>NC_086444.1:242686181-243025556 GCF_028390025.1 Pseudophryne corroboree | reverse complement strand
TTACACTCATTGGGCCTTATGGCTCTGAGGGGATTAGGGAGTAATTGGGCCCTTCTCCTTTTGGAGTGGATCCAAAGTCCCATGCCCCCAGCTAGGTTTTGCACTGCACTGGGTACTTGAAGCCACGCACCTCGGGCTTCAGCAAAATAACAACACTCATTGAGCTTAGCTAAATGTATGTGTCAGCTGTCCATAGAACACCCCTGCCCAGAGCTCTGCAGCATGTGGCTGTGATAATGTCCCTGGATCTGGGTTTGCCCCTTCCCGGAGAGTGTGGCTGATGTGTAGAGGTATTGTGGTGAAACTTCATGGACATTTTCACCACTTTTAAGCATTATAGACCAGGTAACACATACTCTGATTAGTGGTGCTTCCCTGCATTGATTAGAAGTTGATAGACAGTGGACCTGTAACATTGCGCCTCATGGGCAGGATGTATATTATTGTGAAGGAATTTTTTTTCACTTATGGAAAGCCAATCTTGAAGAAATAAGATCATAATTTATGTGAATAAAAGTATTGGAAGAGGTTTTGTAGAATGTTTGTGTATTTGATAAAATACTCTTTCTATTATTTTAATATATTTTATTACAGCTGCTTTACAGATCCCATCTTGCTGTGGCTGCCATGGATATGATACCTCCTCTACTTCTTCATGTGCCAGCATGTATAAACAGTTAAAGCATGCCAGGGCTTTCTGGAACCTATAGTGCACCAACTAAAAAATAAATAAAAAATACTGACCTAACAAATAGCCGACACACCACGGGTTTTTAACCATTCAATTCTATTCAACTCTATTCTGGAGGTGGGAGGGATCTCTTTAGCTTGCCCAATTACCCCAGGGAATTCAGCCATGTGCTAAACAGGCTGGAGAAAGAGAGATGCAGATGCACACTCTTAGCACTAAGAACACTGATAGTAAAAATAATTTAAATAAACCCTCCAGCATAGTATTAGAAGCCTTAGCATGATAGCACCTCTTGATATCTTTAGTAATAGGATGTGCAGTCCAGGTCCCCCCTTTTTTCCCACTATATTTGTGTATATATTGTACACTGGAAGGCAAGGTTTCCTTCCTCTGGATTGGCACTCCTCACATTCACCCTCATGTGTTTTAATTAGCTGCGTTCCTGCATGTCAGATCACACATTGATAAGGCCCTATTTAGAGGTAAGTCCTGAATAAATTTATAGAATGTGATAGTATTAGGAATGTTAGGGACCCATGTGATGAAGTACCCTGGCCATGGGTACATATTTGCGCAAAAGTGTGCTAAGAACTTCAATTATACTCCATGTTAATTGTGAGGGTTTATTTAAATAATTTTTACTATAAGTGTTCTTAGTGCTAAGAGTGTGCATCTGCATCTCTCTTCCTCCAGCATAGTATTAGAAGCCTCAGCATGATAGCACCTCTTGATATCTTTAGTAATAGGATGTGCAGTCCAGGTTCCCCCCTTTTTGTGCTAAACAGGCAAAGGCTTGTTGCCAAATTGACCCTATCCTGTGGGTTTCCCATGTGCTGTCACCAGGCCAGCTTGCCATAACCTAGTGCAGGTGGGGGCTATGCCTGTAAACTCTATACTGTTAGTCCTACTATACTATGTACCAGCCTAGGCTGTGAGCCCTGAAGAGAGGAATGCGGAATAGGTATGACTTATTTATTTAACATGTTTCTTACATGATGTAAAGGCTCAAAACTAAATATAATAATCATTAGCAGCGGCATATATATTTTTTGCACCATTCCTCAGGCACATGCAACAGACACACCTACTAAAAGGCATAGCTGCATATTCATGCAGGTCAGTATCTGACACATTTGCATGGCAATGTCCGTACTGTACTAGGGCTTAATTTGCATGTTCTTTCCCTCCCATTTCACCACCCTAGTCATATGGGCCCTACTCACTTGCCGAGGTGCCCGACGGCCGATACGGCCGACGAGCGACCCGGCGGCGGGGGGGGCAGTGACGGGGGGAGTGAAGCTTCTTCACTCCCCCCGTCACCCGGCTCCATAGACGTGCAGGCAAATATGGACGAGATCGTCCATATTGGCCAGCATGCACAGCCGACAGGAGACCAGCGATGAACGAGCGCGGGGACGCGCATCGTTCATCGCTTTAGTCTCCACACTGAAAGATATGAACGAGATCTCGTTCATTTATGAACGAGATCGTTCATATCTTTCAAAATATCGGCATGTGTGTAGGGCCTAATAGATAGGCATATGCGAGCACACTGTATTCCTGCATAATATGCCTGCATTCACTCAGTGCACATTTGTATGTGTTGTACACTATGCAAAGAGGTGTAAGTACCATTTTATAACAGCCTCCAAATTGTACATTTCTAATTCTTGATAATTTCCTTCCAGCCTGAAAACCATTATTGTTGTGTATAGAATGATTGAAATATCATATTGTTCCCACTTGGAGAACAAAGATTTTCAATAGCTATGTGTTGCCTTATGTGTTGGGATCATTTAAACAGAACATATACAAATGCAGATAGTTTTCATTCTGCTGTTGGCTGGCTTCCATCCCGTAAACACAAATATGTACTTCTCCTACCTAAAGTAGGCAATTACTACGTTTTTCAGCTCAAAAAACAAAACAATCATCAATTTGTGTTTGTGACATGTTTTATGGGGTTGGGATTGATTTGCCGGCAGTCGGGATGCCGGTGGTCAGAATACTGACCGTGACATTCCGATAGAATACCAACAGAAAAAGGTAAGTTTACTTACCTTTCCCCCTGGCCTCCTAACCCTCCCTATCCATAGCCTAAACTTAAATGTCCCCCCCTACCAGCAGCCTAACACTAACCCTTCCTATTAGTGGCTAAACCTAACCCCCCCTTCCCGCAGCCCAACCCTAACCCACCCTCCCGCGCAGCCTAACCCTAATCCTTCCTGGGGGGTGCCTAAACCTAACCCCTCCCGCAGCCTAAACATAACTTCCCTGGGTGCAGCCTAACTCTCCTCCCACAGCTTAAGCCTAAACCCCCCCCCCCCTCTTCCATGCGGCTTACCTTTCTGCCGTGACGTTGGATGAGCGTTCGGGATCCTGGCTGTCGGGATTCTGGCGCTGGGCTGGAGACCCTATTCAGAGTGCCGCTGTCGACATTACGAATTGTGTCAGGATTCCAGCATCGGATCCTGTTTTATGCTATTTATTTTGTGCAATGTGTTTTGTGGATGTGTCTTGTACTATGTGTTTTGTGGATGTGTTTTGTGCTATATGTTTTGGGGATTTGTTTGTTCTACAGTATGTGTTTTGTGCTTAGTGTTTTGTGGATTTGTTTGTGGTATGTGTTTTGCGGATGTGTTTTATGCTATGTGTTTTGGGGATTTGTTTGTGCTATGTGTTTTCTGGGTGTATTTTGTGCTTTGTGGATGTGTTTTGTGTTATGTGTTTTGGGAAGTTGTTTGTGCTATGTGTTTTGCGGATGTGTTTTATTCTATGTATTTTGAACTTTTGTGCTATGTATTTTGTTATGTGTTCGTGCTATGTATTTTATGCTATGTTTTGTGCTATGCATTCTGTGCTATGTGTTTTGTGCTATGTGGATGTATATTGTGCTGTGTAGTTGGTATTATGTGTTTGTGCTATCTGGATGTGTATTGTGCTATGTGGATGTGTATTGTGCTATGTGTTTTGTGTTATGTATTTTGTGGATGTGTATTATGCTATGTTTTTGTGCTATGTGGATGTGTATTGTGCATTGTGTTATTATGTGCTATCTATTTTGTGGATGTATATTATGCTATGTTTTTATGCTATGTGTTTTGCATTATGTATTTTGTGCCTTGTGTTTTGTATTATGTGTTTGTGCTTTGTGTTTTGTGCTATTCTGGGGATTTGTTTGTGTTATGCATTTTGTGCTATGTGTTTTGTCGATGTTCTGTGCTATGTGTTTGTGTTATGTATTTTTTAGATGTGTTTGTGCTAGGCACAGTAATTGAGCCTTGTGAGAGCTAAGAACACTGTGCACCAACAAAATTGATATACTGTTTTGTGTGCTCATAAAATGTAAAAAATGAGAAGCAATAACTTCATAATCTAGATATGGATACTTTACTGCTCTTTGCTCCTATAAAGTATGTATTTATATTTTCCTTGTTGGTATTGGTAAGCATGGCAGTTTGCTAAATTAATTGCTAATTGCCCAACTTTGTGACCAAGATTAAAAAAGAACATGCAAAGGTTATTTATGTTAAGCATGACTGAAAAGTGTGCAGTTGTGAAGGTACAGAGGTAACTTCCTGACAGATGCACAACTGGTGGGGGATAATTGGCATATTAGCATCACAACAACTGTGTATATATCACATTATTATAAGGAGAAAAAGTAGCCATCTCCACGGCAACAATCTACAGGATCTTCTACTTCAGTAACAGTAATGCATTTCATATAGGGTTGTGTGGAAACCTGGAAATTCTGATTGATGTTTCTCAAATTAATTTTGGTTCAAAATATGTGGGCTCTCAACTGTGATTTACCCCAGGGTAACTTCCTATCATCAACCATTTACCATTTCTCTGGGAGCAGCAAAAAGCAAAACAAAAAAAGTTTTATGCTTGTGTATGAAAGTTAAAAGATAGGAATTATTTAGTGCCCATAAATAAAGCTGGTACAGGTGCGTCTGAAAAATATTAGCAATTTGAACTTCATTCTGTTCAGTTTATGAAATTACTAGGGGTGTGCGATGGGCAATTTTTCGGGTTTTGTGTTATGGTTTTGTATCTGGATCTCCTTCATGTTTTGACTCTGTATTGGCTTTGCCAAAACCGCCCTTGCAGGTTTTGGTATTAGATCTGGATTTTTTTTAAAAACATCATAAAAACAGCTAAAATAACAGAATTTTGGGGTGTTTATGTTCCTACAGTATTATTAGCATCAATAACATTCATTTTTACTAATTTGTAGTCTATTCTGAGCACCTCACTACTCACAATATTGTTTTTATCCATTTTAGGCCAAAGGTTACACCAAGGTAGCTGGATGACTAAGTTAAGCGAAAGCAGTGGGCAGCAAACACGTGGCAGGTAACAATCTATTTTTAAATGCTGTAGTCATCTGCTAAAATTATTTTAAAATTAGGATGAAGTTCTTCTGTTCCTCAAAGATATCTTCAACATGGAAAAGGTTCACTAATCATCTGTTAAAAATTATTTTTAAATTAGGATTAAGTTCTTCCGTTCCTCAAAGATATATTCAACATACAGAAAGTTCGCTATTCAAGTGTGTAGAGTTTAGTTATATTCATTTAATTTAAATGTAGTTAATTTATAATTATTATTAATAATATTAATTTGAATGAATCACAGTGTTGTGATAAAAAGAATTATGAAAATAGGACAATAAGTTATAACATAAGAATACGAGCTATGGACACAGCACCCTGAAATGAACGGAGCGTGTCTGGATGTATACTGGGAGGATACAGCACAAAATATAAAAAAATAATCTGTATTTTATTTCAGGTGGACTGACAGAACACCCCTAGATGGACGGAGCAGCTGCAGTCCCTGGATGTATACTGGGATGACACAGCACAAAATATTCATTTAAATATATATATATATATATATATATATATGTATGAAAACAAACAACAAATGTACCCTTCCTGCGCTAAAGTTCAGCAGCACCACTGAAAAATCCCCTGTCAGTAGGATCCCAGAAATAGAAACAAAACAACAAATACAGAGTGGGCTTAGTAATTACAACTGGTTAAAAATTGATCACTTCCAGATTTAAAGGCGGGGCTTCTCTTGAGTTCTTTTTCCTTAGGGAATTCCTGATTAAGGCCTATAGAGAAGCCCTCTCACCAAAGAAATCACCCGACAAAAAATTCACAGTTTAATTACAGGAATTCTTTATATAAAATAGACTTTAATCCATAGTCATAAAATTAACATGATACAAAACATCATAAGACCACAATTATTTGGACCCACACCAAAATGCTTTAGATGTTACAAGGTAATCCTCCTCACCTTAATGGTGTGAGCTCTTGGAGGAATACTCAGAGCAAAGGGATAGTGTACAATAATTGATAAACCCTACGCGTTTCGTCCACTCAGACTTCTTCAGGGGTAAAATATGTCTAAAATAATGATGTATTAAAATCCACACAGAATAATTTGTGATGTAAACTTGGTCTACTGGAATCCAGTATGTCACATATGGAATTGAATCCAAGAATATAAGATGTAATAAATTCCACTAGGAATAGGGTATAGACATAATTTGCTGGAATTCAATGTGTATCACAGAAATTTTTGATCCGAAAGGTGGATATAATTCACATTTGAGACAATGGGGATATTGACTGATTGCAACCGTGGGACATAAAAATGGACAGTGCGCCACCATTCAAAGAAAAAGAAGATTCATAATGGCTGACAGCAACCAGGACTAAAAACCAGAAAAATAGTGTCTGGAACCTCTTCCTGACACGGCTTGATAAGCTGAATTATATACAGGACCAGTGATTAGCACTTGGATATAGTTGTAATTTAGCACACCGACTGAGTCTGTGTTTACAGCAACCAGGAAGGGAGATAATTAAGCCGTGTCAGGAAGAGGTTCCAGACTCTATTTTTCTGTTTTTTAATCCTTTGGTCCTGGTTGCTGTCAGCCATTATGAATCTTCTATTTCTTTGAATGGTGGCGCACTGTCCATTTTTATGTCCCAGGGTTGCAATCAGCCAATATCCCCATTGTCTCAAATGTGAATTATATCCACCTTTCAGATCAAAAATTTCAGTGATACACATTGAATTCCAGCAAATTATGTCTATACCCTATTCCTAGTGGAATTTATTACATCTTATATTCTTGGATTCAATTCCATATGTGACATACTGGATTCCAGTAGACCAAGTTTACATCACAAATTATTCTGTGTGGATTTTAATACATCATTATTTTAGACATATTTTACCCCTGAAGAAGTCCGAGTGGACGAAACGCGTAGGGTTTATCAATTACTGTACACTATCCCTTTGCTCGGAGTATTCCTCCAAGAGTTCATACCATTAAGGTGAGGAGGATTACCTTGTAACATCTAAAGCAGTTTGGTGTGTGTCCAAATAATTGTGGTCTTATGATGTTTTGTATCATGTTAATTTTATGACTATGGATTAAAGTCTATTTTATATAAAGAATTCCTGTAATTAAACTGTGAATTTTTTGTCGGGTGATTTCTTTGGTGAGAGGGTTTCTCTATAGGCCTTAATCAGGAATTCTCTAAGGAAAAAGAACTCAAGAGAAGCCCCGCCTTTGAATCTGGAATTGATCAATTTTTAACCAGTTGTAATTACTAAGCGCACCCTGTATTTGTTGTTTTTTATATATATATATAAATATTTTTTTTATCACACACTGTGGTTACAGTGTCGCACAAATGAGTCAGAAATATGTATTATTGTTTTTTATATCACACAATGTGGTTACAATGTCGCACAAATGAGTTAGAAATATGTATTTTTTTATATCACAGACTGCGGTTACAATGTTGCACAAATTAGTGAAAAATATGTAATATTATTTTTTATATCACACACCAGCGGGTACAGTGTCACGCAAATGAGTCAGAAATATATATTATTACACATTGAGGTTTATCTTTACCAACAGCATCATACAATACCCGTATGAGTCAGAAATGGTAGTCGAACACTGCGTTTGACCTTCAACAACAGCGTTGCACAATACGTGTATGAGTAGGAAATAATATACTGCAGTCTGACCGGCAGTGTCACGGTACTTATGAAAATAAAATAAAAATTGTATAGTACACTGGGATACAGCACAATAAAAAAAAATATATATTTTTATAATTATAATTTTAGGCTTTTTGTTTTTAGCTTTTATTATTTTAATTTTACACTGGGGCACAGTCCCTGTATGGACGGACATATCACCCCTTTCAGATACAGCAGACAAAGAGAGCACCCCTTTTTCAGATACAGCAGACAGAGCACCCCTGCCTGGACTGATATAGCAGACCACCCCTTTTAAATACAGCAGACGGAGCTCCCCACCTGGACTGATACAGCAGAGCACTCCGGCAAATACATCAGACAGAGCACCCCCCCTGGACTGATACAGCAGAGCACCCCATTAAGATACAGCAGACAGGGCACTCCTTTTTCAGATATAGCAGGTAGAGCACCCCTGGACTGATACAGCAGACAGAGCACCCCTGGACTTATACAGCAGACAGGGCACCCCTGGTCTAATACAGCAGACTTAGCACCCCTTTCAGATACAGCAGACAGAGCACCCCTGGACTGATATAGCAGAGTACTCCTTTCAAATACAGCAGACAGAGCACCCCACCTGGACTGATACAGCAGAGCTAGTACATGTCGACCTAATGACCATGTCTACCTAATGCACGTCAACCTTCAGTGGTCGACCTAAGTTGTGTCGACCTAATGACCGTATCCCATTTATGAAGTGGCATTTTGTGTAAAAAAAATAAAGTGTCACCCAAAGTCAGAGTACTCAATGTAAAATTTGTAATTATTACCCAGTCTTTCTATCAACCCCATCTCGCAGGAAGGAGAAAGTCCTAGTCATCAGCTCACTTAGTATTCTCTATAAAGCCAGTGCAATGATATTGTGCCATCCCAGGATTAGGCTGTGGGGGGAGGGTTAGGGTTAGGATGCAGGGAAGGGTTAGGGTTAGGGGATGTAAGGGGAGAGGGTAAACATACTTACCCAACCCCTGTCAGGATTCTCTGCATCCGGGTGCCGGTGTCATCAGGGCCGGCTCTAGGCACGTTCGACTAGAGCGGCCGCGCGGGGCGCCACCCTTAATGGGCGCCGCGCGCTGGCGCCGCCATAGTCGTACCTGGAGCCGGCCCTGTACACTGCAGGCAGCTCTCCCCGCCGTCCCCGGCCTTTCACTGTGTGTGCGCTGCGCTGCGCCGGCGTCTGACGTCAGACGCCGGCGCCGCGCAGCGCGCATTGAGCGCTCAAGCGGCCGGGAACAGTCGGTGCCCTCAGGCTCAGACGGCAGCACTTCCCCTCCCAGCGCCGCCGCAGGTATTGTTGGGATCATCGGGCACTGTGTGGGTGCATATCTGTCCATGTGGGGTCATCTGCACTGTAGTGTCATCTGCACTGTGTGTGGGGGCATATCTGTCACTGTGGGGGCATATCTGTCACTGTGTGGGCATATCTGTCACTGTGGGGGCATATCTGTCACTTTGGGGTCATCTGCACTGTGGGGGCACTGGCACTGTGTGTGGGGCATATCTGTCACTGTGGGGTCATCTGCACTGTGGGGGCACTGGCACTGTGTGTGGGGGCATATCTGTCACTGTGGGGGCACTGGCACTGTGTGGGGGCACTGGCACTGTGTGGGGGCATATCTGCACTGTGGGGGCACTGGCACTGTGTGTGGGGGCATATCTGTCACTTTGGGGTCATCTGCACTGTGGGGGCACTGGCACTGTGTGTGGGGCATATCTGTCACTGTGGGGTCATCTGCACTGTGGGGGCACTGGCACTGTGTGTGTGGGCATATCTTTCACTGTGGGGGCACTGGCACTGTGTGGGGGCACTGGCACTGTGTGGGGTCATATCTGCACTGTGGGGGCACTGGCACTGTGTGGGGGCATATCTGTCACTGTGGGGTCATATCTGCACTGTGGGGGCATTTATGTATCTTGCACTGTGGGGGCATTTATGTATCTGGCACTGTGGAGTCATTTATTTGTCTGGCACTGTGGGGGAATATCTGCACTGTGGGGGCATATATTTATCTGGCACTGGGGGCATTTATGTATCTGGCACTGTGGGGGCATTTATGTATCTGGCACTGTGGAGTCATTTATGTATCTGGCACTGGGGGCATTTATGTATCTGGCACTGTGGGGGAATATCTGCACTGTGGGGGCATATATTTATCTGGCACTGGGGCATTTATGTATCTGGCACTGTGGGGGAATATCTGCACTGTGGGGGCATATATTTATCTGGCACTGGGGCATTTATGTATCTGGCACTGTGGGGGAATATCTGCACTGTGGGGGCATATATTTATCTGGCACTGTGGGGGCATATATTTATCTGGCACTGTGGGGGCATTTATTTATCTGGCACTGGGGGCATTTATGTATCTGGCACTGTGGGGGCATATTTGCAGTGTGAAGGCATATATTTATCTGGCACTGTGGGGGCATTTATATGTATCTGGCACTGTGGGGGCATTTATTTATCTGGCACTGTGGGGCATTTATTTATCTGGCACTGTGGGGGAATATCTGCACTGTGGGGGCATATATTTATCTGGCACTGTGGGGGCATATATTTATCTGGCACTGTGGGGGCATTTATTTATCTGGCACTGGGGGCATTTATGTATCAGGCACTGTGGGGGCATATTTGCAGTGTGGAGGCATATATTTATCTGGCACTGTGGGGGCATTTATATGTATCTGGCACTGTGGGGGCATTTATATGTATCTGGCACTGTGGGGGCATTTATATGTATCTGGCACTGTGGGGGCATTTATATGTATCTGGCACTGTGGGGGCATTTATTTATCTGGCACTGTAGGGGCATTTATTTATCTGGCACTGGGGGCATTTATGTATCTGGCACTGTGGGGGCATATCTGCAGTGTGGGGGCATTTATGTATCGGGCACTGTGGGGGCATTTATTTATCTGGCACTGTGAGGGCATCTATGTATCTGGCACTGCTGGGGGGCATATCGGCACTGTGGGGGCATTTATTTATCTTGCACTGTGGGGCATTTATTTGGCACTGTGGGGGCATTTATGTATCTGGCACTGCTGGGGGGGGCATGTCACGTGTATCTGGCACTGCTGGAGGGCATGTCACGTGTATCTGGCACTGCTGGGGGGCATGTCATGTGTAGCTGGCATGGCTGCGGGGCATGTCATGTGTAGCTGGCACTGCTGCGGGCATGTCATGTGTAGCTGGCACTGCTGGGGGGCATATCATATCTATCTGGCACTGCACATTATGTGTATCTGCCAATATACTGGAGACATTGTGTGTAAGGAACACTACTGTGGCTGTTATGTCTAAGGCTGCTAATTGTGTGCATAGAGGGGGTGTGAAAATATATTTATAGTGTGATAATATGAGGCCACGCCCACTTTTCCAGGAGGCCACACCCACTTTTCCTGGAGCGCGCGCGCCCGAGGCGCGCGCATAGGGGTATTTTTTTTTTTTGGGGGGGAGGGTGCTTTTATATTTTCTCGCTCAGGGTGCTAGTAGGCCTGGAGCCGGCCCTGGGTGTCATATAACCGCCGGCATCCCATCCGTCAGAATATCGTATGTATTCCACATAATTAAAGCCTAATGGGGATAATTACAAAAATATGTTAATGTTAATTTATCCTAATATCTGAATTTATTTAATCTAATAGGTTACCAGCGCATCACTCTCTTCACCTTACCTTGAATGCTTAGTCACAGATGCAATGCCCTGTTATCACAGATGAAGAAACAACCTTTTCAATAACCAGTTAAGAGCTCCAAAATCTTAGCAGCTTGAGAAAAGTACCAGGGTCAATCCAAGTAGGGGGATTGGTATGCGTGTCCGGCGGATGGGATGCTGGCGGTCATAATACTAATGCCATCGTCCCAATGGTCACGATCCTGACAGGGGCAAGGTAAGTATTCTAACTTATCCCCCCCCCCTGCTCGCTTAACCCTCCCTACTGCAGCCTAACCTTAACCTCTCCCTTAGTGCCTTACCCTAACCCCCACCCTTAGTGCCTCCCCTTTCCACAGCCTAATCAGATTACACATATATATTACATAGAGCGAGATTGCCAATTCATGATGCTGAGCGTCTTTTTAAAATAACTAAAGCCTGTGAGTTCAGCAGTCTGCATTACTTTTCTGCTGATGACATATATGTGTGTGCAAATACAGTATATGTATGTGTAAATATATAAATATATATGTAGGTATAAATGTATATATGTAGGTATGTAAATATACATATATATATATATATAAACGTATAATGTATGTATGTGTATGTATATTAGTGATGAGCGGGTTCGGTTTCTCGGAAACCGAACCCCCCCCGAACTTCACCATTTTTACACGGGTCCGAGCCATACTCGGATTCTCCCATATGGCTCGGGTAACCCGAGCGCGCCCGAACGTCATCATCCCGCTGTCGGATTCTCGCGAGATTCGGATTCTATATAAGCAGCTGCGTGTCGCCGCCATTTTCACTCGTGCATTGGAAATGTTAGGGAGAGGACGTGGCTGGCGTCCTCTCCGTTTATGTTGATGCATTGCAAATATTTTGTGCTTGCTTATTACTTAATTGTGGGGACTGGGGAGCAGCTGTATATAGGAGGAGTACAGTGCAGAGTTTTGCTGACAGTGACCACCAGTAATACGTTGTCTACCTGAAAAACACTCCATATCTGTGCTCAGTGTGCTGCTTTATTGTGGGGACTGGGGACCACCAGTATAATATTATATAGGAGGAGTACAGTGCAGAGTTTTGCTGACCAGTGACCACAAGTATATAATATATAGCATTACGGTACAGTAGGCCACTGCTGTACCTACCTCTGTGTCGTCATTAAGTATACTATCCATCTACATTCTATACCTGTGGTGCATTTCAGTTGTGCAGTTTGCTGACACAGTGACCACCAGTATATATAGCAGTACGGTACGGAAGGCCACTGCTGTACCTACCTCTGTGTCGTCATTAAGTATACTATCCATCTACATTCTATACCCGTGGTGCATTTTAGTTTTGCAGTTTGCTGACACAGTGACCACCAGCAGTGGCGGATCCAGGGGAGGGGCACACAGGCCCGTGCCCCCCCTGTCATTTCTAGCACTTGTTTTTCTCCCAAAGGTGAGCAGCAGCAACACTCCGCTGCTGTCTCCGTCAGTAATATTAAAGCCGCGGCACTAAACAACAGATCTTCGGAGAGCTCTGATTAAGAGCTCTCTATTCAGTGTAATAACGGGAGGTGACTGAGGGGGAGCTGTTGCGCACATCCTACTGCAGCAACGAGCTACTTTCCTGCTACTGTACTGCGGAGCGTCCTGTCTTCTCTGCCCCTACACTACAGTGGCAGTCTGGAGTAGCCTCTCACAGCCACAGTCGGTGATGTGTCGAGCAGTGACTGCGGTGAGTCATCACATCTAATTCAAGTCAGTCTAGTGAGAGAGTGTGAAGCATTTGGTTGGGCAGGAAGTGTGTCTGACTGAAAAAAGTGACAGTCTGCAGTTAGTGTGTGTCTGTGTGGGGGAAGTGACAGTCTGTAGTTAGTGTGTGTGTCTGTGTGGGGGAAGTGACAGTCTGCAGTTAGTGTGTGTCTGTGTGGGGGAAGTGACAGTCTGCAGTTAGTGTGTGTCTGTGTGGGGGAAGTGACAGTCTGCAGTTAGTGTGTGTCTGTATGGGGGAAGTGACAGTCTGTAGTTAGTGTGTGTCTGTGTGGGGGAAGTGACAATCTGTAGTTAGTGTGTATGTGTGGGGAAAGTGACAGTCTGTATTTAGTGTGTGTCTGTGTGGGGGAAGTGACAGTCTGTAGTTAGTGTGTGTCAGTGTGGGGGAAGTGACAGTCTGCAGTTAGTGTGTGTCTGTGTGGGGGAAGTGACAGTCTGTAGTTAGTGTGTGTCTGTGTGGGGGAAGTGACAGTCTGTAGTTAGTGTGTATGTGTGGGGAAAGTGACAGTCTGTAGTTAGTGTGTCTGTGTGGGGGAAGTGACAGTCTGTAGTTAGTGTGTGTCTGTGTGGGGGAAGTGACAGTCTGCAGTTAGTGTGTGTCTGTGTGGGGGAAGTGACAGTCTGCAGTTAGTGTGTGTCTGTGTAGGGGAAGTGACGGTCTGCAGTTAGTGTGTGTCTGTGTGGGGGAAGTGACAGTCTGCAGTTAGTGTGTGTCTGTGTGGGGGAAGTGACAGTCTGCAGTTAGTGTGTGTCTGTGTGGGGGAAGTGACAGTCTGCAGTTAGTGTGTGTCTGTGTGGGGGAAGTGACAGTCTGCAGTTAGTGTGTGTCTGTGTGGGGAAAGTGACAGTCTGTACTTAGTGTGTGTCTGTGTGGGGGAAGTGACAGTCTGTAGTTAGTGTGTGTCTGTGTGGGGGAAGTGACAGTCTGTAGTTAGTGTGTGTCTGTGTGGGGGAAGTGACAGTCTGCAGTTAGTGTGTGTCTGTGTGGGGAAAGTGACAGTCTGTAGTTAGTGTGTGTCTGTGTGGGGGAAGTGACAGTCTGTAGTTAGTGTGTGTGTCTGTGTGGGGGAAGTGACAGTCTGCAGTTAGTGTGTGTCTGTGTGGGGGAAGTGACAGTCTGCAGTTAGTGTGTGTCTGTGTGGGGGAAGTGACAGTCTGCAGTTAGTGTGTGTCTGTGTGGGGAAAGTGACAGTCTGTAGTTAGTGTGTGTCTGTGTGGGGGAAGTGACAGTCTGTAGTTAATGTGTGTCTGTGTGGGGGAAGTGACAGTCTGTAGTTAGTGTGTGTCTGTGTGGGGGAAGTGACAGTCTGCAGTTAGTGTGTGTCTGTGTGGGGAAAGTGACAGTCTGTAGTTAGTGTGTGTCTGTGTGGGGGAAGTGACAGTCTGTAGTTAGTGTGTGTGTCTGTGTGGGGGAAGTGACAGTCTGTAGTTAGTGTGTGTGTCTGTGTGGGGGAAGTGACAGTCTGTAGTTAGTGTGTGTGTCTCTGGGGGAAGTGACAGTCTGCAGTTAGTGTGTGTCTGTGTGGGGGAAGTGACAGTCTGCAGTTAGTGTGTGTCTCTGGGGGAAGTGACAGTCTGTAGTTAGTGTGTGTGCCTGTGTGGGGGAAGTGACAGTCTGCAGTTAGTGTGTGCCTGAGTGGTGGGGGAGTCAGTTTTCAGTCAAAGTGTGTGTGGGGGTAAGAGCGGTCCTAGTGAGTGCATGGGAGGGGGTAGTTTTCTGTTTGAGTGAGTGTGTGTGTTTGGGGGGGTGCCACGTTGGAAATACGCCTTTACCTATACAACACATTGTAAAAACGTATACATGTGCAAGATGCATATGGGTGGT
Source organism: Pseudophryne corroboree (assembly GCF_028390025.1). Classification (NCBI taxonomy): domain Eukaryota; kingdom Metazoa; phylum Chordata; class Amphibia; order Anura; family Myobatrachidae; genus Pseudophryne; species Pseudophryne corroboree. The sequence goes on along the minus strand of NC_086444.1, from coordinate 243,010,520 downwards.
CTGCATATATGTGAGTGTATATATATAGATAGATAGATAGATAGATAGATAGATAGATAGATAGATAGATAGATAGATAGTTATCCCATCCAGGAACGGCACTTGGAGACAAATAATAGCCAACTTGAAGCATATTTGGCTATTATTTGTCTCTGAGTGCGGTTCCTGGATGGCATTTACATGTTATATGTTCGAGTACTGGAGCAGATTGAATTATTGGAGAGTGCCAGCAGTTTGTGGATTATATATATATATATATATATATATATATATATATGTGTGTGTATGTATATATATATATATATATATGTACTGTGTATATATATATATAAAATCAGCAAAAATCGAGCACTCAGATCATCTCCATAAATACTTTGCCTGGTGCCCTCTGTATTAAGCTGTACCTTAGCATACAGCTCCATACAATAGTCTCCAACGGCAGCACTCAGGACTGAACTCAGGATAAATATCACAGACACATAAAGTAATTTTTCAACATTTCAGTGCTGCTGCACTTATATATATATATATATATATTATACATACTTATACAGAAACCCCCTTAAAAAACCTGTACTTGACCTTGGAAGGTGCCGCAGGGTGGGAGAGTGCTGTGGAGTTAACACTGAAGGTGCCGTGGGTGGGGGAGTACTGTACTGATGACATTGAAGGGGCTGTGAGAGTGCTGTGGTGTGGACATTGAAGGAACCGGTGGGGGAGGGGGTATTGTGGTTATTGAAGGGGGAGTGCTGTGAACTGGACATTTCTTTTTAACTATGCTGTCTCTATTTTATTTTTACAACTGACTATAATGCACAGGCTGTGGAGAGGAGCCAGGCTGACATCACTTGGAACAGTCATCCGGAAAGGATTGGTCATCGACTAGGAGACAAAAGACCCACTGCATGGCAAGCAGGTAAGTGGAATGGCCTTGTTTTTTGTATGTACCTCCCAGTGTGACTATAATGAGAGGTGTGGTTCATGGGGATTGCATATCTTGTGAGGCCATGCCCCTTGTAGTGAGACCACCCCCCTTTTCTGTGAGCACGCGCGCAGAAGGTGCGTGCAAATACAACTGATACCACAGACATTCTCCTCTTTCCCTGTCATGGTGCCCCCCCTTTCATTTTTTTCTGGATCCGCCCCTGACCACCAGTATACTATATATAGCAGTACGGTATGGAAGGCCACTGCTGTACCTACCTCTGTGTCGTCATTAAGTATACTATCCATCTACATTCTATACCTGTGGTGCATTTTAGTTTTGCAGTTTGCTGACACAGTGACCACCAGTATATATAGCAGTACGGTAAGGAAGGCCACTGCTGTACCTACCTCTGTGTCGTCATTAAGTATACTATCCATCTGCATTCTATACCTGTGGTGCATTTTAGTTTTGCAGTTTGCTGACACAGTGACCACCAGTATATATAGCAGTACGGTACGGAAGGCCACTGCTGTACCTACCTCTGTGTCGTCATTAAGTATACTATTCATCTACATTCTATACCTGTGGTGCATTTTAGTTTTGCAGTTTGCTGACACAGTGACCACCAGTATACTATATATAGCAGTATGGTACGGAAGGCCACTGCTGTACCTACCTCTGTGTCGTCAAGTATACTATCCATCCATACCTGTGGTGCATTTCAGTTTTGCACAGTTTGCTGACCACCAGTATATAATATATAGCATTACTGCTCTACCTACCTCTGTGTCGTCAAGTATACTAGCTTAGTCACAAAGCGACCTTGGTGCGCTTTTTTTTCTTCTTTGCATCATGTGCTGTTTGGGGACAATTTTTTTGAAGTGCCATCCTGCCTGACACTGCAGTGCCACTCCTAGATGGGCCAAGTGTTTGTGTCGGCCACTTGTGTCGCTTAGCTTAGTCACACAGCGACCTTGGTGCGTCTCTTTTTTTCTTTGCATCATGTGCTGTTTGGGGACTATTTTTTTGAAGTGCCATCCTGTCTGACACTGCAGTGCCACTCCTAGATGGGCCAGGTGTTTATGTCGGCCACTTGTGTCGCTTAGCTTAGTCACACAGCGACCTTGGTGCGCCTCTTTTTTTCTTTGCATCATGTGCTGTTTGGGGACTATTTTTTTGAAGTGCCATCCTGTCTGACACTGCAGTGCCACTCCTAGATGGGCCAGGTGTTTGTGTCGGCCACTTGTGTCGCTTATCTTAGTCACACAGCGACCTTGGTGCACCTCTTTTTTTCTTTGCATCATGTGCTGTTTGGGGACTATTTTTTTGAAGTGCCATCCTGCCTGACACTGCAGTGCCACTCCTAGATGGGCCAGGTGTTTGTGTTGGCCACTTGTGTCGCTTAGTCACACAGCGACCTTGGTGCGTCTCTTTTTTTCTTTGCATCATGTGCTGTTTGGGGACAATTTTTTTGAAGTGCCATCCTGCCTGACACTGCAGTGCCACTCCTAGATGGGCCAGGTGTTTGTGTCGGCCACTTGTGTCGCTTAGCTTAGTCACACAGCGACCTTGGTGCGCCTCTTTTTTTCTTTGCATCATGTGCTGTTTGGGGACTATTTTTTTGAAGTGCCATCCTGTCTGACACTGCAGTGCCACTCCTAGATGGGCCAGGTGTTTGTGTCGGCCACTTGTGTCGCTAATCTTAGTCACACAGCGACCTTGGTGCGCCTCTTTTTTTCTTTGCATCATGTGCTGTTTGGGGACTATTTTTTTGAAGTGCCATCCTGTCTGACACTGCAGTGCCACTCCTAGATGGGCCAGGTGTTTGTGTCGGCCACTTGTGTCGCTTAGCTTAGCCATCCAGCGACCTCGGTGCAAATTTTAGGACTAAAAATAATATTGTGAGGTGTGAGGTGTTCAGAATAAACTGGAAATGAGTGGAAATTATGGTTATTGTGGTTAATAATACTATGGGATCAAAATGACCCCCAAATTCTATGATTTAAGCTGTTTTTTAGGGTTTTTTGAAAAAAACACCCGAATCCAAAACACACCCCGAATCCGACAAAAAATTTTCGGTGAGGTTTTGCCAAAACGCGTTCGAATCCAAAACACGGCCGCTGAACCGAATCCAAAACCATAACACAAAACCTGAAAAATGTCCGGTGCACATCACTAAATACAGATGGAGCCATGCTCATCTATCCCTTTATTAGGATTAACTGGCCCTGGCATTTGTGAATGCACGCTCACCGAAGGTGCACGTCACGAGGTATGGGGGCGTGCCACGAGTTAGGGGGCTTGGACTTGTGGCACGCCCCCATTTTATTGGAGACGTATGCTTAGGCGCAGTCAATCCAAAGAGCCGGAGGCTGCGCGCCGTCTATCTATCTATCTATCTAATATAATATATACTGTATATAATTTGTGTTTCTATGTAACATGTTTAATGGACCAGGTATATACTTGTTCACCTCAGTCTCAACCCACATGCTTGGCTCCACCCCTCTCTGGAAACCCCCTCCCCTGCAAATCCTGCGATTGCCCCTGCACCTGGGTTATAACTTTGGTGTGAAACGGGTATAATAGTAATGTCACAGAGGATGTGCATTTAGACTATCAAAAGAGAGTGAAAGACATGATTTTAGAAAGAATAATATTTCGCAGAAAACATTTGTTATTTTTGTATGTCAATTTGTTATTATCATTTTTATTTATTCAATATTGAGTCTTTTTGTTATATTAAATCCTCATTAATAACATTTTACTCTGTGTTCTTCAAGAATTCACATGTGTAATAGATTTATAGGTTTAGGGGGTATATTCAATAAGTGTTGGAAGCTGCCGTCTTGTCTTGCTAGATTTAGGTCGGAAAGGGGTCCCGACCTAATCATTAGAAGCTGTATTTTTCCGACAAGTCGGGAATTCCCGACTTGTCGGAAAACATGTGGATAGGCTGAATAGCCGTGAATCCACGTGCTTTTGTCGGAAACTAGGCCAAATCCGACATGATTTGTCCCCATTTCCGAAAACCTCAATCCGACTTTTAAAAATGTCAGATTGAGGTGAGGAGACGGGGGAGCGGGGCGAGGGAGGGAGAGAGAGTGCTTACCGGCGGGGTCAGCTGGAGCCGCGGACGCTGGAAGACACGTCCCCCCAGCCAGGTACCTCTCTCCCGGCAGCGATTCCCGGCCGGCACTGATTGCGGCTGTGTGGCTGTCTCCTGCAGCTCCCTGTGATCTCACACACGGGAAGCTGCTGACAGCAGCATCACAGACGGGAGGGAATGGCCAAATCTGACAGTCGGATTTGGCTCAAATCCGACAGTCAGATTTGGCCACCCTATTGAATAGGGTTTGTCGGATCCATTCCGACAAATGCATGTCGGAATGGGTTCGACTTTTATTAAATATACCCCTTAGTATCTATACTGCTGCTTATATACAAGGAATTGTAGTAAGTGGTGTAGGGCCTGTGGGGTAGGATGGGTGATGGCGGTGAACCTGGGAGTAGAGTGGGGGGTGGGGGCTGTCACAGTATGAACAAGTTATAAAACTTTAGACATGAGAAATTTGATGTGATTGACTCTTTTACACACAACGCCCAGTAATTGGCATGATTCTGCAAGAGACCATAGATTCTTCATGTCATTTTGGTACAATTTAGGGATTACAATTGGATTGAAGATTTCACCCAGCTTTAATTTTAACAACATAAATACAGTAAGCTGCAAGGTCAGTTAAGTGTCAGGAGCAATGTATTGTCAACTAAAATTATAACCAAGATATACTGTACATTAAGCAACAATAAAAGCAAATTCTGCAGTACAGCCAGTAGTTTATGTATAGTTTACCTCTGAATTGCTACTTAAATGTTTCGGAAGAACTGTACAACTATAGCAATCAATGGCAATTATACCCAGTTAGATAGCAGTGCTTGTTTTAGATCTACAGGAAAACACACTCTTTTTGAACATGAGGTATTTCAACATGTTTGAGTGAGCCATAACTGCAGTCTGAACCAGCGAGCTTCTGAAGTAGTCATTTATTTCTGTGTTCTATGTACGTAAGCTACTTATATAAAGAATGACAGCCTACATGACCTCTTTCATCTTCTCCTGGTTAAATTCCATGTATATTTTCAAACTTGGTACTTTCTGATAGCACAGCTACAGGGCCTCATTTAGAAATGGATGCACTTGTGCGCTGATAACCTTAAGAGTTGGACATAAGCAAAAGTTGTGGCTTTTGTCCCAGTGTGCTCTGTTTTGTAGTGCACATGCATGTTTGTTTGCCCAGGTGACTTGTGCAAATTCTGCAGTTACAGTCCCATGTGCCAAGGGCCTTAGATGGTGGTTGGAGGGTGCATACAGTAAATGTATGTCTTTGTGCAAAGCACCTTAGAAGGCCACCTGCTAGTTAGAGTAAAATGATTGGTAGATACTTGAAATCTGGTGCAAGTTGTGAAATAATGATGATGATGATAATAATGATGATGATTATAATAATGATTTGCCAAATGCATGTAAGACATGATCATTAACTGATGTGGCTGTGATCTTATAGCAGGATTGCCATGTGCTAAACACTCATTTTGTAAAAATAAAGCATGTATCCTACTCTGTTTAGGAAGTGGAAGGGTGCTGATATAGGTGAGATACCATTTACCAGTAGTTGGGATGCCAACGGTCATATGACCGACAGCGGCATCCTGATGGAAAAGATTCCAATAAATAATGGCAAACTGCTCTAATCAAGCTGGTAACATTCCTCAGGTGTTGCGGGAGGGGGTTACTCTAGACAAGAAAAACAAAGGGATTTTCCCCACGCAATGTAATAATAGAAAATTGACAGCTCTTCGTTACATATGTTTTGCAAAAGATATGATAAGCCTCCAGGCCACTTCACGGTTGCTCTATTACTGGAGGTCCCTAACTAAGCATAAGTCCAGGGCTTGGACCCCACAAAGTCGGCTCAGGCCCGACCACCCTAGGGAAGCACACCATTGAGATATTAAAGTGTTAATATGTGTTAATAAGAAAGAAGCAGAAGCTATGGGTTAGAAAGTGATACAAAAATATGGGTGTTAATAAAATACTCAAAAGAGTAATATAAGTGGAAAAATAGGAAAAGATTCCAACAGGGTTGAGGTAAGTATACTTACCTTCCCCACCAACCCCCCTAGCCCTAACTCTCCTTCCCCGAAGCCTAACCCTAAACCCCCCTTGCCCGAAGCAGCCTAAAGCCCCGTACACACGGGGGGAGATGTGTGCTGAGCGATCTAGCACAGACCGCTCAGCACACATCTCTTCCCCCGCTCAGCACACATGCATGCCAAATCTAGAGTCAGCGATAGCGACGCGCGGGGCCGTGCATCAATATCGCTATGGGCATACACATGGAGAGATCCGTGCTTAATTTCTAATCAATCTAGTCAGATTGCTAAGAATTTAAGCATGGATCTCTCCGTGTGTACCTCCTTTAACCCTCCCCATTGGTGGCTAAACCTAACCCCCCCTCCTCGCTGCCTAAACCTAACCTCCCATCCCCCACAGCCTAACCCTAACCCTACTCGAGGGTGCTTAAATCTACCCCCCACCCCACAGCCTAGCCCTACCCCTCCCTTCCCTGCTGCAGCCTAACCATAACGCTCCCTGGTGGCGCCTATACCAAATCCGCTCCTACCCCATGGTCTAAACCTAAGATTACCCAGCATAATTACGTTCGGGATTCCGGTGAAGGCATTTTGACTCATGTCAGACTTATGGTTCCAGTATTTTGGCTATGTGTCTTCTGGATTCCGGCACCGTGATTTCTACTGCCAGCATCCTGACTGCCGGCATGCTGTACATATCCCACTAATATACAGTATTTATTAGTGTCAAATTTAAAAAAGTTTAAAATTTATATTTGCAACTTGTTCAATTTATGTTTCACAGGCTCCAAGATAGTTGGGTACTTCTTATGTAAAATGTAGATAAATGATGTTTTTGAGTAAGAAATAACACATATGGAATTGTTTTGTAAACAAAAAAGTGTTAAACAAATCAAAATGTGTTTTATATTTTATATTCCTCAAAGTAGCCCCTTTTAGCTTTGATGACAGCTTTGCACACTCTTGGCATTCTCTCAATCAGCTTCATGAGGTAGCCTCCTGGAATGGTTTTGAATTTACAGGTGTGCCTTGTCTAGAGTCAATCTGTGGAATTACTTGCCTTCTTAGTGTGTTTGAGACCATCAGTTGTGTTGTGCAGAGGTAGGGTTAGTATACAGTGGACACCCCTATTTGACTACTGTTGTAATCCATATTATGGCACAAACCACTCAACTCAGCAAAGAGAAACGACAGTCCATCATTACTTTAAGACATGAAGGTCAGTCAATACTCCTGCGAGCCCACCTTCACTCCCCGAATTCTACCAGAGTTCCTTATCACAGCAGCCAGGGGTTCTATGATCATGGCAAACACCAGGGGGGAGAGAGGACAGCCCTGCCTCGTACTATTGGATAATGGGAAGGGAGCGGATAGCACTCCGTTAGTAAGAGCCTTAGCTATAGGGGAGGAGTAGAAAGCCGAGAACCCCATCAAAAATTCAGCCGATATCCCAAACGCCTGTAGAGTCTGAAAGAAGAAGGGCCATGATATGCGGTCGAACGCCTTTTCAGCATCAAGTGAAAGGACAATAGATGAGGTGTGTCTGAAGTTCAGTCATATTAGATCTATCGCTCTTCTAGGGTTATCCCTGGCCTGACGGCCAGGAATAAAACCGACCTGATCATAATGGATCAGGCCAGGGAGCACACCATTGAGACGGGTAGCTAAAATTTTGGCATAGAGTTTAATGTCCAGATTCAATAGGGATATCGGCCGATAGCTAGCGCAGTCTTGAGGGTCCCTGCCCTCTTTGTGGATAACTATTATTCTGGCCTCTAGCATGGTGCTTGGGAATGGGGTGCCATGTAGTACAGCACTGAACAATACTCTGAGATGTGGGATTAAAATGGGGGCAAATTTCTTATAGTACGATGCCGAGAAGCCATCAGGCCTTGGAGCTTTAGAAGACTTAAAGGACTTCAGGACGGCAGCAATTTCCTCATCTGTTATATCTTTTTTCAGTTCCGAAGAAGCACAGTCAGACAGTCTGTGGAGTTTAGCCCTATGCAAGAATTCCGAGATTAAGACATCTGGGGGGCCAGAACCTGGATTAATAGGATTTAAATCATAGAGATGAGCATAAAATTCCTGAAATGCCTTGTTTATGGCATTCGGGGAATATATGATCTCGCCTGACGTAGTATGCACCGCCAAAATATTATTCCGAGAGCGTTGAGCTCGTAGACGGGATGCCAGCATCCTATCTGCTTTATCTCCTTTCTCATAAAAGGACTGATTAAGTCTCTGAAGGGTCTTAGCTGTGCGCTCTGACAAGAAAAGCGTCAACTCAGACCGCGCCCTCAGCAAAATCTCTAAATTAGCAGGGGTAGGGGAAACTTATGTTGTCTTTCAAGCACCTGGAGTTTAGTGGATAGTAGAGGAAATTCAATTCCTGTGACTTTTTGTACCTAGCAGACTGACTTATCAAATGGCCGCTTTATGCGCTTCCGATAAGATGATAGGTGAAGTCTCTGGGAGTTTGTTAAATAAGAAATAATCTGTAATGTGACTTTTAATCATATTAGTAATTTCCAGATTATGTAATAGGGAGTCATTCAATCGCCATGAGGCAGGAGGGGACGGGGGGCAATAGAATGGAGCTCAGCAGTGATCGGACAATGGTCAGACCATACCATAGAGAGTATACGTGTAGACTTCAGTAAGAAAGGTCCTGGCTGAGTAGGATTATATCGATCCTAGAGTAGGATTTATGTACAGGGGAGTAGAAAGTGTAGTCCCTAGTAAGTAGGTCAGTGAGTCTAAAGGAATCAAATAATAATTGGAGCTTCAAAAGATCTAACAGGGCGAGAGATCCCAGGGATGGATGTTTGGAGGTAGAAGAAAGAGGAGGGAGGGGAGGATCTGTCTAATGAGGCATCCAGAACCTCATTTAAATCACCAGCCACTATGATCTCCCCTCGGCAGAGCCTAGTTATGTGTGAGTTCAAACCTCTAAAAAAGGCAGCCTGATTTTGGTTCGGAGCATAGACATTAACAAGAGTACATAGGGTGCTGTTTAGTTTCCCAACAAGAATTAGCCATCTACCAGAGTTATCTGCATGACTGTCCAACAACTGGAACGTGAGGTGAGCAGCGAGCAAGATGGAGACCCCCTTTTTTTGTGTGTCGCATCACATGCATGGAATGTAAGTGGGAAGGATTTAGATTTTAAGTCAGGGTGGAGGGACTTCTTAAAGTGGGTTTCCTGCAAGGAAACCAAATCACCTCTGGCCTGTTTAAGGGAAAGAAAGAGCTTAGTGCATTTTGTGGGGCTGTTCAAACCTTTGACATTGTGGGAATATATCCTAAGAGCCATGACAATCAACTCTCTGGAACGCCACGTCTCCTCCCCCCAGACACCGCTTCACTGCAATAGACCAAACAAAAGACATTAGAAACATTAGATACAGGCATGGCAATCGGCATACATCAATGAACGGCTGAGTGAAAGAAAAAGAAAAGAGAACAAGAAAGATAGAGTTCGGTGTAAGTGGGGAAGAGGGGAACGTTGGGGACCAGAAGAAATGACATCTGGTCTAACATGCCGGTCAGGAAATGACAGAAAAGAGTCACTAAGTGACAACAACTGGACTCGGGTATAAGACCCAGTAGGGGGGACGCGGCCCAGCCAGGCCAGGCGCATCAAGCACAACAGACACTCAACAACATGTGTCCTGAGTCTAGGGACCAGTGGTAAAAGGAGAAAATACGGGACTTAGCGTCCCAGGACCTACTACCGCATAAGGCAGCTAGTAACAAAAACGTAACTACCCAGGGCTAAAACAAGCCTAGTCTGGGGCAAGTGACAAAACTAACCTACAACAAAGCAAGGGACGTTGGTTCCCACACAGGGGGGGAGGGTGTGACCCCCTTAAGGGGGGGGGGGCATGATATATACCTAAAATGTTCAAATACAGAGGAAAGGGATTTAGATCTCGCACGCACATAGAAGTTGCGGAGTATAGCAGGTCTAAAAGCCGAGGCAGAGAATAATAAAATTAGCCCCTCACAACATATGCATAAACAAAAATAAGAAACCACAGAATGAAATAGCAGTAAGACATGTACGACATCAGGTGGCAGGGCCAGCGGAAGCAGATTTCCATGCAGAGGGTACTTTCGTCCAGTCCCGGTTCAAGGATCTCATCGGGGGGTGGCAGTTGACTACATAGATGAGGTCACATGTGCCCGCTGCGGCGAAACAGATGGGGCCTGTGGAGGGGAGTGGCCCAAGGTGTGCAAAAGTCCGTGCGCTTCAGCCAGGTCCCTAGCCGAATGGAGGCTGTTGTGATGCCACACCAAAATGCGAAAGGGGAAACCCCATCTGCAGCGAATGCCATTGTCCTGGAGCACCGAGGTTATAGGCCTGAAATCTTTTCTCTTGACCAGAGTAGCAGGAGCAAAGTTTTGGAATATTTGGAGTGAGTGGGCCAGGAATAGTAAATTGGAGATCTTCCTAGTTTCTCTAAGGATGGCCTCCTTAGTCATATAGTAGTGGCATCTCAGGATGACATCCCTAGGTAGAGCAGTCTTGTGATCGAGGGCGTAGAGCCCTATGGGCCCTATCCAACAAGAGCTGGTCCTCTGGAGTCGATGGCGATAAGTGCACAAATAGTTTTTTGAGGTAATCGTGCAGGGACGTCATATCAACGTCCTCAGGGACGCCTCTAATGCAAAGATTATTACGTCGTGCCCTGTTATCTTGGTCTTCTTGATGTTCCAGGATAAGCTGAATCTCCTTCTTTAGACCATGAATATCATCGCCCATGCCCTGTTGGGAGGTGATCACTTCATCCACTCTAGTCTCCAGGTGGTCTTTTCTGTCCCCAAGGTTGGCAACATCTGTTTTGAGAGAGGCAATTGCCGTGTGCACCTCCGGCTGTACCGCTTGGATGGATTTCCTCATCTCCCGTATCTCACGGAAGAGCAGTTGTAAATCTTTCCGGGTCAATGGGGAGTGGTCTGAGTCCTCCGAATCGGAGACATCAGGATGTGAGGGGGACCTGGAGAGGTAGCATGGGAGTAGGCAAATTTTTTAATGCGTTGGGTCAGGTCCACTCCATGTTGTTTTTTTGTTATTTCTAGGCATGGTGGAACTTAGAGACAGAACACCTGAGAAAAGTCACTGCGATATGTAGCTAGGTAAATCCTGGTAGCAGGGAGACAGTTCTGTAGTTATTATGACATAGATATCAGTAAAAGAAAGTCCCAAGACTCAGGGCATGTTCCAAAGGATCACATGTTAAGGGAAGCAAGCTCACTCAGGCAAAGTAAGCCAAACGAGAAAAGTCGCCAGCAGGTGGAGCTCCAGTGTTAGTTATCATAGGTGATGTAACACATCCGGGGCTCTGAAGGTGTATAATAGAAATAATCCCAGCATGTGGGGCACAATCGAAAAAAGGGGGAGTCCCCACTGAAATCCAACACCGTGGCGCAGTGCGTACAGGCCCCCAACAGTGGAGAAGTTATTTGAGGGACCCAGTTAGGGTGGGGATGTGTGTAATGAGGGATGGAGATCTCCTTTTTGTCCCCACGTCACTCTTACCAATGTTCCCAGGTAACAGGGGGCAGTGCCTAGCAGGTGGAGGGCCCCAACCACGAACCAGCCAGTAGTCAGGGCACCCTACAGTTACCTCCAGCCGCTTGGGGAAGCAGGAGCTCCGTGGTTCCCAAATCTAAAATGGCCACTGGCGTCAGGGGAGGGTGAAGCATCCAGGACCTAGCACCTCACAGGTACTTCTGACCGGGCTCCCCGGGTGCCCGGGGTTGAGAGACAGGAGGTGCCGGTCTGATGGTGCAGGAGGGACCCCTTCTTGTCCGGCCTCAGAGACGTCCGGTCCATTCACAGGCCTCCGGGAGCGCACGGCGGCCGCCTTCACCTCAGCTCCCGGTTCGGTGGGCAGAAACAGGCCTCGGGGCGGACGCAGAGTACAGAGCCTGCTTGCCCGCTCCACCATGCGCACACAGGAGGGAGAGACAGGTCAGCTCAGGGGTGGAGGGAGCCGCGAACAATAGAAGACCGGGTGTCGGGTAGATCAGGCGCAGCTACGGTCTCCACGGCGGGGATCGCCTATTACGGGACGCAGCAGAAATTGAGCCCCCGGCTTCTGGAGGGTGTGCAGGCCCCAACCCGCAAGGAGGCAGGAGGCCCCCTCCAGCTCTGGGACCCCGCACACCGGGAACAGGGGAGGTAGGGGCGGAATGCAGGGAGCTGGGAGAGGTATATATATACTGGAACAGGGCCAGAAAGGTGACTTTTGGAGGCTTAATTTCGGAGCTCTCCTCAGGCACGTCTTCCCTGCTTGCCTGCCAGGCCACGTCCCACACAATAGTATTCTTAATGGTAGGTGATACTTACTCTTGAACTGTTAGACATTTTCGATCAAAAATTCTTGTTCAAGCTAAAAAGCTGAGAGACAGTATTTATGCTAGAACTAGATCTGCTAGTCGGATTATCGCATGCTTATGTCTGCTCTGACCGTCTGCTAAATATGAAATATGTCAGGGAAAGAACAAACTCTCTAACTGATTTTCCTCCTTCTTTTTACACATGTAAATATAGCCTGCCCATATCCTTGTATTTTTAGACACTCAGGATGCATGATCAACCACAAACCAAATTTCTATAACAACTTGTCTGCAATTCAAAGCAAGCAGGAAAGAACTTCTGTATGTCTGGCATGAATGGAGAATAACCCCCTGAGGTTTGTTCATTTAAGCAGAAGCCTCCTTGAATTAGTAGAAGAGTTTGTCATTGACACTGTTTAATTATTTCTTTAATAAATTGCAAGAGTTCAGTCTGTTGGTTTCTATCAGTCATAAACCTTGTAATAGATTCACTGCATTTTAGTGGTTTCAGAAAATCATCACAATAAATCTCAAGATGATTTCAATGTATTATTTTGAAGTTTGCTGATATGACCAGCAAAAGCATCTCATGCTCACATACATCTCTCGGCTCATACAGTAATATAATACAAAAGGCTTCTCGGTGATTGCTACAATGGTTATGTGTGCTTGAGGAGTTGGCAGCCCATTTTTGCCTACGCAGCTTCATGATGTAACTACAAATGTTGGCACAGCAAAATGAAAGTAATAAAATGTGAAAGTAGAACATGGAAGATTTATGGAATGAGTAGAACGCAATGGCAGCTGAAGGAGACTAACACCATCAATTAAATATGTAAGAAGCATTTTTAAATGTTACTACTACTGCGTATCAAACACATGTAGCTGGCAGAGCGGTGCATTTTACTATTATAGCAATGCTTTGCAATGTGTAAACTGAAATACATAGTATTTTTAGACTTACATCCAAGCCAACGTTAATAACCAGCAGGGTATAGGCATTGCAACCACAGGTCATCTGTTTTTTTAATTGCACATTTTTGATTATTAATAACACAGTCCAAGTCCAATATATATATCTATTTATATATCTAGAAATCCATAGGCGGCAACTATCTGATCGCAGCGCTGCAAAAAATAGCCTTTATATCTAATAGTTGTCCTCGATCCCTGTTTTATATCTAGTGTAAACCAATGGCATAACAGAATGAATGATTAGAGGTACCATCCACAGCACCTGTCGGTAGGTGTCAATCTAAAACTACATAGGCATTTGCATCAATAAGGTGCAAGTGAGTGCATAATATCTAAAAGACAGGGCTACAAATTCAGGATGCTATCACACATGCAATAAAGTGCATAACAAAATATTTAATATGTCAAATCGTATCTGCAACATTTAGATGATATCAGATTCATGTATAAAGTCATTCAAATCCCGGTGTGCTCTTTAAGCCAGTCCTGTTTGTTAAAATTCCGGGGAAAATATTGTGTCTAGATTCCCAGTATTTTAAAAACCAGCACTGGGCTCTTGCACCGGTCCTGGTTCCAAAAATATGGGGGGAAAAGGACATAGGGTCCTCCGTATTTTTTAAACCAGCACTGGGCTCCACTAGACAAGGAGATAATGCCACAGTCAGGGACCACATTTATACTGGTCCCTGCAGCAATGGCATTAACCCACGAACTAGTCACCCCTAGCCGGGGGTTCCCTGGGGGAGTGGGAACCCTCCAATAAAGGAGTCCTGCCCTCCAGGCACTCACGGGCCAGGGATGAAGACCGGGGCTATGGCCACCACCCCTGGCCTGTAGGTGGGGTTATCATAGCTTTTGTGTACATTTTTTTCAAATATTGTCTTTTGCTGTGAAACAACAAGTCCCATCAAGCCTCCCCCACATGCTGGTACCTGGAGAACCACAAGTATCAGCATGAGAGGCATTAAAGAGCCCGCTGGTACCTGTAGTTCCACAACAAAAGAATTATTCAAATAAAGACAATACACACACATACTGTGAAAGCAAAACTTTAATAAATCACACTTGCGTGTCATCTGTAACCTTACATTGCTGCCTCTCTCTGTACCTGCTGATTCTCTCTGTCCCTGATTTCTCTATCTACAGCAATGCTGCTACTGTCGCTATCTATGTCCCTGCTGCCTCTCTCTGTCTCTGTGACCCTGCTGCCACTCTCTCTATGTCCCTGCTGTCTCTATCTATGGCCATGCTGCCACTATCTCTATATCCCTGCTGTCTCTCTGTGTGCCTACTGCCACTCTCTCTATGTCCCTGCTGCCTCTCTCCATCTCTATGTCCCTTCTGCCACTCTCCGTCTCTATGTCTGTGCTGTCTCTCTCTGTCCTTGCTGCACTCTCTCTATGCCCCTGCTTCCACTCTCTCTCTATCAATGTCTCTGCTGTCTCTCTCTGTCTCTGCTGCCTCGCTCTATCTCTAAAGTATGTCCCTGCTGTGTCTCTCTGTCCCTGCTTCCACTCTCTCCATGTCCCTGCTGTCTCTCTCTTCTCTGCTGCCTCTTTCTCTATGTCCCTGCTGCCTCTCTCTCTACATCCCTGCTGTCTCTCTCTTTCCTGCTGCCACTCTCTCTCTCTCTGTGCTGTCTCTTACTGTTATTGCTGCCACTCTCTCTATGTCCCTACTGCCTCTCTATCTATGTCCCTGCTGTCTCTCTATGTCCTTGCTGCCACTCTATGTCCCTGCTTCCTCCTATGTCCTGCTGCCACTTTCTCTATGTCCCTGCTGTCTCTCTCTGTCCCTACTGCTTCTCTCCATCTCTACAGTATGTCCCTACTGTCTCTCTCTGTCCCTACTGCCACTCTGTCTATCGATGTCCCTGCCATTTCTCTCTTACCTGCTGCCTCTTTCTCTGTCTCTACTGCCTCTCTATGTACCTGTTGTCTCTTTCTTCCCTGAAGCCACTCTCTCTATCTCGGTCACTGCTGTCTTTCTATGACCCTGCTTCCACTATTTCTATGTCCCCACTACCTCTCTCTCTATGTCCCTGCTGCCACTCTCTCTATGCCCTGCTGCCTCTCTCTCTATGTCCCTGCTGCCACTCTCTCTACGTCCATGATGTCTCTCTCCTTCTGCTGCCACTCTCTCTGTCTCTGCTGTCTCTCTGTCCCTACTGCCAATCTATCTATGTCCCTGCTGCCTCTCTCTGCCCCTGCTGCCACTCTCTCTATGACCTCACTGTCTTTCTATGCCCCTGCTCTCTATGGGGCCCATTAATCAAACAGTATTTATGCCTATGTCCCAGAAAAAAGGAGAGTTATGATAGACTTACCATGGTTAACTCTCTTTCTGCGAGGTACATTGGGTTGCACAGGGAAACATCTGGGTGTAGAGTGGAACTTGATCCAGAGGCACCAACAGGCTAAAGCTTTAGGCTGTCCCAGGATACACTGGGGCCTCCTCTATAACCCCGCCTCCAGGTACTGTGAGCTCAGTTTAGTTAGCAAGTCCAATGCAGGAGCAGGTAAGAGAGAAGGTAGATGAAAGTCACATAGAACCACATTCTCACGACAGGAGAAGGGACCAGCGGTTAATACCATACAAACCCATAGAAGCTAGGTGCGTCAGGGTGGGCGCTCTGTGGAACCCAATGTACCTCACAGAAAGAGAGTTAACCATGGTAAGTCTACCATAACTTTCCTTTTCTGCATCAGGTTACATTGGTTTCCACAGGGAAATATCGGGGATATCCTAAAGCAGTTCCTCAAGGGAGGGGATGCGCCTTAGCGGGTATGAGAATTCGGCATCCAAAGGAAGCATCCTGAGAGGTGGAAGTATCAAAGGCATAGAACCTAATAAACGTGTTCACTGAGAACCACGTAGCCACATTGCACAATTGTTCTGCAGACGCGCCACGGCGGGCCACCCAAGAAGGTCCAACAGACCAAGTAGAATGGGCATTAATAGCAGCAGGAGCTGGGAGACTAGCCTGCACATAAGCTTGTGCAATCACCATTCTAATCCATCTGGCCAAGGTTTGCTTATTCGCAGGCCAGCCACGTTTGTGAAAACCAAACAAAACAAAAAAGGAAACTGACCTCCCGATAGAGGCAATCCTCTTCTAAGAACTGTCCAATCACAATGAAATATTAAAAAGGGTGGACGACAGGACAGTGCGCCTAAGTCCAACACCTTTCTTGCAGAGACAATAGCCAGTAAAAACAAGACCTTGGCCGTGAGCCATTTAAGGTACACCGTCTCAAGAGGTTCAAATGGAGACTCTTGCAGGGCATTGAGGACAACACACAGATCCCATGAAGCCACAAAAGGGACATAGGGAGGCTAAATCCAAAAGGTACCCTGAGTGAATCTATGAACGTCAGTTATAGACACAATTCTTCTATGAAACCATTCTGACAAGGCAGATATATGAACCTTGAGGGAGGCCAGAAGAAGGCCTAAGTCCAGGCCTCTTTGCAGAAAAGCCATAATTCTGGAAGTTCTGAATCTGTATGCATCATAATTCTTATCAGCACACCAAGTGAAGTAAGAATTCCAGACCCTGTAATAAATCAGAGCAGATGCCGGTTTGCAGGCTTTTAACATAGTTTGGATGATTGCCTCAGAAAATCCTTTGGCTTTCAGGAGTGATGTCTCAAGAGCTTCGCCGTCAAAGCTAGTCTGGCCAGGTCTGGATAAAGACAAGGGCCCTGTATGAGGAGGTCTGGGCGCTGAGGAAGTAGAAGAGGACACTCTGTCGATAGACCCTGCAGGTCTGAGAACCAGTGCTGTCTAGGCCACGCTGGAATGACTAGCAGTAGAAATCCTCCTGGGCAGGAGTGACACTAGAGGGAACACGTAGGGCAGCTGAAAGTTCCATGAAATTGCCAGTGCATCCATGAATGCTGCTTGAGAATCCCTGGTCCTTGATCTGAATACCGGAACCTTGTGATTCTGTCGAGACGCCATCAGGTCTATGTCTGGTAGGCCCCACTTGCCACTAGGAGTTGAAAGACTTCTGGATGAAGACTCCACTGTCCGGTGTGCACGTCCTGGTGACTGAGGAAGTCCACTTCCCAGTTTAGGATGCCTGGAATGAACACTGCCGATATTGCTGGCAGATGGCGTTCCGCCCAACTGAAAAGAGTGTTGCTCCAACATTGCACCCCATCCCCACAGACTGGCGTCCATTGTCAGTAGGACCCAGTTGGGCGGGGTTTCAGAAGGGATGACCACTGCTCAGTTGGTGGTCCTGTAGCCACCGGCGACAGACAAACCTCCGGAGTCAAAGTGTTCATGTGAGATCTGATCCGATGAGGTAGGCCGTCCCACTTGAAAGGATTAACCTCTGCAGAGGGCGAGAATGAAATTGAGCGTATTCTACCATGTCAAATGCCGACACCATCAGGCCAAGTACTTGCATCGCCGATTGTATCAACACTCTGGGGCGACAAAGGAAGCATCTTATCCTGTCTTGAAGTCTCAGGACTTTTTCTGGAGACAGAAACAGTAGTTGACTCTGTGTCCAGGAGTGCCCCCAGGTGCACCTTGCTCTGAGCTGGGACCAGCGAGGATTTCTTCCAATTGATGAGCCACCCATGGACTTGTAGGAAGCTTCCCGTCAGTTGTAGATGACTGAGGAGGACATCATGGGAGATTGCCAGAATCAGCAAGTCGTCCATATATGGCAGGATCCTGACTCCCTGGTGACGGAGATGGGCCGTTATTACGGCCATGATCTTGGTGAAGAGCTGAGGAGCCGTAGCCAGTCCAGATGGCAGAGCCTGGAACTGATAGTGAAGGTTGCCAATAGCAAACCGCAGATACTGCTGATCCGACATGGCAATAGTTATATGCAGGTACGCATCCTGTATATCCAGGTATACCATATAGTCTCCGGGTTCCATAGCCAGTATAATTGAGTGCAGTGTTTACATACGGAACTTGGATACTCTCACAAACTTGTTCAGTGATTTGAGGTTCAGTATAGGCCGGAAAGACCCATTGGATTTCGGAACTAGAAACAGGGTTGAGTAGTAACCTGTGCCTCTCTGGGCCAGAGGAACCGGCACTACCACTCATGTATTCAGGAGAGAACACACAACCTTTTGCAAAGCTTGCACCTTTAATGAATCCGAAGGGATAACAGTGGTGCAAAACTGGCGAGGGGGACGTCTCTTGAAGGAGACTGCGTACCTGTGAGAGACAACTTCTCGCACCCATTCGTCTGAAGTGGTCATTAACCAGACTTGGATGAACTGCAGAAGTCAGCCTCCCACCCTGGGTACCCCAGGGTTAGGTCTGTCCCGTCATGCGGCAGGCTTCTCTTGTTTAGAAGCAGGCTGATGGGCCGCCCAGGACTGCTTTGCCTTGGGCTTGGTGGTTTTTGGAGCATGAGATTGTCTCGGGTATGGGTGACCTTTTGCTTTCCCTTGAGGCTGAAAGGAACGAAAAGTGGTACCTTTAGCCTTCTGTGCAGAAGGATTAGTATTTAGGAGAAAGGCAGTCTTAGCAGCCACCAATTCAGACACAATTTTATTTAGGTCTTCCCCAAACAAAATGTTCCCCTTAAAGGGGAGTACCTCCAAGGTCTTTTTGGAGTCTAGGTCCACCTTCCATGACTCAACCACAGAATACAGCAAGCCAGGACAGATGTAGTCGACGCCTTGAATGCCAACACACCCGCCTCAGAGGACGCCTTATGAATTTAATAGGCGGTGGTGGTAATGTGAGACAGGTATTGTCTGGCATTGTCAGATATATCCTCAGGCAGCTCTTCCTCTAATGACTGAACTCATGCTTCAATTCCTTTTGCAGCCCAAGAGGCCGCAATAGTGGGTTTATGTACAGCACCTGTAAGGAAGTAAATAGATTTCAGGCATCCCTCCACACGCTAATCTGTCGATTCCTTCAGTTAAGTGACAGTGGTGACAGGCAGAGTGGACAACACCACTAGGCGGGTGACGTGAGAATCCACCGGTGGTGAATTTTCCCACTTGTTAAATAACTCTACATGGAGAGGATAGCGAGCCAAGGCCCATTTAGACAGAGGGAATTACTTTCCTGGATTAGACCAGTGCTCCTGCCTGATGTCCACTGAATGGTCAGAATGGGGTAACATATTTTTAACCACCTTCTGCCGTTTAAACATATCAGTTTTCTTAGCCACAGTAGTGGAATCCTCATCATCAGTGATTTGTAGGATTTGCTTAATAGCAATCACTAGGGCAGAGACATCAATTTGCAATGGAGAATCCTCGTCAGAAACACCTAATTCAGTGTCTGACAGGACAGTATGCTGCCCCTCCTCTTCGGATGATACAGCTGAGAGATTTGTGGATTGTGAGGAGGAAGCAGCCCGCTTAGATGACCTAGACACACTAGAGTGACCTGGAGTAGATTTTTATCTGACCAAGGAATGATTTAATTGCTGCAACTGGCTAGACAGATTTTCCGCCCAAGGCGGATATATCATAGGGACAATTTGTGGCAGTAATGGCACTGGTGGTCCCATAGGGGGGTGTAAGGCGTTCCACCAGAGTACCCAGTAGGCTTGTGAATGCAGCACAGGGTGGCTCCTGATTGGATACAGGAGCTGCAGACTGATTGGGAGATGTGTGATACATAGTACACAGACCATCATACCCAGCTTCTCCTCTGGTAAATCTTTGGCGCATGCACTGCATGATGCAGGAGCATCCACAGACTTACTGCCCTTCTTGTTAGTCATTGTACACAAATGCAACAACAGAGCGAATTAGTATGATAAAGCCAGACAGAGTATAATACCTACTAATAAATCCGCTAGAATGTGACTGTAGACACAGTACACAACACCAGCGAATAAATCAGGTATTATGTGACTGAGTATACATTAGAATACACGTAATAGGTAAATACTCTGACGCACTATATATATGACCCTGACCCACCTAGTCCCTTAGGGTACAGAATATAGTGATTGATATATCTGGGAAACACTGAAAGTGAAACCACACAGAAGATACAGGTGCACACAATCAAAGGCATTGCAGATAATTATTATGACAATAAAACTGAACTGGACTAGTATATGTACAGATATATATAACACAGCATGGTCCTAGACTGGAGGTATATATCAAAATACTCGTACAATATATCCTGTAATAGGTACACTTTTTCTTAACTAATGCTGTCTGTCTAAAGACATGTAGAATACTCAAGTGTTTGTAAAGCCACAGTGCTGTATACAGACGGCTTTACAAGGGAGGCCTTGCCCTGCAGTCCAAGAGACTAGCCGCAACTATGCTTATAAGATGGAGTCCAGCGTCTCAGTCAGGGAGTTATGGAGAGTGTGAGGCAGCTTCAGGGCAGGAAAATCTGTAGTAGATGTTACCCTGGACCAGAGAGAGGCTACAGGTCAAGCGCCAACTCCCCTGTGCTGGACTTCCACCCCAAGTACTAGTGAGCATTATTAAATGGGGCGTTAGTACACCCGACCTATGCTCTATTGTCCTGGTGGTCTAGTGGGATCCCTGCTCCCTAGGTTGTGGACGGAACCCGATTTAATGGCAGGTCCCGCCTGGGGGTCCCTTTTACCTCCTCCCCGTAGCAGCCACGTGAACTAGGAGAGTGACTGTGACTGTGTGCCTCCGCCACAAGTACCGGAGAACAGGCCACGGGAGTATACAACGCCGCTTGGGAGGTGATGGAGCTGCAGCGCTGAAGTGTCATCATGACATACAGCGCTGACAGTCCAGTTTTGAAGAAAGTTTCTGTCAGAAAAAGCTTTTTCTGGGCTGCCCAGTGCAGCCCACCTGTTAAGTGACCTGTTGCTGCAGACACCAACTGAAACTGAGCTCACAGTGCCTGGAGGCGGGGTTATAGAGGACCCCAATGCATCCTGGGACAGCCTAAAGCTTTAGCCTGTTGGTGCCTCTGGAGCCACTCTACACCCCAATGTTTCCCTGTGGAAACCAATGTAACCAGCTGCAGAAACACTGGCATTCTAGCCGCAAATACTATGTATCTCTGCAATGTATGAAAGAGGGATCGCAGCAGGTAGCTCAATACCTGCTGAGATCCCTCCATTGCCGATGTATCAATATAGGGTATGTGAAGCAACGGGTATGAAACCGGTGAGTGGCATGCACATGGCATCTATTCACAATGTAGGAGGAGCCTGGAGGCATGCCCACACAGTGACGTGCCCGAGAGTTCAGCGAGGCTCTGCTCCCTTTCCACTGAGGCTTTGTCCCTTTTCTGGCATAAGCGGGGTCCCAAGTTAGAGTGAAGAAAAGTTGTGAGTCATGCATATCCCATGTGCATACCATGCCACCACTGTATTGGTCACAACCTACAGCATTCATCAGCTCCCCCTGCAGCGGACCTTAATCTGGCATTGGGCTCTGCATGGGAAAGCTATTGATGGAGAGCCTCAGAAATTGACTGCCGTCGGTGATAGCTACTGCTAGGAATAGGTGACAACATGCTCTGTTGCTGTCAAAACAATTTTTCTAACAAAAGCTTTATTACCCTTTGATAAATCTGCCCATATGTTCTTTACCTAAAACCACCTTTTAAGGGTGGTTGGCTGCCTATGGCAGTGGCAAATTTCCCATTAGGCACATGCCTAGAGGCGGCACTTGGATGCTTGTGTTGGTACTGTCAGCCCAAAAAGTACCAATAACTGCAAAATATTTCCACTGTACTGTACCATATGCCATCTTGAAAGGAGTATAAACGGGTATGACATGAACATACTGCCCCTGTAAGCTGTCCTACGTAGTAAATATGTATAATAATTTTGTATTACTTTATTAAATTGTCTATCATCAAATGCCCAGGGGCGCCCTCACCCCTAAATCCGCTTCTGGCTCATGGGCCAGTGTCATGTGGTTGTCCCACAGGTTATAATTTGACAAGCAACCCCTGAGCCAATTTACATTCTGCCCATAGGTAGAGCAAAGAAAAAGAAGGTATTAGAGCCTTTCAATGTGTGAGTGAGTCCAATTATGTCTAACGCATTCATAAGTGCATATTCATATTGCATTGTTTGGAACTACCCTGAAAATCACTCTTGACTTACTGTACTTTTGGAGGGTTCTGGGTCCAACTGGAAGCTCCATAGTGGAATTTGGAAATGATAATCTTACTACTGCTTTAGCACAGCACTCTAATTTAAATTACTACTTGGTTTAGTCTCAATATATCTTAAACGAATCATAAAAATAAACGGAAAATCTAATTGTCTTTATTGCATATTAGTTTTATATTTTTGAATGTTTTAATTGCTTTCAGCAAAATATGCCTGGAAATATGCTTGAAGGTGCCAAAGTCTACTGGTTACTGAACCTCCTGAGTACCCATAAAGCTCTTTGCCCAATAGGAAGTGCCATGAGGCACCACACAAGAGGGAACACCCCCCAAAATGTGTCCTTTTTCTTCTTTTATCTAATTTAAATAATCAAAAATCTAGTTTTTGCAGATGAGTTTGTAAATGTATGTACTAAAAAATTAACACATCGAACAATCCAAAAACATACTGGTACTGCAGGTTAATTGTCTTCTGGAAAAAGTCATAGATTGTAAACTCCATCTTAAGCTCCACTGGGGCAAGCATGGATGTGAATTGCTAATTATTATCTATAAAGTGCTGAAGAAACGTGGGCGCTATATAAATAACATTTGCCCATGACTCTTCACAATTACCCTAAAAATAAATGGTAACATGATATCACGGACTATTTGTGCCTTGCACAACAATAGAAATAAACACCCGTAGCTAAAAATACTACCTAACATACTGTACTTTTATAGTGTGATGGATAGAGGCATGGAGTAAGGTTGGGTACACACTAGGCGATATGCTCCGTCCACTGCCATGTTGGTTGTCCCATCTGCTGTGCTGCACGGCAGATGGGACAACCCAGCAGCCAATGTCATGCTGCTGAATGCGGCCATAAATGATAAAGCGTGCGCTATACCATTCAGTGTGTATGGCTGACTGACATCTCGTCCCATTGGTCATGCCATCAGCCATGATCCCATATCGTGGTAGTATGTACCAAGCCTTAGGGAGTGTCCTGAATGAATTAAATGGGCCTATCTTGTCAGTGGGGCCCAGCAAGGGCCAGACACAATCATAGTGCCCTCTAACATTTTCTTAGACTTTTTCAGAGATGCCCCTGTGTTAAACCGCACCCCCACTCTAGCAATGGGGCTTGCCGATGGCAATAGTCATGGAACATACTTATGCATCTTGGTGAAGATGTACTAATCCTTTGAGAGTGATAAAGTGGGATAAACTTTCGCACCATCCAGTTGCTGTTTAGCGACGCGCCTGCACATTGCAGTGCATACGCATGAGCAGTGGTTTGATAATTGCCCGCTGTGCGAGAACGCACAGCAGCAATCAGGTCTGAACCGGGCCCTTAGTACAGTGTGGTAACTAGACTTTTGTGTGCCCCATAGCAGGATTTTCAAAGGGCCCTGCTGCGCTCTGCGAGATAGACGGGGAGCACACAGGGTGGGGTGGTGTTTGAGGTGATGGCGGTCAGAAAAGCAGAGATGGAGCGGGGCACTGACAGTGGATAGCGGTACTAGGCAGGGTGGACACTGAGTTGTTAGTTATACATACAGTAGTAGTGCTGCTTACACCACATTATACCACACACACAGTAATGCCCATTGCACCACATTATACCACACAGACAGTAATCCCTTTTACACCATATTACACACCACACAGTAAAGCCCATTGCACCACATTACGCCCGACATAGTAATGCCCATTGTGCCAATTATACCACACATAGTAATGCCCATTGCACCACATTATACCACACACAGTAATGTCCATTACACCACATTATACCACACACAGTAATGCCCATTGCACCACATTATACCACACAGACAGTAATCCCCTTTACACCATATTACATACCACACAGTAAAGCCCATTGCACCACATTACACCCCACATAGTAATGCCCATTGTGCCACATTATACCACACACAGTAATGCTCATTGCGCCACATTATACCCCACACAGTAATGCCCTCTGCACTTTATGCCCCACACAGTAATGCAACACCAACCTGTCCAGGCCCAGCTAGTCTGAAGCTGTTGTATGTCCAAAGATTCCGCGCCAACACTGAAGTTGGTATCCGTCCAGGATCCCGACTCCTCATCACTAGCCACTTCAGTGTCCCCCGGCATGCTCACATTTCATAGAATATGTGGCTGTGTCATGATGTCACGCTGCACATTTCTGTGACTCACCCTGCTGAGAACAGAGGTGCTGTTCAGGGGGGGCTTGCAGATGGTCAGACCGTCCCTGAACAAGTGGGAGCGTGGATGGGGACTCAGAGCAGGGCTGACTGTCAGGCAAAGACTGAGGGTGGTACCTTTCGGCAAATAATTTTTGATAAGTCACCAGATCCATCGGTGGGGAAGCCTGTGTGCTGCAGCATTATGAGTGCAAGAAAGCAGTGGGCCCCACAGGCACCCTCACACCATAACAGCCACATCCCTTGCAAATATGATAGTTATGCCATTGGCTGTAAGGGAAGAGAGATAAGAGGGGAGCAAGTGCGGGAGGGGAAGGTGGGGAGTCGGGGTGCCGCGAATGGGTGTGGGCGGGGGAAAGGAGCTTGGAACAGTGAGGGAAGAAATAGAAGAGGGGTGCCTGTGTGGAGAGGGGGGAATGGGGGTCTTGTGTGCTGTAAATGGGGGGGGGGGGGGGGCGGAGGGTGGAGTTTGTTGCAGTGAGGGAAGAGAGAGGAGAGGGGAGCCTGTGTAGAGGGGAGGTTGCAGGTGCAGCATATGAAGGTGGGGGTGGTGAAGTTTGAAGCAGTGGGAGAAGAGAGAAGAAAGGGGAGCCTGTGCAGGAAAGGGGGTCGTGGGTACCATGAATGGGGGGCTGGAGCTTGGAGCAATGAGGGAAGAGAGAGGAGAGGGGAGCAGGTGCAGGGAAGGGGAAGAGGGGGGGGGGGTGTCGAGGGTGTGTGTGCCGTGAATGGGAGGGGGTGGAGGTTGGAGCAGTGAGGCAAGAGGGAGAAGACGGGAGCCTGTGCTGGAGAGGGGGAATGGAGTTCTGGAGTGCCGCAAATGGGTGGTGGGCGGATGTTGGAGCATTGAGGAAAGAGAGAGGAGAGGGGAGCCTGTGTGTGTGTGTGTGTGTGTGTGTGTGTGTGTGTGTGTGTGTGTGTGTGTGTGGGGGGGGGGGGGGGGGGTTGCAAGTGCAGCAAATGCGGATGGGAGGTGGAGTTTGACGCAGTGAGGGAAGAGAGAGGAGAACCTGTGCAGAAGAGCGAGGCGGAGGCCGTGAATGGGGGTGGGGGGGGGGGGTGGAGTTTAGAGCAGATGCGACGGCAGCGGGAAAGCCTGTGCTCAGTGCAGCATCCGCATCACCTGCATCCTATGGTAGTTAGTCCGCTGGCTTAGTACATCTGCCCCCTGGTGTGCATTGACAAAAGGTCACCAAGAAAATAAAGGTGATAAAGTACCAGTCAATCAGCTCCTAACTGCCATGTTGCAGACTGTGTTTGAAAAACGACAGTTAGGAGCTGATTGACTGGTAGTTTATTGCCATGCTATTTATCACTTTCTAAGGCTTGATGAATCTGATAAAAAATATGGTAATATGTTCATTAATAATGGTCCTATGTCTCTTTCCTGTATAAGAAGGATTTTTGTGTGTAAAATTTATATGCCTCTGAGGTTGGTCAATTGGTGTACCAGGAATAAAATACAATAGTTTTATGATCCTGGCATTTAAATGCACAAAAGCGTTGTCTCAAATATTTTTGAGATAGGCATTTAACTTGAGAGGGACCCAGGGAATTTTCTGTTAGAGGAAGTTTAAATTTGGTTTCACAGTGAAAAGTGAGGTGTGACTCAAGCCACGACAAAGCACTCAGCATGCAGATGTGTGCAGAGGAAAGCAATGTAATGAAATGATTATAACAAACAGACCATATCCATGAATGACACACAGGCTATTATCCTTTACTCCCCTGGGATTTCACACTATTAGAGTAACCATCACACATGCAGTTACAGAACTTGTATTTGGAACATTGCTTTGATAGGATAAGCAGGTCTTGCGGACACAGGTAGAAGAAAGTGCTTAGATATTTATTTGCATTTCTATTCCTATAGCAGGGGTTTTGCTAGCAGTGTACCAGCTGAAATCTAGCCAAGCGCAGCGTGTGCACCTTCAACAATAAAATATAGAATAATGAACTCAAATCTTATATTATTTTTAGAAATAGATATTATTAATTAGTCCACAGGATCTGGTCCCCTTCTTCATACAAAATCATAGCTCAAATGTGACCCCTCCTCATTATAAAAACATAGCCCAGGTCAGACCCTCTCTTATTAAAAATCATAACTTAGACTATGGATCTATTTTAAAAAACCCTCCTTCCTCATTAAAAATCATTCCCCAGATTTGAAGACCCCACAGCTAATCAAGGGATAGATTTATAATTCACACCCTCATTTCAGTTACACCTAAAGGTATAAAACGGATTTTGGAGGAGATTTCATTAAAAAAAATTCCTCCATGCCCTAAAATTTGCATCAACTCCTCCTGCAAACTGTAAAACTCTTGTTAAATCGGGTTGCAGTTAGCATGCCAGCTGTCGGGATCCCGGCATTCAGGATATCGACACCTAAATCCTGACAGCCGACGGGCGGAATCCCGGCGCAACAGGACTATTCCCACTCATGGGTGACCACGACACCCATAGAGTGGGAATAGATCCTGTGGTGAGCGCAGCAAGCTCGCAAGGGGACTCTTAGCGCTCGCCCTGTTGCCAGAATTCTGGTGGACGGGATGCCGCTGTCGGGATATTGACAGCCGGCATACCGTCCGCTGGTCATTGGTATGTATTCCATTAAATCTTTACTACTGCTCTACCCTTCCTGATATCTGACAAGCAGAGTAGTGCCCAGAGCCGGCTTCTGTGATCAGCATGAGTGTCTGGTAGTCTGGTAGGACACAGGCTGCATGCAGAAAGAATATACTGGTTATAATAGAAAATTAACAAAATAAAAGTTACCTCCATTCAGGGATCTCTGTAGACTGCTGTTGTAACCAGGGCAGTGGTGTAACTAGGGGTCCGCAGCCACTGCGGTCGCTTGGAGGCGCGCAGGGCTGCGGGGCGCCCTAGCCATCGCCACTGATTTCTGCTGGGAAGGACATGGAGGGCACAGCACGCGCCTCTCCTATGTGTCCCTCCTGGGTCTCCGGCGGCAGCAGCGTGTCTGCTAATTGAAGTGCCCGTTCGTGAGCTCTGATTGGCTCGCGAATCGGCACTTCATTTAACAGACACACTGCTGCCGCCGGAGACGCAGTAGGGATACACAGGAGAGGTGAGCGCTGTGCCCTCCCGTGTCCTTCCAAAACAGCAGCGGGGGAGCCCGGGGGGTACCTGGCACAGGGGGAGAATATTTGGCACTGGGGGGCATATTTGGCACTGGTAGAGCATATTTGGCACTGGGGGGCATATTTGGCACTGGGGGAGAATATTTGGCACTGGGGGGCATATTTGGCACTGGGGGGGCATATTTGGCACTGTAGGAAAATATTTGGCACTTGGGGGGGGCATATTTGGCACTGGGGGAGCATATTTGGCCCTGGGGGAGAATATTTGGTACTGAAGGGGCATATTCGGCACTGGGGGGACCATATTTGGCACTGGGGGGGCATATTTGGCACTAGGGGAGCATATTTGGCACTGGGGGGGGCATATTTGGCACTGTAGGAAAATATTTGGCACTTGGGGGGGCATATTTGGCACTGGGGGAGCATATTTGGCCCTGGGGGAGAATATTTGATACTGAAGGGGCATATTTGGCACGGGGGGGCATATTTGGCACTGGGGGGACCATATTTGGCACTGGGGGGGCATATTTGGCACTAGGGGAGCATATTTGGCACTGGGGGGGCATATTTGGCACTGGGGGGTACATGTGTACCTGGCACTGGGGGACATATTTGGCACTGGGGGGTATATGTGTACCTGGCACTGGGGGGGCATATTTGCCACTGGGGGTATATGTGTACCTGGCACTGGGGGCATATTTGGCACTGGGGGTATATGTGTACCTGGCACTGGGGGGGCATATTTGGCACTGGGGGCATATGTGTACCTGGCACTGTGGGGGATTATCTGGCACTGGGGGCATATGTGGCACTGGGAGCACAGCCCTAGCAACAAGCATTACCCCCTGGTTACAAGCACAACACCCAGCTCATGAAATCCCTGGCAACAAGCATTACCCCCTAGCAATGAGCATGACACCCAGTACATGAAACCCCTGGCAATGAATATTATTCCCTGGCGACAAACTTCAAACCCAGCACATGATACCTCTGGCAACAAGCATAACACCTACTGCATGAAACCCCTGGCAACGAGCATGACACCCTGAGCATGAAAACCCCTGGCACCGTGCATGGAACCAAGAGCATTAAACCCCTGGCAGGTAATTTAAAAGTAATTAGAAGCCTTACTGCAGGACTTAATGTTTAATGGGCATTGCGTTGTGTGGCATAATGTATCACGGACATTGCGGTGTGTGTCATAATGTGTCACAGGCATTACGGTGTGTGGCATACTATATCACGGGCATTGTGGTATGTGGTATAATGTCTCAAGGGCATTGCAGTGTGTGGCATAATGTATAACGGGCATTGCAGTGTGTGGCATAGGGTATAACGGGCATTGCGGTATGTGTCACAGGCATTACGGTGTGTGGTATACTATATCACGGGCATTGTGGTATGTGGTATAATGTCTCGGGCATTGCAGTGTGTTGCATAATGTATAACAGGCTTTGCAGTGTGGGGCATAGGGTATAACAGGCATTGCAGTATGTGTCACAGGCATTATGGTGTGTGGTATACTATATCACGGGCATTATGGTATGTGGTATAATGTCTCAGGGTCATTGCAGTCTGTGGCATAATGTATCACGGACATTGCAGTGTGTGGCATAATGTATCACGGACATTGCAGTGTGTGGCATAATGTATCACGGACATTGCAGTGTGTGTCATAATGTGTCACAGGCCTTGTATGTGCTATAATGTATCAGGGGCATTGCAGTGTGTAGCATAATGTATAACGGGCATTGCGATTGCTGTCATAATGTGTCACAGGCATTGCGGTGTGTGGCATAATGTGTCGGGGGCATTATGGTGTGTGGCATATTGTGTCATGGGCATTATTGTGTGTGGCATAATGTCTAAGGGCCATTGCAGTATGTGGCATGATGTATACTGGGCATTACTATAAGGAGGAAAAATGACAAATAATATAAGGGGCATGAATCAGGATTATTTTTTTTTCCTGCGGTGGCCAACGTCTCGGCGTGCAGGTTGCAAAACTGGGGTATAAGGTAGTCTTTTCCTGCAATGCCACGCCCCTGTATGCAAAGCCACTCCCATTTCAGCAAGGCCACACCCCTTTTTGGGCTTAACTAGTGCCAATTATGGGGGGGGGGGGACGCTAGAGATTTTTTTGTCTTAAAGGAGAAAAATTTCTAGTTGCGCCACTGAACTAGGGCTGGATTAACCATTAAGTAAAATTAGCACATGCTATAATATCTATATCTATATATCAGAGATGAGCGGGTTCGGTTCTCAGAGAACCGAACCGTAATAAACTTCACGCTCTGAGCCCGGATCAGAGTCAGGCTCAGGTTTTCCCGCCTGACTAAGAAACATGAATGAGGCAAAACGTCATCATCCCGCTGTCCGATTCTCGGGGGATTTGGATTCCATATAAGGAGCCGCGTGTCGCGGCCATTTTCACTCCATTCTCGGAGAGAGTAGTGAGAGGACGTGTCTCCATCCTCAGTGTCTGTGTGGGGGCAGGAAAGTGGGGTGGCGAGTTTGGTGCTGTATTGTGCTGCTCAGTCCAGTCCAGTGTAGTCAGTGTCTTAAGCTGCATCAGTCCAGCCAGTCACAGTGTTGGTGTCCTCTGCTGCTATATGTCCCCAGTGCTGCTGGCTGCTGTATAAGTCCCTTGCATTTTTGCTGTGTTATTTTGCATCAGACCAGGGGTAGTGTCTTGTGCAGCATCAGTCCAGTGACCAATCACAGTGGTGGTGTCCTCTGCTGCCATATAACCAGTGTAGCTGTATAAATCCCTTTCAGTGGTGCTGTGTTGTCCTGCATTAGACCAGGGGAAGTGTCTTGTGCAGCATCAGTCCAGTGATCAGTCACAGTGGTGGTGTCCTCTGTTGCCATATATTCAGTGTTACTGCCGTATAATTCCTGTGATACTGGCGTATAATTCCCGTGATATTGCCGTATAATTCCCGTGATACTGGCGTAAAATTCCTGTGACATTGTCGTATAATTCTCGGAATACTGGCGTTTAATTCCTGTGACATTGCCGTATATTCTCGGAATACTGGCGTATGATTCCAATGATATTGCCGTATAATTCCTGTGATATTGCCATATAATTCTCGGAATACTGACGTATAATTCCTGTGATACTGCCATATAATTCCCGTGATACTGGCGTATAATTCCTGTGACATTGCCGTATAATTCTCGGAATACTGGCGTATAATTCCTGTGACATTGCCGTATAATTCTCGGAATACTGGCGTATAATTCCTATGATATTGGCGTATAATTCCTGTGATATTGCCGTATGATTCCTGTAATACTGCCATATAATTCCCGTGATACTGGGGTATAATTCCTGTGACATTGCTGTATAATCCCTGTGATATTGCCATATAATTCTCGGAATACTGACGTATAATTCCTGTGATACTGCCATATAATTACCGTGATACTGTCGTATAATTCCTGTGACATTGCCGTATAATTCTCGGAATACTGCCGTATAATTCCTGTGACATTGCTGTATAATTCTCGGAATACTGCCGTATAATTCCTATGATATTGCCGTATTATTCCTGTGATATTGCCGTATAATTCTCGGAATACTGGCGTATAATTCCTGTGATACTGCCATATAATTCCCTTGATGCTGGCGTGTAATTCCTGTGATACTGGCGTATAATTCCTGTGACATTGCCGTATAATTCCTGGGATACTGCCATATAATTCTTGGAATACTGGCGTATAATTCCCGTGATACTGACGTATAATTCCTGTGATATTGCTGTATAATTCTCAGAATACTGGCCTGTAAATCCTGTGATACTGCCATATAATTCCCGTGATACTGCCATATAGTTCCAGTTATCCTGCCGTATAATTCCATATAAATTCATATAATTCCGTATAAATCCAGTCCAGTGGTGCTGCCATATAAGTTCAGTGGTGCTGTCCTGTGCTGTATATTATTTACTCCAAATAAAGGAGTTATTAATATTTAATTCAAATAATTTTTAGTGTTTGCCCTGTGAGGTGTAGGGGTAGGCTCTCTTGTGCCGCATATTGTGATATATATCTCCAGAAAAATAATGCAGAACAAACATTTGGAGGCTAAAATAGGGAAAGATCAAGAACCACTTCCTCCTGGTGCTAAAGCTGCTGCCACTAGCCATGACATAGACGATGAAATGCCATCGACGTCGTCTGCCAAGGCCGATGCCCATTGTGATAATAGAAGGCATGTAAAATCCAAAAAGCCAAAGTTCAGTAAAAAGACCCCAAAAAAGATATTTAAATGGTCTGAGGAGAAACGTAAACTTGCCAATATGCCATTTACGACACGGAGTGGCAAGGAACAGCTGAGGCCCTGGCCTATGTTCATGACTGGTGGTTCAGCTTCACATGACTATGGAAGCCCTCATAACTGAGGCCATGACACTTATGTTGGTGTTAGACGTGTGTCCGGTATCTGCCATTAGTGCAGTGGGATTTAGACAATTGATGGAGGTATTGTGTCCCCGGTACCAAATCCCATCAAGATTCCACTTCACTAGTAAGGCGATAGCGAGATTTTGCAATTTAATTCCAGTGATTTGGATGTATAATTATTAATTGCAGTGATCTTGCCAATTAATTGCAGTGATTTGGACGTATAATTACAGTGATCTTGCCAATTAATTCCAGTGATTTGGACGTATAATTACAGTGATTTGGACGTATAATTACAGTGATTTTGCCAATTAATTACAGTGATTTGAACGTATAATTATTAATTACAGTGATCTTGCCAATTAATTCCAGTGATTTGGACGTATAATTACAGTGCTCTCGCCAATTAATTCCAGTGATTTGGACGTTTAATTACAGTGATCTTGCTAATTAATTCCAGTGATTTGGACGTATAATTCCAGTGATTTTGCCAATTAATTCCAGCGATTTGGACGTATAATTCCAGTAATTTGGACGTATAATTCCAGTTGGAATTGTTTGTGTCGCTTGGCTTAGTCATACAGCTACCTCATTGCACCTCTTCGACATCTTTGCATGAGGTGCTGTTTGGGACCTAGTTTTTGAAAAGTGCCATCCTGTGTGACACTGCCGTATGAGTCCAGGGGTACTGCTGTATTAGTCCTGGGGTACTGCCGTATAAGTCCACCAATTGCAGATTTTTTTAAAAGTGACTGAAGCGTGCTGGAGATGCTGTCAGTGGACTAAACAATTGCAGCCCACTCTCGACATTCAGCCACTGTGTGACACTACTAGATGGGCCAGGTGGTTGTGTCGCATGGCTTAGTCATACAACTACCTCATTGCAATTGTTTTTCTTCTTTGCATGATGTGCTGTTAGGGGCCTTTTTTTTATATCTGCCCTCCTGTCTGCCACTGCAATGCCACGCCTAGATGGACCAATTGTTTGTGTCGCTTGGCTTAGTCATACAACTCCTCATTGCAATTCTTTTTCTTCTTTGCATGATGTGCTGTTTGGGGCCTTTTTTATATCTGCCCTCCTGTCTGACACTGCAGTGCCACTCCTAGATGGGCCAGGTGTTTGTGTTGTCCACTTGTGTCGCTTAGCTTAGTCATCCAGCAACCTCGGTACAACCTTTTGGCCTAAAAACAATATTGTGAAGTGTTCAGAATAGACTGGAAATGAGTGGAAATGATTGTTATTGAGGTTAATAATACCGTAGGAGCAAAATTACCCCCAAATGCTGTGATTTTAGCTGTTTTTATGGGTTTTTAAAAAAAATCATCCAGATCCAAAACCAAAACCAAAGCCAATACACGAAAGGGTGGTTTTGGCAAAACCAATCCAAAACCAAAACACGAAAGTGGAATTAGAACCAAAAATCAAAACAAGAAAAGTGCCATCCGCACATCTCTACAAATGCAAAAGCCCTCACTCACTCACTCACTCACTCACTCATCACTACTTCTCTTACTTCCCGATATGTTAGGAAGCTGAAATTTAACATAGGTATTCTTTAGGTGGGAAACAGGAAAATTATGTAATAAGAAATTTAATTAAACTCCCCTAAGGGGATGAAAAGGGTGTTGACATAATGATGACATTAACGATGCGTGGCTAGCTTTGCGTGAACGATAACACCCAAATGGACAATCAAATCAAAATTTGGATTCCAATTCCAGTGTATAGAACTTAATAAACTACAAAAATGGTCCTGTCACTTTTTTACCGTATCTGCTATGGGTGCACCTCGGGTAACGCCAAGAACCATGGATTAATATTTACTTACATTAAGATATCTCAAATTTACATCTCTATAAATTTACCAAATAATTAACACTTATTTATATTTACAACCGTAAAAATCAGAAACTCCCCAGTGAAGAAAGGGTAGAACAGCTAGTATAGTATATATAATATAATATACATGTATTCGGAAAGTGCAGCACTCCCGGTGACTTGTTCAATCAGGTCATGTAGGCATATATTCAATAATAAAAACAATAATAATAATAATAATAATAACAACAAAAGTAGCCATATTTTCCTGTTTCCTGATCGCTAGGTACTGTATGTGTGGTCTGGTGGTGGCCCTAAGTCCCTGACAATGTGCCACTCAGAACACTTGAGTCATATCTGGATGCTGGCAAGGGGTTGCTGACCACTGCTATAGCACATCGATTTGGCACAATGCTATCCAGTGTCGGACTGAGGCATGAAGGGCCCACCGGGGAAATGCAGTGCATACTTAGGGGTGTAGCCAGTCTCTAAAGGGGTGTGGCCAGTCACCACAGAGTTGATGATGCCAAGAAGATAATATTGATACTGAGCCTTAATAAGCCACTCTCTGACACACAATAATTCACTCAGGGCAGTCTTTGTGCAAAAATGCCAGCATATGCAACTATTGCTGGAAGATGGAAATAGTCCTGCAACGCATGCGTTTGTGTAAATAGAATGGCGTCCAGGTAGTAAGGAATAGTTACCAAGTCCCTGGTGGTAATTCAGCCGGGTATTCCACCTAGCGGGGTTCTGGAGTGATCTCTCTATCCCACGCAGTGAAGATGGTGGTTCTCCCTTTATTTATATCCACACTGAAGGGACTGGAAACTCCTGATGAAATGCAAGGTCCTGTGTAACGCCTGCAGGAATCCTCAGCAACGCCCTGGTCAGTGATGTGACCCCCTAACGCGTTTCACTGTCACTTGGCAGCTTTATCAAAGGGGGAGTGGGGGACTGCAGATGGGGGAGGGGTCCGGAGGCACTGTAGGTGGGGGAGTGGCAGGGGTGCCACGGGTGGGAGAGGGGCAGGTGCGGGGATGTTGCGGATGGGTGTAGGGTATGGGGGGAGACATATATGGGGGGTGGATGGTGGAGGGGGTCTGGAGGTGCTGTGGGTGGTGGAGGGGCATAGGAGTGGGAGCCATGGGTGGTTTAGGGGGTCTGGAGGCACAGCATGTGGGGGAGGGGTGGAGTGCCGCATGTGGTGGAGGGGAAGGTGCGGAGGTGTGGTGCATTGAGGAGGGGTCTGGAGGCGCTGCGGGTACTGTACCTGCCAAAAAGGTAGTTGGAGGGCATGCAGTAACAGGGCCAGGACAGGGGTGACAGGGTCAGAACAGGGGTGACGGGGTCAGGACAGGGGTGACAGTGTCAGAACAGGGGTGACGGGGCCAGGACAGGGGTGACGGGGCAAGGACAGGGGTGACGGGGCCAGGACAGGGGTGACAGTGTCAGAACAGGGGTGACGGGGCCAGGACAGGGGTGACGGGGCAAGGACAGGGGTGACAGGGCCAGGACAGGGGCGACGGGGCCAGGACAGAAATGACAGGGACAGGATAGGGGTGACAGGGCCAGGGTAGGGGCGGCAGGACCAGGACAGGGGTGACAGGGCCAGTATAGGGTTGACAGGGCAAGCACAGGGGTGACAGGGCCAGGATAGGGGTAACAGGGCCAGCATAAGAGTGAAAGGG
Organism: Pseudophryne corroboree; assembly: GCF_028390025.1. Taxonomy (NCBI): domain Eukaryota; kingdom Metazoa; phylum Chordata; class Amphibia; order Anura; family Myobatrachidae; genus Pseudophryne; species Pseudophryne corroboree. The sequence continues at coordinate 242,974,817 of NC_086444.1, read as the reverse complement.
CCAGGATAAGGGTGACAGGGCAAGGCCAGGGGTGACAGGGACATGACAGAACACAGGGCACCGGAGAGATTGGTATTAGGGACAAAACAGTGGTGACAGATAGATGTGTATTACCGGAGTCACTGCTGCTGGCTGCTGCTGTTCCACTCCAACCTGTTGGGATCTGCTGCTGGTGGAGACTTGGCATGGCTGACTCTCTCAGGCTGGAGTCCTGCTTCCTCTGCCCGTCAGCATCCCTCCCCGCTCCTCAGTCACACACCGCAGACCTCGCGCAGCTGCCGGGCACTGTGGTAAGGGGAGACTGGGAGTGACTGGTTAACCCCCAGGAGACGCTGCGGCTGGAGGGATGAGGGGGTCATAGCATACATGCGGCGCGGACCTCGCGGCTGCTGGGCACTGTGGTAAGGGGAGACTGGGAGTGACTGGTTAGCTCCCAGGAGACGCTGCGGCTGGAGGGAGGAGGGGGTCGGAGCCTGCAAGCAGCTCAGACTTCTGCAGCGCTACCCGCTGGCTAAAGTGTGTGAAGGAACTGGGCGCACCTCACTGCGGGCGGCAGCACTGCAGCTAGCGGTGGGGTTGCCGGGGCTGGAGATAACAGAGGCAGTACGGAACCTGCACAGCGGCAGGTGCCCCACAAAACTGCAGCTAAGAAGCGTGGAGTGTGCTAGAAAGTGACGCTCCTCCGCGCCAAAGAGTATGCTGATGTGGGGGGTCAAGCACACAGTGAGCCGGTGCCCATCTGTCTGTGCGGCATACCCCCTCACACACCCCCATACCTCCCAACTGTCCCGGGGTTCCGGCAGCAGAGCCGGATTAAGGGTGGGGGGGGCCAGGGAGTACGTACCGTGGGCCCCACAGTTTTAGGGGGCCCCCCGGCTGGAGTAGCTCTGTCCCAGCTCAGAAGCTCCCCCGTCCTGGCAGCAACAGCGGCAGCATTGTGCTACAGTCAGCACACGCTGCTGCATATTGGCAGGTCTGTGGTGTTGCAGGGAGGCAGCAGTCTCCCTGCTTTCTTCTGCCTGTGCGGGTGTGTAGGGGGGAGCGACCAAAATGACCCCAAATTCTATGATTTAAGCTGTTTTTTAGGGTTTTTTGAAAAAAACACCCGAATCCAAAACACACCCGAATCCGACAAAAAAATTTCGGTGAAGTTTTGACAAAACGCGTCCGAATCCAAAACACGGCCGCGGAACCGAATCCAAAACCAAAACACAAAACCTGAAAAATGTCCGGTGCACATCACTAATTTCTATCTGTGCAATTGATTTTAACAAATATAAAAACTGAATTTATATGTTAGCGCAGTTGGTATTTCTTCTTTGTTCATATTTATGCTATTGGGGTGAACGACTATCAACCCCCCCCCCCCCCCCCCAACAGCAGCTTAGAAAACCAGCCCAGTTACAGCGCCTGTTCTTTTTACCATTCATGGTAAAATTCACTTTTTCTTTGCTACAGTCACCACAGGGGCTTGGCTAATCATTGGAGAGTGTATAGTCTAGGACCTTGATAAATATATATAGTAATACTGCTAGTGCATGCATAATAATGTACCAGATGAATAACAGCAATGCACTATAGAGAATGCACCATATCCTATGCACCATATCCTGTGCAGTATAAGATAACATAGCTAATGTATAATATTTGCAGTCTAGAAACAGATCCCTAGAGGATGAGGTGGGCCTCCAGGCAGTGGGGCCCACAGGGGGTTTGCCCTGTGGGCCAGTCTAAGCCTGATACTATCAAATATTATCAAATGGGGGAAAGATCAGGCACATTTATGGACATGATAAATATATACAGTACATATGTGTAATGTATGCCCAAATATGCCCAGAAGGTCAGAAGGGGACTGTCTAGATTCTTGAAGCAGGTCTTGCTTTAAGGTTTGTACCTTGCCTTGCCCCTAGTTACTTGAGACAGTATTGTCTCCTACAGCATATTACATGTATTATTCTATCATTTATACATTTCTTACGCATTGTATAAACTATCTTGTGTGAAAGGATTAGACACATTAAAAAAAAAAAACAAATCAGAGTAAAATGTAAAATTGCCTGTATATTAGAGTGTTGGATTCTCTAAAGTATTCACCTGTGACTAGAGCAAGATGCTCTCCATAAACCAACAACACTAGTAAAAATGGGTTGGTATCAGGAGACCGGCGTTTGGGATCCTGGAGCAGTAGCGGATCTTGCCACGGGCAAGCAGGACTTTTGCCCGGGGCGCCGCCTTCCGGAGGGCGCTGGCGCCATCCGGAGGGCGCCGCACCATGGCAAGATCCGCCACTGCTGTGCCCTCCGCTGCCCGCTGTGTCTCCTGTGAAGGGAACTAGACACATAGCGTCTAGTTTCCCTTCGTGGAGAGGACCTTTACTGAGCGGTGCGCGATGACGTAATCGCGCACCGCTCAGCATTTAAGCGGCGCTACTACTGTACAGGGGGCGTAATTGACCACGCCCCCTGTATTAAGCCATGCCCCCGTTCCCTGCCCGGGGCGCAGAGTGGGCTGGAACCGGCCCTGTCCTGGAGGTTACCATAATGAACAAATATTGGAAAGCTGCTCAATCAGATGTAATATCAGTCAGGTGCTAAAAGGGAGGGGTAATTCTGTGTAAGAAAAAACAATTTGTGTTCCCTAATGCACACTGAGTGAGTAATAATACTACACAATAATCAGATAATACGGAGATCTTAGTTGCGTATATCTGCAGATATAGGGTTAAGCCCCCAGGCCGATCGACAAGGCTTCTCCGTCACTGGGGGTCCCTAATACTAGGTATGGGTCCGGGGTGCAGGACCCCATCATGCCGGCACAGGTCGGCTACCCCATGTCAGCACACAGGTGAAAATTAATAAGGGTTAATAAGAAGCACAGAAGTGCTATATAAGTGAAGTGTGATTAAAAAACAAAAATATATACAAAGTGATAGGGAAAATCATGAGTGTTAATAAAGTGTTAGGGTGTGCCGACCTGAAGCCGCCCAGCCATACCGACACAGGGGCCACCGCACCCCACACCCACCCCATAAATAATTACATATATGTCTGGGTCTAAATGCCCAGTGTAAGGCCACATGATAATAGCTCCTATATATATCTGCAGATATACGCAACTAATATCTCCGTATTATCAGGTTACCATAATGACCCTGGGAACCCGTACACCAGAATGCTGGGGAGGGGGGGGGTGCAGCACAACGGAGCCCCTTGTGGGCTCGCTGTGCCCGCCATGCAGCAAGATCAGTGGCTCACTGTGCCCTCCACAGTTTCTATTTTCACTCTATGGGTGTCATGGGCACCCACAAGTGGGAATAGTCCTTGTTAGTCGGCATGCCGACTGTCGGGTTGGCCAGGGATCGGGATTCTGGCGTCGGTATAGTGATCAGCGGAATCTAGCCCGCCTGTCACATGACTACATCCCCTGAAAACACAAGTCTCACCACCATTAACATGTGTTCTACTAGCATTAAAGATACGTACAATTAACTTATGTTTTTCCAAAACTTGTTCCAAGAAAATTATATTATGTAAGCAAAGCAACGTAACATTCAGTTTACTGGGAAATAACAAACATAGCAGCTAATATTTGTATAATTAAGTTTATGATTAGGAAATGCAGAATACAGATAAACCAGTTATGACAATTTACTGAAAATGAATACATTGAAAATTAAATTCTGAATATGAAAATGAAGAAAACTATGTTAGTGTAATAATTATCAGGGTGCATATGTGACAACAGTTGTGCATACCCCTTTAAAGTGTAAATGACAGCGTGCAACCTGATAACTCAATTGGCTGGTACAGCAGGGGTTAAGAGAAGGGACCAGAGTCCGGTCACATGTCCCATTTGTGAGGTGGCAGGTTCTGATTGGACAGAGACTGAAAGAGCAAGCAGAGCCTCTTGGGAAGAAGAGGGCAATGACGCAGGAGGTTATAGATAAGCCATTGAAGGAGCTGGATGTCTGGTGAGGAGCGGAGCTGGAGAGCTGATTTGGCAGGCACCAGGTGGAGAGTAGTGCTGCAGGGTTAAAGGCAGCAGGGTGCTTCTGCGAGTGTGGAGAACTGGAAGAGCGGGCATGAGATGCAGTAGCCATGGACCAGACACCACCAAGTCTAAGCAGAGGCACGGACGCCATGGTCATTTTGGGAGAAACTGAAACCACTGAGCCAGATTCCAGGAGAGACTGAAATATTCTGTGAGGTTCGAAGTGAGTAGCCAATCAGCTCCAATATGTAAATTAACAGTTAGGAGCTGATTGGCTGGTGCGTTTATCACCTTGCATTTATCACTGGTTTATCACTTCCTTATGCATTCTCCAGGTTAATACATCTGCCCCACTATTTGTTGTTATGGACTACAGGAGGGTGAGTGCTAAACCCTATTGTCCATTGTCACACACATACTTCTCACGACCGCAAGGAATAAAGGGTGCTACCAGACACTTCACCAAGAATACCGCAGAGTGACCCCTTTTTAACTACAGTAAAGAAAAAGTACACTACTTGTAAGAAGAACATTGTAGAGACATTGAGCTGTTTCAGAGAGTAAAGGACTGAGTTATTCATACCAAAAGATAATTACTACAGACAGTTGCTTGATAGAGATTCTATGACACCTTCGTTACCTACATCCTATTATAACATTGGAGCAGTGTAGAAGTGTGTCTATATTTACTGCAACCATTCCTGTATAAAAAAATATCCTGTATAACAAACACTTTCTGTATAACAAAGTGGATAGCAATTATATATGTTCTGCCCATCCTCATAAGGCATACATCTAGAAGTATCTACAAGATGCCTGACGGTGTAGCTGTATGATGGTACTTCTCTGTTTGTGCCTTCTTGTCATTTTTTAGAGTGATTTTTTTTTACATGTTAAAAATACAAATAATCGGATTTATGAAGCTACAGTTTCACAAACTAGGAAAACTCACCACAAAACAAGAAAAGAGGCGGATTGGCAAGTAAAAATGCTCAAATTGCACACTGCTAGCCTATTTAGGACTAGAAAACCTCTCTCAGAGGTAGGGAACTGTCTCAAAAGACTAATTATGGAGGCTGTTGTGAGGAAGGGGGCGGGCAGGAGGGATGAGGAGCCACAGCACCAGATCCAGGGTCTGTATAAGTTAGGGATGGTTCATCAAAAGATCCACCATCAATTGTATCCATCAATAGTGCCATCGGTGCTTAACATTGATGGCAGGAAACCATCAACAGAGAGCCATTGATGGGTTCAATCATAGATAGGCATCTCTGCTGCAGCCAAACAAGGAAGGGTGGTGATAGCTGAATAGTGCAATGAGGAGGTCAGGTTAAATGATTATACAATCAGGGAAAGGGACGGCTCTGGGCAACACAGCAGGGGGTGGGGAAAAGCACAATGTACCAGAGACCTACACTATATAGACAAAAGTGTTTGCAATAAGATGTTTCATGAAATTTCATTCCTGCTGGATATTCCAAGGTCAACTGGAAGTGATATTATTAGAAAGTTGAAGCGTTTAGGAATAACAGTAACTCAACCATGAAGCAGAAGACCACATAAAGGGGGTAATTCCAAGTTGATCGCAGCAGGATTTTTGATAGCAATTGGGCAAAACCATGTGCACTGCAGGGGAGGCAGATATAACATGTGCAGAGAGAGTTAGATTTGGGTGGGGTGTGTTCAATCTGCAATCTAAATTGCAGTGTAAAAATAAAGCAGCCAGTATTTACCCTGCACAGAAATAAAATAACCCACCCAAATCTAAGTCTTTCTGCACATTATATCTGCCTCCCCTATAGTGCACATGGTTTTGCCCAATTGCTATCAAAAATCCTGCTGCGATCAACTTGGAATTACCCCCAAAGTACAGAGTGAGGTCAACAACTGCTAAGGCACATGGTGCGTAAAAGTCACCAGCACTTTGCTCATTCCATAGCTAAAGAGTTCCAAACATCCACTGACATTAATGTAAGCACAAAAACTGTGGTTTTCCATGGCCGAGTAGCTGCATGCGAGCCTCACATCACCAAGTCCAATGCCAAGCGTCAGATGGAGTGGTGTAAAGCACATCGACACTGAACTGTAGAGCAGAGGAAACGTGCTCTATGGAGTTGATAAAGCTAAATATTTATCGTGTATATAACCCTTTATGAGGTCTAAGAACACTGTACGCTATCTACGTGAGAAGTACCGTAAGGGTACGCAAGTTGCGTATCGATCGCTTAGCCGTGATCGAGACGCTCAGGCGTCACGTTCACTCACGGCCAAGTGATCGCAGGCAGGCAGACTATTGGCTGTTGACTTATCGTAATGATTCGCTATAGCGTAGCGGCGCTCGGGACCACGAGGAGATCACCAGCGATGCAGACGCTCACAACGTTAAACCTTTATATCTATACCCTTAACAATGAAATACACAGTAAACCTTAATGTAGAGACAAAGTGTAAGTGCAACCTTGTGTAACCTGATTAACTATAAAGCTGTTTGAGCGTAACCGACGCTCAGAGAATACTTAATACTATAAAGAATACACAGATACCTGGGCTTAGGGTCCGAAACCTATTATGTGTATTATGACTATTATACTTGCAAAAGGAATCACAGTACAAAGCATACACTACAATATAACATAAACCAACTAACCAGATAACTACACGGGAAATACAATACAATACAATTCAAGTCTAATCAAGGAAAAATACGAGAGAAAGAGAAGAGAGGGAGAGAGAGAAATGGCTCACAGTAAGACAATATGATTACGGAGAAAACTTACGCACAAGGGGAACGATCGCATGCGCCTCGATATCCAGCTCCCGATTATCAGCAATGAGAACCGTTGAAGAGAGTGAAGTTGGATATGGTCGGCCTGCTATTTATGCCCCACACACAATACCATTCAATGGTCCCTACAATCTCATTGTTCATTGGACATAGGAATTCGGCTTCGTATTATAACAAAAGGTCATAGGTTGATTCATACGGGTGGGCTGTGACTATTTCCAACTGCTCAGGTGGGAGGGAAACTGGGTTTCCCGCCGCATGGGTAATAAAGTGCAAATAAAGTAAATGTTCATAAACTTCTTATGTCCATAACTATTCGCACGAGCGATTGATCTGCTTCAAACCAACACCGGAATATTTCTAATTAAATATTCTTCCGATGGATACTAAACACCACTGTATTACTCCTGTCTGACCCTTCGTATCAAACAAAGAGGGATTCCTCTGTTCATAAACATTCTATATTAACCAAACTTTCAGAATCTATCAAAGGGACCATGATCTACAAAATACATTATTACTGAAAATATGTTACGATTGAGTCGCACGCTACAACCACATAAACTCTACCGTAAATACGCATACCATGCGCCTGCGGGTGCCCGCGACTGTGAGTATGCGCACGTACGGGAGAGCGTACGCATGCGCAGCACGGACCTGTGTGAGGTGCAAATATGGTAGTGTGCATAGAGATATTTTTCTGACTTTGACAGTCCACCCTTTGGCAGTCAATAATAACTGCCACTTCCTGAAAACATTTCAAAAGGAGAAAAATATATGTCAGGGGTTAATTCATTTCCATGGTTGGGTGAGGGAGGAGAGAGGAGTAGGTGTGAAGAGGGTATGACCTAGTGTGATAGCAGAAGCATGTGTGTATGAGTCCATGTTTGGGGGGTCATGTATCATCGTGCCGTACGTGTTGTAAATCAAGCTTCGAGGTATTGCGAAGTATACATTTGAATTCCTTCTTATCCCGTGGTACAGGTCTGTGGATGGGCTGTCAAACTTTACCGAGCTCTTTTCGGATTTTGAACAAAATGGGGAGCACATTTTAGTTGATGATACATGAAATGGGGGAATATGTGATTGCTGATATCTGTGCCTGTATTCCCTATACTATGTGTGTCATTACCTGAGGGTTGTAGAAATGAAGAAAAGACATAATTACGGTAAATGCGGTGGTATTCTATGTCAGGTTAATGTACATCTGTCGGTTGAAGTTTTGTTCGGTATCAGTTGAAAGTCGTCTTCTTTGCGCTGTTTTGCTCATTAAGCGTGAGCAATAAGCTTTGTCAATGCCATTAGATTTACAAAAAAATGTTGGGCTAGCGTAATTTTAAGAATTCTAGGGAAACTGGGGATCCATGGCAAAGTTCATCAAGTGTCCATATCTCAAGTGGTCAAAACTTCTTCTTTGGTCTATCCGTTGTCTGTATAGCGTCTCATCAACTTCCTCGTCCAAGGGGGTCTTGTTATCTTGGAGAAAAACCAGAAAAACAGGTAAAAGAAACGGACCGTAGAAATCGCATTTTCATCACATCATTGTTTCTATCATTGGGTCATAAATCAAATCCAGGTTAATTACAGTTTCCTCACTCCTCAAACTCATCACTCTGGTACTTTGTTTGCACCTCATTAAAGCCTGCCCGCATCTAAATATCAATCCAATCGATATAACGACACCTAAGATACATAGTAGAAACTTCCCAACATCCATTATGACTCCTTGAGCCCAGTCTCCCAAACCGGAGAACCAATTTCGCGGGTTCAACCATGACACCCAACCAGTCAGCTCATTACCTACAGCAGCAAGAGTGAGATTGTGTTTTCGGCGAAATTCCCACTTTAATTGGAGAATATCGTCCATCTTTTGGTCTATGACCTCTACCGGATCCTCGGTGCTATTTGTGATATACGTGCAACACTTCACGCCGTACTGTGTTGCCAATGTAACACAATATCCGCCTGTCACTGCTGTGAGGTAATTAAGAACCATTCTATGCTGTACCAGTTCTGTTTTATAAGCTTGAAGTTCTCTTCCAGTGTATCTAAACGTGTCATCATACATTTCAGTGATATTATCTAACAAATTGGCGAGTGCGGAAATGTATCTATAATTCATCACTCCTCGAGCGGTGCGAGTGAAATCTAACGCCACCAGAACCTGAATCCCGGTGGATTCATGGATCAGATCAGAGGCCGGATGCTCTAACCTTTCTGACAGTTGTCTTTTAACGAGGTGCTCGTAATGAGTGTGAGTATAAGGAGCTTGGGCACCACGGTGTATGTCTTTCATTTTATCATGAGTTACAGTCATTACTTCAGGCAATACTCTTCCAATATAACACAATCCTTCAGAGGTTGGGGCAAGCCACTTGTACGCCTTTCTCCCGCATATGAAATATGCATCATCGGGGAGAACATATGGGACGGAGAAAGACATTACCATATTACACACCTTCCAGGTGAAATCTCCTAGCCCTAATTCTTCCATCTGCTTAATGCACGTATCAGGTTGTACGATATGTGCACAGTATCCTGGTGATACTTCTCCAACTCTAGTAATCCTATTTCCTAAGGTGTATCTATACCGGAAAGATTTTCCTCTACTGGCTATGTGGCGTACAAGCTCTGTATCTGTAGGCATTCTATCTGCTCTATGTGAAAAGGTCATGGTGTGGTTACTCCATGACACTTCCCAATTTCCCGGCTTTCTGGGATTGGAGATGTTGAAACATAATAGGGACCTATCCACGTGGTATTGGTGGAGCTTCAAACTAGGAGGGCTGGAGATATTAAACCTCCGGTCCACCGGTCTCCCACCATTTAACTCAAGTACCTCCCCTATCGTTAAAGGAAATGGTACTAGCCCTGATTTGCTATGACCCTGAGGTACTTGAGAGCATACCCAACAATCTGTTTTGTTTAATACATTACCCACTAAGGAGTGATAATCACTCAATGGATGCTGGTCCATATGGATATTAAAACTGGATTGGCATTTCTTAATGCACCCATCCTCAATGACATTGTTACAGAGCCTACAGATACAGTTTTCTTCAGCTAACAATCCGTCACAATTTCTTCTATGATCAATGCTATCGGATCGTTTTCTGATACTCGCCTTTGCTTGTTGGTTAGGTTGATCTTGGAAAACTACGCCTCCATCTTTATCATCAGAACCCATTCCAGAACCTCTATCAACCTCCATGGTACTCTCGCCGGAACAGACTGCTCTGGTCAACATCATGGTCAACAGGAAAATCCGGATCACAGTCTCTTGGGGCAAGTCCATCTTTGAGGAGGAGACGAAGAAGAATGAGAAGGAGGAAAAAGAAATTTGAGGGAGAGGGGATGGGAAGTGGAGGAAAATAATAAAAGGGAGTGGGGAGTCGACAACAGCTCTCGGTCTTCAAGGCTCAGGTGCCGCCTCAGTCCTCCTGGAACAGACACTCCAGTGATACAACCTCTACCGTCTGTTCCTTATCACGGGACTTCTCTGGATCAGCAACCTTCTTGCAGTGGGACGAATGGACCCAAGTCTCTCTCTCAGCAACCTTTAATGCTGTAGTGCTAGTCAATAAGACCTGGTATAGTCCTTCCCATCTGTCAATAAGGCAACCTGAGCGTAGAAAATTTCGTATCATTACATAATCCCCAGGTTCAATGTCATGACAATTACTATCAGGTAGATCAGGAATCACTAACTTCAGATTATCATTTTGATTCCTTAACTGTTTACTCATGTTAATCAAGTACTTTACAGTTACTTCATTGTTACATTTCAAATCATCCTGAGGGTTAATCATGACATGCGGTTGTCGACCAAACAAGATTTCAAAAGGGGACAGATTAAGAGGGGACCTGGGAGTGGTTCTGATGCTGTACAATACAATGGGTAAAGCTTCTGGCCATGTCAATCCTGTCTCTGCCATCACTTTACTCAATTTATTTTTAATAGTGCTGTTCACTCTTTCGACCTTCGCACTCGCCTGTGGACGGTACGGAGTGTGCAGCTTGCTATCAATTCCCATCAACTTACACATTCCTTGAAAGACATCACCTGTAAAATGGGTACCCCTATCACTTTCGATTATTCTAGGGATACCATATCTACATACAAATTCCTGCACAATTTTCTTAGCAGTAAACATAGCGGTATTTGTAGCTGCAAGAAATGCTTCGACCCAATTCGAGAAAACATCTATACAAACAAGTACATATTTCAAATTCCGACAAGGGGGTAATTGAATGAAGTCAATTTGTATTACCTGGAAAGGGCCGCCGGCAGGTGGGATATGGGATGGTTCTGTAGGTATTGCCTTTCCAATATTCTTTCTCAGACAGGTAAGGCATGACATTGCTCTTTTACTCGCATGAGAGGAGAATCCTGGGGCGCACCAATAGGCTCTTACCAATTTGCACATTCCCTCCTTGCCTAGATGAGTCAGCCCGTGAGCTGCTTCAGCCAGACATGGAAGATATGCTCTGGGGGCCACTGGTTTACCATGTCCATCCGTCCAGAGTCCTGAGGACTCTTGGCCACATCCCTTTGCCTTCCAGACTGCCTTTTCCTGTGTGGAACACAAATTTTGCATTTTACACAACTTCTGTGTGTTGATGGTATTGAATACCATCAGTTGTGTGGTGTCTGTCTGTATGGGGGTAGCAGCTGCTAACTTAGCAGCTTCGTCTGCTCGGCTGTTACCAAGTGATACCGGGTCTTGGCTATATGTGTGTGCTTTACATTTGATAACAGCCACTCTGTCGGGTTCCTGTATCGCTGTTAGAAGCCTTTTTATGTGAGCTGCATGCGCTACCGGTGTACCAGCTGCCGTCATGAAATTTCTGAGGCGCCATAGGGCTCCGAAATCATGGACTACCCCGAATGCGTATCTAGAATCGGTGTAGATATTGGCTGACTTACCCTTAGCCAATTCACATGCTCTGGTTAGGGCGACCAGTTCAGCAACCTGGGCTGAGTGAGGTGGGCCTAGCGGTTCCGCTTCTATGGTGTCTTGGTCATCTACGACTGCGTATCCAGTACACAAGTCTCCCGAGTCTGACTGTCTGTGACAACTACCGTCCGTGTAGAACGTGAGTTCTGCATCTTCCAGTGGGTTGTCACTGATGTCAGGCCTTGCGGTAAAATTTTGGGTCAAATATTCCATACAATCATGTGTATCTTCCTTTGTATTAAATCCTCCTTCCCCAGCACTCTCACCTTCCACCCTTTGTGCCTGACCAGGCACACCTGGGAGATACGTTGCAGGATTTAATGCACTGCATCTCCTTATGGTGATGTTTACGGGGGCCATTAGTGCCAATTCCCATCTTGTAAACCTCGCTGATGAGACGTGTCTGGTTTGGGCAGAATTCAATAAGGCTGATACTGCATGTGGCGTATGGATTGTGAGGTTGTGGCCTAGCACGACATCTTCGCTTTTTGTCACTAGCAATGCTATCGCAGCAACGCTTCGCAAGCATGTGGGGAGGGATCGCGCTACCGTGTCTAGCTGAGCGCTGTAGTATGCAACTGGCCTGCTGGCATCACCGTGTTTTTGGGTTAGTACACCTGCCGCGCAACCAGCACTTTCTGTTCCGTATAGTTCAAAGGGTTTCCCATAGTCTGGCATACCTAGTGCTGGTGCCTGCGTTAGGCACTGTTTGAGTCTCTCAAATGCTGTTTCGGACTCGTCTGTATGCGAAATCCTATCAGGTTTGTTCGAGGAGACCATTTCCTGCAAAGGTAACGCTAAAATGGAAAACCCTGGGATCCAATTACGGCAATACCCACACATTCCTAAAAACGTTCTGATCTGTTGCTGGGTTTGTGGTAGAGTCATGTCTCTAATTGCTTGGATTCTATCAGCGGTCAGGTGTCTCAGTCCTTGTGTTAGACAGTGTCCCAAATATTTTACCTTAGTTTGGCATAATTGCAACTTGTCTTTGGACACCTTGTGTCCGGTGTCTGAAAGATGAAACAGGAGCTGTTTCGTATCCTTCAGAGATGCTTCCAGTGAATCTGAACACAGTAATAAATCGTCCACATACTGTATCAATACTGATCCACTGTCTGGTTGGAAAGACTGTAAACAATCATGCAAAGCCTGAGAAAATATACTTGGACTATCTATGAAACCTTGGGGCAATCGAGTCCACGTGTATTGGACTCCTCTGTATGTGAATGCAAACAAATATTGGCTGTCAGGGTGCAGAGGTACCGAAAAGAAAGCGGAGCAGAGGTCAATAACAGTGAAAAATTTGGCAGTGGGAGGGATTTGCATTAGGATGACAGCTGGATTTGGCACTACGGGGAACTGACTCTCAACTATTTTGTTAATCCCCCTTAGATCCTGCACTAGCCTGTAACCCCTCCCCCCACTCTTCTTAACAGGGAAGATGGGACTATTGGCAGTGCTGGACGTTCTTACCAGAATGCCCTGTTGTAGCAAGCGCTCTATTACTGGGTAAACTCCTAACTCCACCTCTGGCTTCAGAGGATACTGTGGGATTTTTGGAGCTATCCTACCATCTTTTACTTGTACAACTACTGGAGCTACGTTTGCCATTAATCCAGTGTCCTGTCCGTCTTTTGTCCAAAGTGACTCTGGTATCTGAGATGTCATCTCTTCTATTTGGGATGGATTCCTATTTGTCATAATGGTGTGTGACATTAATTTTGATGGGGAGTCTAACATGTCTCGCACTTCCTGAGCGTGTTTCTCAGGTATGTCCAAGAATACACCTTCAGGAGTACAATAAATGACGCACCCCATTTTACACAGTAAGTCTCTTCCCAGGAGATTGGTTGGTGCCGATGCAGCCAGCAAAAAGGAATGCTTGGTATGCAAAGGCCCTATTGTAATCTCGGCTGGTTTGCTAACAGGGTAGTGCTGGACTACTCCTGTTACTCCCATGGCTGGAATTGTCCTACCAGTGGTTCTCATGCCCACTGTCGAATTTATCACTGACTTGGCTGCCCCTGTGTCTACAAGAAAGTTTAAAGTTTTACCAGCTACATTAATTGCGATCTCGGGTTCACTTCCAAGATTGGCAATTAATTTTACTGGCTGCAGATTACAGGTATGGCCACACCCCTATTGGGTATGGTGACCTCCCTGAATCCCGCTGGCAGCAACTACTTGTGAGGGAGATAGTTGGGAACTACCAGAGGCATGCCAGTCTCTGTTTGGGGAGGCATGCCAGTCTCTGTTTGGGGGATATCTTTTTGTTTCCCCTGTATGTGGCTCATAACTCCGTTTCTGCGGACCTTGCTCCCAATGTCGTGTGTCGTGTCGTTGTCTAGGGGTTTGGTATGAGTTTCGTGGATTCTTTACTCTACAATCTCGTGCCATGTGTCCCTGTTTGTGACAAGAATAACAAGTAACCATACTTGACTTACCCACAGGATTTGGTGATACAAACAAAGGCTGCCTTGTGGTCAGAGCCTATATACTTACTGACATTAATTTGTCACCTTGTTGTTCCCTGTGTCTGGTGATGTTTCTGTCGTGATCAATAGCAGCCTCTCTCAAAGTAGCCACAGACAGACCTCGCCAACATGGTTGCGTGGTCTGTACCCTAGTCTTCAATGACTCTTTTAAACCATCCATCAGTACCGATACTGCTACTTCCCGATGGTTTGTGTCTGTTTTAATGTCCTCTATACCTGTGTATTTTGCCATTTCTAATAATGCTCTGTGAAAATACTCTGCAGCTGTCTCTGACTCCTTCTGTTTAATGGAGAATATCTTATTCCATTTAGCTACTGCTGGGAAATACTCTTTTAACTGCAAGTTTATTCTTTTCACATTATCTTGGTTGTACACATCTGTAAGAGGTACATCATGATCTAGTCCGCAATCAGCTAAAAATTGAGTTGCGTCGACATTTGAGGGTAAACATGCTCTCAGCAATATCTGCCAGTCTTTATTGTTGGGCTCTACAGTGTTACCTAAGTCTCTGATGTATTTTTGACTGGCAACTAAGTCCTTTCTAGGGTCAGGAAATTCAGACACTATGGTCCTTAATTCCATTCGGGAAAATGGAGTGTACATGGCAATGTTCCTAATGGGAGTGGCTCCTGATGCGTCTGTTTTCCCATTTGGCACTGCTATTACTCTAACAGGTGTAATTCTAACAACCTCATTCTGTGTAGATTCTACAGGCTGTGGTGAAATAGTTTCAGCATAATGCATGGTGCCGTACTTACCAGTTGATACGACCTCACCTATCCCTCCGCTAGGGGCCTTTACTAATCTCGTGGGTGGAGCTGTGCCTACTGTGGTCTCTGCTATGGTGGCTGCTAGAGAGAGCGCTGAAATCGTTGCCGATTCGTCCTCTTGATCACACTCCTGAGGAAAGTTCAAAACAGGGTACAACTTGCACGGGTTAATACTTGCATGGGTTAATGGGTTAACATTATCATTAACATTTACACAGTTACTAAGTGATTTTGTGTTACACCTTAGTGCGTCTTTCTCCGTAATCAACTTTTCTCCTGATATATATGGTGGCGGCGGGGCCGTGGCAATCAGTTTTCTGTTAGAGCCAGATCCTGCCGCCTGAGCCAAACCTCTCTGTATCTCACCTTCCTGTTGCCACAACTGTAAATAATCATAATGCTGAATTCGTCTCTTTGTTGATTTTATGAGACATATCCTCCTCCTTAAATTTTGTAACACTTCTGAGCTGAAGCTCCCTATTCTTGGGAATTTCTCCCCGTCATGCACAGTCATTCTCTCCCATTCATCACATAAAGTTTCTGTGTGACTTCCATATTTCTCACACATTATATACCTGGCCGACCCAATTGGTCGGACCACTGAATCAACCCGAACCGAGGTTGATCGCCCCCTACCTGAACAAGTGGCCCCCATAGTTCGAAAGTGTTGCTTTATTTAGCCAACCCTTTACGAAAAACCAAATGCCAACAATAGGCTGACGGTGGCGGTTTACCGAGTACCCCACTCACTCGCCCACGCCGACCTATACGACCTGATCACACCGATATGGTGCTAGCGTACTCGACCTAGGGCCCCTGCGACCTGAACCTCTATTTACTGGAACCTGCGAGGGTTATCCGAAGAACACTTACTCTTTCCAGTAACTATTGGTTGCTGGATAGTTCCTGAGTGAGCAGCGAACTTCCCTTAAAAAAAAAAAATTACACAAATCACGTTAGAGTGTACAGATAGCGTTTGTGACCCCTTTACTCTAATGGTATTAGGTCAGATTACTAACTACTGCACACACTTACGTGCGGTCCAGTCGTTCAGTACACAAACAACTAAGCTTATGTACGGAAAGACCAATGGAATCGAAACTTACGACTGCGAATTCCTTCAGCCAGAGCTTATATGGCCTATATGGGTGTTGCACCAACCCTTCTCGGTGTTGTGCCTGTGAACTGTATAGCGGACTTCCTTGTCGGCTGTACCTGGACCTCCTGGTCTGTTATGACCTCCTGGTCTTGTTACAGTACGACCTCCTGGTCTTGTTACAGTATGACCTCCTGGTCTGCTATACTCTAATGCTCAAAATTGTATATTTAACCAGAGATGCCTCCCTAGCCACCGTGCACGTCACTTACACGCATGTACCTCACGAGTACTCGACTTTTCTTGTGGTTCAACCTTTAAAAATTGTAAAAACACTCACTCATCACATGTACACTTTTGTTTCTATTTCTATTTCTGCGCAGAAATTTTTTCTTTAGCCCAGCTGTGTTACCAATTAGGAGCAGGATCTGTTAATTTAAATTTTGGATTTCCAAAAAAATAGACTTGCGTTATTTATCGCCTGTGGCGCTATTTACCACTTTGCGTTAAAAATCAACTTATCGTGACTTGAGCTACGTGGGCGTAACCGGACGCTCCGTTGCGTAATGTACGCTGCGTGCGTCCGCCTTTGGATTGCGTACACAAGTCTTTTGTTAGGGACACGTGTACGCAAAGCAAAGATCCACCGTAACACAATTTATATTTTTATCAATGTAGATGATCCCTGGTCATCTACCACACAACACACTGACTTCGCCTTATCTCCCAGGCAAAACTGTGTGTTTGTCTATCTTTTAACTATATTACCTTTACTCTTAAACTATGAAATAACGGCAAATCTTTTTTTAGCACTTCTATCGACTATAAAACTGGCAGACAGGAGAGTGATATACGAAAATGAAAAAGAAAGAAATGCAGATATATATGTGTGCGTGCGTGTGTACGCAAGACAGAAAAATACAGTTTTAAAAGACACTAGCGTTTTGTTCTTACCTCCGGTTCCCGGATTCCTTCAGCACTCTTTTATCTAAGCGAAGCAGACGCTTATCCCGTCAGCACTACGAGACAACCTCCCGCCCTTTGCTGAGGGATAATGTCTGCTGATCTACCTAGTGCAGATATGTGAAGGACAGGACGAGCCGCCAATTGATAAAGCTAAATATTTATCGTGTATATAACCCTTTATGAGGTCTAAGAACACTGTACGCTATCTACGTGAGAAGTACCGTAAGGGTGCGCAAGTTGCGTATCGATCGCTTAGCCGTGATCGAGACGCTCAGGCGTCACGTTCACTCACGGCCAAGTGATCGCAGGCAGGCAGACTATTGGCTGTTGACTTATCGTAATGATTCGCTATAGCGTAGCGGCGCTCGGGACCACGAGGAGATCACCAGCGATGCAGACGCTCACAACGTTAAACCTTTATATCTATACCCTTAACAATGAAATACACAGTAAACCTTAATGTAGAGACAAAGTGTAAGTGCAACCTTGTGTAACCTGATTAACTATAAAGCTGTTTGAGCGTAACCGACGCTCAGAGAATACTTAATACTATAAAGAATACACAGATACCTGGGCTTAGGGTCCGAAACCTATTATGTGTATTATGACTATTATACTTGCAAAAGGAATCACAGTACAAAGCATACACTACAATATAACATAAACCAACTAACCAGATAACTACACGGGAAATACAATACAATACAATTCAAGTCTAATCAAGGAAAAATATGAGAGAAAGAGAAGAGAGGGAGAGAGAGAAATGGCTCACAGTAAGACAATATGATTACGGAGAAAACTTACGCACAAGGGGAACGATCGCATGCGCCTCGATATCCAGCTCCCGATTATCAGCAATGAGAACCGTTGAAGAGAGTGAAGTTGGATATGGTCGGCCTGCTATTTATGCCCCACACACAATACCATTCAATGGTCCCTACAATCTCATTGTTCATTGGACATAGGAATTCGGCTTCGTATTATAACAAAAGGTCATAGGTTGATTCATACGGGTGGGCTGTGACTATTTCCAACTGCTCAGGTGGGAGGGAAACTGGGTTTCCCGCCGCATGGGTAATAAAGTGCAAATAAAGTAAATGTTCATAAACTTCTTATGTCCATAACTATTCGCACGAGCGATTGATCTGCTTCAAACCAACACCGGAATATTTCTAATTAAATATTCTTCCGATGGATACTAAACACCACTGTATTACTCCTGTCTGACCCTTCGTATCAAACAAAGAGGGATTCCTCTGTTCATAAACATTCTATATTAACCAAACTTTCAGAATCTATCAAAGGGACCATGATCTACAAAATACATTATTACTGAAAATATGTTACGATTGAGTCGCACGCTACAACCACATAAACTCTACCGTAAATACGCATACCATGCGCCTGCGGGTGCCCGCGACTGTGAATATGCGCACGTACGGGAGAGCGTATGCATGCGCAGCACGGACCTGTGTGAGGTGCAAATATGGTAGTGTGCATAGAGATATTTTTCTGACTTTGACAGAGTGATGAATCACGCTTCTCTGTTTGGTAGTCAGATGAGTGAGTCTGAGTTGGCGGATGCCGGAAGAATGTTACCTGCCTGAGTGCATTATGCGAACTAGGAAGTTTGGTGGAGGAGGGATAATAGTATGGAGCTGTTTTTCAGGGTTTGGGCTAGGCCCCTTATCTCCAGTGACATTCTGAACAATGCTATGCTTCTAAGTTTGTGGCAACAGTTTGCAGAAGGTATTCCAACATAACTGTACCCAAGTGCACATTGTAAGGACTATAAAGACATGGTTTGATGAGTTCGGTGTGGAAGAACTTGACAGGCCTGCACAGAGCCCTGACCTCAACTCCATTGAGCACCTATCATACGGACATGCGCTCCAACATTTTACATATAAAAATCGGTACAAATTAGAAAAGGGGGTGTGGCCATGTGCAAAAGGGGCATGGCTACGTCCCTTTTCCTATACTTTCAATGGAAGTTTGGAGAGCCAAAAATCAGTACAGACCATAAAAGAAAGGTACTATACCTGCTAAAAAGGTACAGTTGGAGGGTATGTACGAATTGGAATGGAGATTGTGAGCCAGTCCTACTCGTCCTACATCAGTGCCTGACCTCATTTTATGTGAATAAGTGTGTTACCAGGGGAAGAAACTCTGTGGAGTTAATCTTGTTTTCTTTTTGATATTGTTGGATTTTTTATAATGCAAAAGAAAGGAATTTATATGAAATACTTATTGACATTTATAATGAATATTATTCAGTTTATTTTTATGTAAATATGTTAATATTCTTTTTTGTATTGAAAAAACTTATATACAAAAGTTACAAGTTTTAATTAAAAAAAAAAAACATTGTCAGACCTCATAAATGCTCTACAGAATGAATGGGCACAAATTTCCAAAGAAACAATCTTGTGGAAAGCCTTCCAAGAAGAGTGGAAGCTGTTATAGCTGAAAGTGGGGGCCAACTCCATATTAAAGTATGTGAAATTGAATACAATGTCATTACAGTCCCTGTTGGTGTAATGGTTAGGTGTCCGAATATTTTTGTCCATATAGTATATGTTATATTCTACTGCACAGGACTATGGTGTATTTTCTATAGTGCATTGCTGTTAAAAATCTGATATATTATCATGCATGCACTAGCAATATGTACTACTGTATATATATTTATCAAGGGGCCCAGATCATGCACTTAGCCAAGCCTCTAAGCATGGGCTCCTACCAATGGATTTCCCCGGTGGGCCCTTTCTTGCCCCAGTCCAGAGCCGGCCCTAGGCATAGGTAAACTAAGCAGATGCCTAGGGCATTTGGTATGCTTAGGGGCACCAGCAGCTTCTGCTGATTAAAATGATATGCGACAAGCCTATATTCTGTGTGTGACTGCGGCTGTATCTGCATACGAAATGCTACATTACAGTGTATTCCTGGAAATCACTGTAATGTAGCATTTCGTATGCAGATACAGCCGCAGTCGCACACAGAATATAGGCATGCTGCATATCATTTTAATCAGCAGAATCTGCTTGTGCATCCTAGCCACATATTAATGCAAATAAGACACATTTTCACAAACAAAAGGCGCCCAATGTTAGCAGAGCTGCCAGCTGACTTATGCCAGGCATCTCCTGCAGAACTAGCGGGGGTGCTAGGGGGCACCAGCCAAAATCTTGCCTAGGGCATCATATTGGTTAGGGCCGGCTCTGCCCCAGTCCGATACTGACAATGGCACACTGAGGCGGTTTCTTGTTAAAAGTTTAAATTTAACTAATTTGAAACCATTTTATGTAGAAACAAAACAACATGATTATTCTACAAATATCTTAATGAAGAAATACATAAACTAAACAATGCTTTTCATAACACAAATTTTTTTTTGTTTGCAATACCATTTTTTAATTGTCATACTTCTATAGCAAATACAGTTATAAAATATGTTCACAATGTACACTTTTTTTGCAGTTCCCTTAAACTACTGAGACCTCTTTTGCAGCTTCCCATGGCCACACGCTGTGCCTAAGTACAGGGGTATAACTAGATATTTGAAAGCCCCAAAGCAAAAGTATGTTAGGTCCCCTATCTAGCACCTAATATTGAAAAATGTATACATAATACATGCAAAAAAAGGTAATAAATAATACCCAAAGGTATTCGGGCGCTATGAGGCGAGGTGCTCAGCTAAGCAGCGGCCAATGTTTAGAGGGAAGTCACTCCCAATATATTGCACTGAAAGAAGAAGAAAAGAAGGCTGAAAAGAAAAGTTTTGCCCAAACTTGGAACGGATCCCACAGAATTTACATAATATATGTCCTGAACCATCACTTTGGGTAAACTTTATCCTTTTATGTATGCACATGGCATAATATCACTGCACAGAATATTGTTGCTTTTTAATGAGTTATTGTTTTTTAATAAATTGTCTTAAAAGGTAGGCCCCAGGAAAGGTAGGCCCCATAGCAACTTCACTCCTTGTACCCGTGGGAACTACGCTCTTGATTAAGTGGTGTCATTCGTGCCAATGTACTTGCATCGGGATGCGGTTACAATCACGCCAGTCGGGATCCCAGCACATGAGATACCATTGCCAGAATCCTAGTACATAACGGAATGCAGATGCCGAAATCCTGAAAGGGGCCAGGACACCGATTCCGGAATCCCGACACACGAGAAAGTGCTGACACCGGAATCCCAACAGGGGCCAGGACAGCGACGCCAGAATCCCGACCGTCGGGATCCCGATTGTTGAGACAGTGCGACGGGTAAGTACTACGCCAGGGATGAAAGGGTTAGGTTTAGGTGACCTCCGGGGGATTTAGGATTAGGCTACAGTGAGGGGGGTTAGGGTTAGGCACTACCATGGGGCATTAGACACCACCAAGGGGGAGGGGGGGGTTAGGGTAAGTCTGTGGAGAGGAGATGGTTAGGTTTAGGGTGCGGGGAAGCGGGGTTAGGTTTAGGTGCCACCTGGGGGGGTTAGGGTTAGGCTGCAGGGGTGGAGGAGGGTTAAGGTTAGGCACTAATAGGGAGGGTTAGAGTAGGGTAGGGAGAGGGTTAGACACCTTACCAGCCCTTGTTAGGATTTCGACTGTTGGGATTCCGCTGTCAGTCTCCTGACTGCCGGAATCCTGGCAGCTGGCATTTCATATTCAAACCATTGCTTCATGGCTTGTGTCTGTTAAAGTAGACAGGGCTGCCAAGAGGAAGGGGGGCAGTGAGTACTAATTACCCAGGCCAGCCACTGAACGGGAGAAATGTCCCCCTTTGCAATGCTGGACGCTGCTTCCAAGAATCTTCCATTATCTGGCCACACCTCTGGATTTGACCACTCCTCCTTCAGTACTTGGGCCTCAATGGCTGTCTCAGTGGCCCTGGAAGTACGTGGGCGAGGTAAATGAGATAGTAAAGCAATGGTTCTCATAGTAACCCAACAGTACAGGTTTGAAAGATATCTATGCTTGTGAGGTACTAATTAAATCAACTGTGTGTAAGCTGGATATCTTTAAAACCTGGACTGTTAGGTTACCATGAGGACTGAGTTTTAGAACCACTCTAGTAAGGCATGTAGCATTTGGCTAGTACTGTAGATGAAGCTATATTGAAGGTGGTTTCTCTGACTGCACTGCTACATGTGCCTCATTGACAGGGATGGGTTTCCCCTGCCAGCGAGGCACATGTGATTGGACAGCGGAGCCAGTGCTGGATTCGCTGTCCATTCACACATACGAGGTGGAGGAACAAGGCTCACCTCTCTTCATTCTCCCTGACTCCTCTCTCCAGCTGGGGCCTGGGTGATGTAGGCCTTCCTGACCCGTGCTCTCCCTTTTACCCCACAGCTGGCAGCAGCGGATCATCAGCGGCAGCGGGGGAGGTAAGTCTGGAGCTGGGAGAGCATTGTGCAGTGGCGGCCGGCGCTCTCCTCCTCCTTTCAGGTAACAGCCTCAGCAGCGCTGGCGCCTGCTGCACTCTCCCGCTGGCGGCACTATGCACAGGCTGCTGGTAATGTACTAGAGAAGCCAGTGCATCCCGAGCCATGGAACTCAGATTTAATTCTGCTCTGGTAGTCTATTGGTAGAGTGGCTACATAGTTTTCCCAACAGTCAAAAAATTTGCCTATCGGAGTATCCTTACTTAGGCCCTCATTCCGAGTTGTTCGCTCGCTAGCTGCTTTTAGCAGCTTTGCACACGCTAAGCCACCGCCTACTGGGAGTGAATCTTAGCTTTGCAGAATTGTGAACGAAAGATTTGCATAATTGCGAATAGAAATTTCTTTGCAGTTTCTGAGTAGCTCGGGACTTACTCTGCCACTGCGATCAGTTCAGTCAGTTTCGTTCCTGGTTTGACGTCACAAATACACCCAGCGTTCGCCCAGACACTCTCCCGTTTCTCCAGCCACTCCCGCGTTTTTCCCAGAAACGGCAGCGTTTTTCCGCACACACCCATAAAACGGACAGTTTCCGCCCAGAAACACCCACTTCCTGTCAATCACACTCCGATCACCAGAACGAAGAAATTTCTTCGTTAAGCCGTGAGTAAAATACCTAACTTTTTGGCAAATTTACTTGGCGCAGACGCACTGCGAACATTGCGCATGCGCAGTTTGCGACAAATCGCTCCGTTGCGAAAACCACTAACGAGCGAACAACTCGAAATGAGGGCCTTAGTTTGGTTTCAATGAGATCCATGGTAAACACATGGTGTATCTTTCTTTTAAACAAGGGCCTGTCCAACCTGCGGCCCTCCAGCTGTTGTGAAACTACAATTCCCAGCATGCCTTGCCACAGTTTTGCTGTCAGGAAATGCACAACTGTGTCAGGGCATGCTGGGATGTGTAGTTTCACAACAGCTGGAGGGCCGCAGGTTGGACAAGCCTGTTTAAACAATGTAAGAGTGGGAGGGTATGGTAAAATCCACACCTGTAATATAGATTTTCATGCAGCCGCACTAACAGTCATCAATACTTTCTTGCAACCTTTTGTGATTCTTTGCCCGGAGGGCATTATCCCAAGGACCGCCCACTCTGCTGTAAAAGATAGTAGTTTACCAAAAATTCAATGGCATATTGCCATACTAATAACCAACTAACATGCTGTTTTATAAATGTAAGCCTTTCTAAAGATTGTTCTTAATGATGGGCATCACATTAGAATAAAAATGATCACATTGCGAGGGTTTCTTACTAATATAGCTCACTTACAGTAGGTGCATATAATCCCAAAGGCCATACAAAACAATCAGTAAATAATTTTTGTCTATCTAGTACAAGTTATATTATGTAAGCAAATGTCTCATAGGATACTATGGTTTTAATGGAGAGTTCCATATTAAAACAATGTTACTAAATGACTCTTGTTACTGTTAATGTAAAAATAAGATTGACTTATAGGGGGAGATTCAAATGTTTGAAAAGTCAGTTGGCAGTCTTTTTCCCCCCATATCTATTAGACAGGAAAAACAGACACCCAACCGACTTTTCAAACATTTGAATCTCCCCCATAGGGTTTATCGAATAAATACACCTAATAATTGTTTGTGTCACCTCTTTAATCTTTGACAAACCATATTTGAAATATGAAGTCACCACATTATTATTGACTAATGAACAATGACCATAATCCCATAAGGATATTAGATGAAAGAAGATATTGTTTGACTTTGTGGCAAGTTTTCTTCATTTGTTGATTAATAATACAGGCCTATTTTTTTCTTTTATTCATAATGCTTCTGCCCCCAGGTAATACTCTAGCACAGAGATGTTGTAAACCAATAGAGCAAACAGAAGTGCATGAAATATAAACAGTTTCATTAACAACTTGTACATACTAATAAACACTATAAGACTAAATTATTTAATTTGCTGAAGGGGAAAAATGAAACAAATATTAGAGCCACACATGAAAACTTAAACGCCTTTAGTAAATGTTCACATTTCAATATTTTTTAAATATATATTAATTTATTGTGGTTGAGTCAGTCCTGGCTGGCAGCAGACATCATGACAACATTTGGTTCTTGATAAAAAAGTAAAAAGAAGCTTAAATACTATATAAATACACACGTAAAAAGTGGTTTACATTAGCAGGCTGTAAAATCTGTAGCATGCATAATACACTGGCAACCAAAACATTTGTATAACTTTAGTTATCCTGTAGGAAAATCATGTACATTTTTCTAATCCCTTCACCAACGTGAATGATTTTTTATTTGCTTATATTTATCTCCGTGTTCACATTAAACTGAGTGTACTGGGTTTGTAGGGCACATCGCTCAGTTTCTGTCCTCGCAGTTAATTCTCCGGATGTCGATGACAATCAGAGTCAAAAGATGACAGACTTCATAGGGCCATGGTGGTCATTCCGAGTTGATCGCTTGCTAGCAGTTTTTAGCAGCTGTGCAAACGCTATGCCGCCGCCCACTGGCAGTGTATTTTAGCTTAGCAGAAGTGCGAACGAAAGGATCGCAGAGCGGCTACAAAGTTTCTTTGTGCAGTTTCTGAGTAGCTCTAAACCTACTCAGCGCTTGCGATCACTTCAGACTGTTCAATTCCTGTTTTGACATCACAAACACGCCCTGCGTTCGCCCAGCCACGTCTGCGTTTTTCCTGGCATGCCTGCGTTTTTACGATCACTCCCTGAAAACGCTCAGTTGACACCCAGAAACGCCCACTTCATGTCAATCACTCTGCGGTCAGCAGTGCGACTGAAAAGCTTTGCTAGACCCTGTGTGAAACTACGTCGGCCGTTGTAATAGTACGCCGCGCGTGTGCATTGCGCCGCATGTGCAAAAATTCTGTTTTTTTGCTTCATCGCTGCACAGCGAACGAATGCAGCTAGCGATCAACTTGGAATGACCACCCATATGCAAAGGCGTAACCAGAAGCATTGTATGCAATGTAGAACTAGGGCATCAAAGGCCCACCAGGTGGAATGCAGTGATAGGAGCCCATATTTAGGGGTGTGGCCAATCTCCAGAGGGGGCTTTGCTAACCATTAGAGAGTGCATGGTCTGGGCCCCTTGAAAAATATCTATAGTAACTACCGCTAATGCATGCATGATAATGTACCAGATTAATAACAACAATGCACTGTAGAGAATACACCATAGTCCTGTGCAGTTTAAGGTAACATATGCTGAGGTTAAAATGGGAGGAGAGTGAGGCGGAACTGGGTTCCGCCACCTGTAATTGTAGGTGGAACTAGTTCTACCATCCTCCACACACTTGCACAGTAATTCCATAACGTGTACAAGTGGTACCACTGTGTAGCATAATGTGAATAAAGGGCACTACTGAGTGACGTAATGTGAATAAGGGGCACTGCTTTGTGTTGTAATGTGAATAAGGGACACTACTATGTGGTATAATATGAATAAGGGGCACTACATGCGGTGTAATGGAATAAGATTGTGCTACTGTGTGGCGTAATTTGAATTGCGGGTACTATTGTGTGACCACACTCCTTCCTTGCATACTTTATAAAGTATGGGAGGTACTGAACAAATGTGTAGTTTCAGGGGGACCCTGTACACCCTAGCACTGTCCCTAGCTCCGCATAATGGGAGGTGGGAGGGTAGGTGGAGGGGAAAATAAGTTCCACCACCTCTCCTGGACCACTTTAAACTCTGAACATATATATTATGTATAATTCAAGTGTGCAATGGATCATGATCCTTAGAGGAGGAGATGAGACCCCAGGCAGTCGGGCCCACCGGGTGTTTCCCCTGTACCCCTGTGTGCCAGTCCAACCCTGTTTGTACGTCCAATAGCAACATTTTTAAGAGTCCTCTGCTCTATGTTGCTATAACTCACATTATGCTGAATAATGCCCCCAGTTCATATGATGTCACACTGCAGTGCCCCTGTTCACATTATGCAGCACAGTGCCTCCAAGTTCACATTATGATACACAGTGCTTACAGTTCATGATATGCCCAACTGTATTGCCCCAGTTCTCATTTTGCTACACAGTGCCCTAAGTTCATATTATGCTACACAGTGCCCCAAGTTCAAATAATGCTACACAGTGTCCTGAGTTCACATTATGCTACACAGTGCCGGAGTTCATATTATGCTACACAGTGCCCCCTAGTTCATATTATGCTGCACAGTGCCCCAAGTTCAAATTATGTTACACAGTGCCCCAAGTTCACATTATGCTACACAGTTCCCCAAGTTCACATTATGCTACACAGTGCCTCAAGTTCACATTATGTTACACAGAAGTTTTCCGTGTACTTGCCTGGTTTTCTTCTCACACTCCAGAGGCATACTGATAGGTTAATTGGCTTCTTACTGTACTGTATACAGTAAGTCTAGTATATGGTAGGGAGTATACAGTAGATCGTAATATACAATCAATACTCTATAAAGGTCATAGTAATATGTAAGCAGCAGCACTATAAAATTAACTGTTAATACATAAATGGGAGAGTACAGTCAGGGTGAATGAATGTAATTATGTCTGAAGTAGATGCAGATCTGTATACAACTGTCAAGTGGGATAACTCCTGTGGGTGCTGGGGGCTGGCGCAGCAAGATGCAATGGTGATGCTAAGCAGTACTATTTAGCCACTTCTTATTTCCTTGATCTCTCTTTTTGATAGTACTTGATGTACAAGTGTAGCGGTTATATTATATGAAGTCACAGCTGCCCTACTTATTTTAGATTTCCATTTGGACTATGGCAGGAGAGAAGATTCCCATTTGATCTTGCAGGGTAAATACGACTTTTGCATTTATTAATAACAGTCAGCATTCTATTGTCTCTTGTTATATTACACTCTACGCCCCCTTAATCCCTGCGTTGGATGGTGAAGGGGGCGTAGCCCCTTGCGACGGTGTCAACAGCGCCTGCAGGGCACACTGTACAGAATGCAGTGGGTGTGGGGGGACCGTGGATGGGGGAGGGGATCGGAAGGGGCTGCGGGTGGGGATGTGAGGGGGAGTGGTATCCAGAGGCGCTATGGGTGGGGGAGGGGCAGGTACGGGGATCTGGCGGATGGGGGGTGCAGTGGGGCCGCGGGTGGGGTAGGGGGTCAGGAGATTCTGCGGGTGGGGAATGTGCAAGGGGTAGGGGGTCTGGAAGCGTCTGGGAGAGGGGCAGGTGCGGTGGTGTGGCAGGTGGGGGAGGGGGTCCGGAGGTGGTGCGCGTGGTTGAGGGGTGGGTGCAGTGGGGCCGCGGGTGGGGTAGGGGGTCAGGAGGTGCTGTGGGTGTGGGAAGGGCGGTTGCGGGGGATGACTGCAAATGGGGTAGGGTGTCTGTAGATGCTGTGGGTGGAGGGGGGGTCTGCGGTTGGGAGGTTTGGTGGATGAGGGAGGGGCAGGAGAGTGGGGGCCATGGGTGGGGGAGGGGTGGCGGAGTGGCATGTGGTAGAGAGGCAGGTGTGGGGGTTGCGTGATCCGCTCTGCCTGACATCCCCACCCCCCCGCCAGGCAGCCAGGGAGCCCAGCAGTGTGCGGTCCCCCCGCTCGCCACCCCTCCTCCCCCACCCTGAGATGAGTGGGCTGTGAGGGGAGCTGTGTGCAGAAGGGAGGCATGCTCACGGATGGCCATAGAGGAATGGGTGTTGGGGGGTGGGATGGCTGATATGTTGGTGGGGTGGCATCTATGAATGTGTGGCTTATGAGTTGATGCCTGGGGGGGCTGGTGTATGGTGCTGGGAGGGGAGGGTTTTTGTGTATGTGCCGGGGGGTTAGGAGTGGCAAGAGGCCTGCCGCCGGCACAGACAGACAGGCGGGGGTGAGGGAGGGGGCTGTGGTAGTGTTGTTGTTTGCGGCGGTGTGGTGAGGGGGGCTGGCGGAACACTGTGTGGCGGGGTTGGGAGACTGTTTGTGTCGGGGTTGTGGTGAAGGGGGGTTGTTATCGGCGGTGTGGTGAGGGGTGCTGATGGAACACTGTGTGCCGGGGTAGGGAGACAGTTTGAGCTGGGGTTGTGGGGAGGGGGAGTGCGCTCTGTCTGGCCGTGGCATGGATGGGGTGCTGCGGGACCATGTGCCCACGGGGCACCTGCAATGTGTCAGATGGTGCAGGGGGGTGGGGGGAGTTATCGGCGGTGTGTTGAGGGGGGCTGATGGAACACTGTGTGCCAATGTGTCAGATGGTGGAGGAGGGGGGTGAGTTATCGGCTGTGTGGTGAGGTGGAGTTGGGGAAGAGTGTGTGGCGGGGTCAGGAGAAAGTGTGAGCTGGGGTTGTGGGGAGGGCAGGTGCGCTCTGTGCGGCCGTAGTGTGGACGGCGTGCTGCGGGACGATGTGCCTGCGTTACGTCTGCAATGTGTCAGATGGTGCAGGGGTAGTGGGTGGGGGGGGAGAGTTATTGGCGGTGTGGTGAGGGGGGCTGGCGTAACAGTGTGTGGTGGGGTCGGGAGACAGTTTGAGCTGGGGTTGTGGGGAGGGGGGGTTGGCTCTGTGCGGCTGTACTGTGGATGGCGTGCTGCGGGACTATGTTCCAGCGGTGCGCCTGCAGTGTGTCAGATGGTGCAGGGGTTGTGGGGGGTTATTATCAGCGGTGTGGTGAGGGGGCCCGGTAGGACACTGTGTTCCTGGACGGGAGTCAGTATGTGGTGGGCTTGTGGGGAGGGTGGGCTCTGTGCGGCCATGCTGCGGGAGTATTTGCCTGCGGTGCGTCTGTAGTGTGTCAGATGGTGGGGGGAAGAGTTATCTGCGGTGTGGTGAGGGGGTCCGGCAGGACTCTGTGTGGTGGGGCGGGAGACAGTTTGTGTCGGCCTTGTGTGGAGGGTGGGCTGTGTGCGTCCGTGCTGCGGGACTATGTGCCCGCGGCGCAGCTGTAGTGTGTCCGATGTTGCCGGGGGGGAGGGGATTTATCTGCGGTGTGGGGAGGGGGGCCGGCGGCACACAGTGTGCAGGGACGGGAGACAGTGTGTGTTGGGCTTGTGGGGAGGGTGGGCTGTGTGCGGCCGTGCTGGGGACTCAGTGCGGGCGTGCTGGGGCGGCGTGCTGCGGGACTATGTGCCCGCGGCACGCCTGCAAAGTGACAGATGGTGCAGGGGTTGTGGGGGGGGGGGGGGGAGAGTAATCGGCGTTGTCGGCTGCGGGTGTTGTGGCGGCCGTGGTGGGGAAGGTGGTGGTGTTTGTGCATATAAGGTGGTGTGCTGTGTGGCTGGGCGGCCGTGGTGCGTACCCCTGGCAAGGCAGGATGTGGGTGTTATTGGTGGGATTGTGCGGCGGGTGGGTTTGGTGCAGTGGGGTTAGGCTGGGCAGTGTGTGGTGGATGAGTGATGCATGTGTCGGGGTGAAGGGGGTTGTGTGCCGTGAGTGGCTGCATGTGGGAGCTGGTGGAGGGGGGGTTTGGGGTGTGTGTTATGGGTGACAGTAGTTTGTAGGTGCCAATGGAGGGGTGCGTGCGTACCTGGCACTGTGCTGCGTCCGTCCCCTGGTGGCTGCAGGCTGGGGATGGTGGTGGGATTATGTGGCTGCTGCTCAGTTCTGCTAGTGGTGTGCTGGGACAGGGCAGGGCTGTGACTCTACCCAGCGTTAGAGGGCCAGGCACAGACTCACAAGGCAAATATATAGGAGATTATAATATGTAAAAGTAGGGTATGATAACTTTCACATTTATGCCTAAAGGGGCCCAAACATCAGCAATCACAATTTATTGTTTCACAGATCCTGTGATTCTCCCCCCCCCCCCCCCCCCCCAGATATATTGTTTCCCCAATCCATTTATCTTTGTCCATACACTACAGATATTTTTCAATGATTTGCAGATAATTTTCAGTTAAACATATCTGACAATCTTGAAAGACTCATCAGTTTACTAGGGGGGGGTAATTCAGAGTTAAATTTAGCACATCTACGATCATTTACTCTGACATGCGGGGGGGGGACCCAGGACAGGGCTAGTCCGCCCCGCATGTCAGGCCCTGCCCCCCCTTCCCCCGCACAGGTACAAAAGCATCACACGGCGGCATTGCTTTTGTACCTGGCGAGTAGCTCCCTACCTGTGCAGCTCCTGTGCGCTGGCAGGGAGCTACCCGTCGCGTCCCGGGTCGCAGCGGTTGTGTGTGACGTCACGCAGATGCCCGGGCGCACCCCCAATGGTCTGGACATGCCTCCGTTGTCTGGACGCACGCTGTCAATGGCATTCTAACGCCACTGGCGTGCCCCCTCCCAACCACGCGACCACCTCTGCCTGTCAATCAGGCAGAGGCGATCGAAGCCAGTGAGATGTTGATAGCACCTCACTGGGCTCCCGGGTGTTCACGCTGTGCGAGTGCACTCCACAAAGTAATTCAGACTGCAACCGCTGCCGCTGCAGCGATGCAGTCTGAATTACTCCCTAGAAACCATCTGCGGATCTGCTGATTGTTAACCATACACTAGCAATCTACAGTCCCAATTGATCTGTGAAATGAAACATGTTGAAAAACCTGATTTAACAATCCCAATCTATTTGCGGTCGAAATATATGATCTCTGAACCCATATATTGCAGATTTATTAACGCAATCATCTGCAATATGTCATATTGTCCAAATTGATTGCTGATATATGATTATCAAAACAAATCTCTATTGTGTTGCGTAAGTATAAAATCGTGTTAGTTCTGATGTATTGTAAACTGGACTCAAATGCAGGTAAATGCACTATGCTATAGGTGCTTGTGTTTCCAACTGCCTACATTTCGGGGTGCAAATGCATCCAACTCTACATGAGCCTCATAGATAATATATACCTTTTTATCAGTGTCTTATTGTATAACTATTAGAGATGAGCGGGTTCGGTTTCTCTGAATCCGAACCCGCCCGAACTTCATGGTTTTTTTCACGGGTCCGAGCAGACTCGGATCCTCCCGCCTTGCTCGGTTAACCCGAGCGCGCCCGAACGTCATCATGACGCTGTCGGATTCTCGCGAGACTCGGATTCTATATAAGGAGCCGCGCGTCGCCGCCATTTTCACACGTGCATTGAGATTGATAGGGAGAGGACGTGGCTGGCGTCCTCTCCATTTAGATTATAAGAGAGAGAGATTTACTGGAGCTTAGGACTAGGAGGAGTACTGTAGAAGTGTAGAGAGTGCAGAGAGTTTACTAGTGAGTGACCACCAGACAGTGCAGTTTATTTAATATATCCGTTCTCTGCCTGAAAAAAGCGATACACACAGTGACTCAGTCACATACCATATCTGTGTGCACTGCTCAGGCTCAGCCCAGTGTGCTGCATCATCTATATATATTATATATCTGTCTGACTGCTCAGCTCACACAGCTTATAATTGTGGGGGAGACTGGGGAGCACTGCAGTGCCAGTTATAGGTTATAGCAGGAGCCAGGAGTACATAATATTATATAGTGAGTGACCACCAGACAGTGTAGTTTATTTAATATATCCGTTCTCTGCCTGAAAAAAGCGATACACACAGTGACTCAGTCACATACCATATCTGTGTGCACTGCTCAGGCTCAGCCCAGTGTGCTGCATCATCTATATATATTATATATCTGTCTGACTGCTCAGCTCACACAGCTTATAATTGTGGGGGAGACTGGGGAGCACTGCAGTGCCAGTTATAGGTTATAGCAGGAGCCAGGAGTACATAATATTATATTAAAATTAAACAGTGCACACTTTTGCTGCAGGAGTGCCACTGCCAGTGTGACTGACCAGTGACCTGACCACACTGACCACCAGTATAGTTAGTAGTATACTTATATTGTGATTGCCTGAAAAAGTTAAACACTCGTCGTGTGACTTCACTTGTGTGTTGTTGTTTTTTTTATTCTATAAACATAAAACTCATTCTGCTGACAGACAGTGTCCAGCAGGTCCGTCATTATATAATATATAATATATACCTGTCCGGCTGCAGTAGTGATATATATATATTTTTTATATCATTTATCATCCAGTCGCAGCAGACACAGTACGGTAGTTCACGGCTGTGGCTACCTCTGTGTCTGCACTCGGCAGGCAGTCCGTCCATAATTGTATACCACCTAACCGTGGTTTTTTTTTCTTCTTTATACATACATACTACTACGACATCTCTTTATCAACCAGTCTATATTAGCAGCAGACACAATACAGTACGGTAGTTCACGGCTGTGGCTACCTCTGTGTCTGCACTCGGCAGGCAGTCCGTCCATAATTGTATACCACCTAACCGTGGTTTTTTTTTCTTTCTTCTTTATACATACATAGTTACATAGACATCTCTTTATCAACCAGTCTATATTAGCAGCAGACACAGTACAGTACGGTAGTTCACGGCTGTGGCTACCTCTGTGTCTGCACTCGGCAGGCAGTCCATCCATAATTGTATACCACCTAACCGTGGTTTTTTTTTCTTTCTTCTTTATACATACATAGTTACATAGACATCTCTTTATCAACCAGTCTATATTAGCAGCAGACACAGTACAGTACGGTAGTTCACGGCTGTGGCTACCTCTGTGTCTGCACTCGGCAGGCAGTCCGTCCATAATTGTATACCACCTAACCGTGGTTTTTTTTTCTTTCTTCTTTATACATACATAGTTACATAGACATCTCTTTATCAACCAGTCTATATTAGCAGCAGACACAGTACAGTACGGTAGTTCACGGCTGTGGCTACCTCTGTGTCTGCACTCGGCAGGCAGTCCGTCCATAATTGTATACCACCTAACCGTGGTTTTTTTTTCTTTCTTCTTTATACATACATAGTTACATAGACATCTCTTTATCAACCAGTCTATATTAGCAGCAGACACAGTACAGTACGGTAGTTCACGGCTGTGGCTACCTCTGTGTCTGCACTCGGCAGGCAGTCCGTCCATAATTGTATACCACCTAACCGTGGTTTTTTTTTCTTTCTTCTTTATACATACATAGTTACATAGACATCTCTTTATCAACCAGTCTATATTAGCAGCAGACACAGTACAGTACGGTAGTTCACGGCTGTGGCTACCTCTGTGTCTGCACTCGGCAGGCAGTCCATAATTGTATACTAGTATCCATCTCCATTGTTTACCTGAGGTGCCTTTTAGTTGTGCCTATTAAAATATGGAGAACAAAAATGTTGAGGTTCCAAAATTAGGGAAAGATCAAGATCCACTTCCACCTCGTGCTGAAGCTGCTGCCACTAGTCATGGCCGAGACGATGAAATGCCAGCAACGTCGTCTGCCAAGGCCGATGCCCAATGTCATAGTACAGAGCATGTCAAATCCAAAACACCAAATATCAGTAAAAAAAGGACTCCAAAACCTAAAATAAAATTGTCGGAGGAGAAGCGTAAACTTGCCAATATGCCATTTACCACACGGAGTGGCAAGGAACGGCTGAGGCCCTGGCCTATGTTCATGGCTAGTGGTTCAGCTTCACATGAGGATGGAAGCACTCAGCCTCTCGCTAGAAAACTGAAAAGACTCAAGCTGGCAAAAGCACCGCAAAGAACTGTGCGTTCTTCGAAATCCCAAATCCACAAGGAGAGTCCAATTGTGTCGGTTGCGATGCCTGACCTTCCCAACACTGGACGTGAAGAGCATGCGCCTTCCACCATTTGCACGCCCCCTGCAAGTGCTGGAAGGAGCACCCGCAGTCCAGTTCCTGATAGTCAGATTGAAGATGAAGATGTTGAAGTACACCAGAATGAGGAGGATATGGGTGTTGCTGGCGCTGGGGAGGAAATTGACCAGGAGGATTCTGATGGTGAGGTGGTTTGTTTAAGTCAGGCACCCGGGGAGACACCTGTTGTCCGTGGGAGGAATATGGCCGTTGACATGCCTGGTGAAAATACCAAAAAAATCAGCTCTTCAGTGTGGAGGTATTTCAACAGAAAAGCGGACAACAGGTGTCAAGCCGTGTGTTGCCTTTGTCAAGCTGTAATAAGTAGGGGTAAGGACGTTAACCACCTCGGAACATCCTCCCTTATACGTCACCTGCAGCGCATTCATAATAAGTCAGTGACAAGTTCAAAAACTTTGGGCGACAGCGGAAGCAGTCCACTGACCAGTAAATCCCTTCCTCTTGTAACCAAGCTCACGCAAA
The DNA here is from genome assembly GCF_028390025.1 of Pseudophryne corroboree. Classification (NCBI taxonomy): domain Eukaryota; kingdom Metazoa; phylum Chordata; class Amphibia; order Anura; family Myobatrachidae; genus Pseudophryne; species Pseudophryne corroboree. The sequence continues at coordinate 242,940,248 of NC_086444.1, read as the reverse complement.
CCACCCCACCAACTCCCTCAGTGTCAATTTCCTCCTTCCCCAGGAATGCCAATAGTCCTGCAGGCCATGTCACTGGCAATTCTGACGAGTCCTCTCATGCCTGGGATTCCTCCGATGCATCCTTGCGTGTAACGCCTACTGCTGCTGGCGCTGCTGTTGTTGCTGCTGGGAGTCGATGGTCATCCCAGAGGGGAAGTCGTAAGCCCACTTGTACTACTTCCAGTAAGCAATTGACTGTCCAACAGTCCTTTGCGAGGAAGATGAAATATCACAGCAGTCATCCTGCTGCAAAGCGGATAACTGAGGCCTTGACAACTATGTTGGTGTTAGACGTGCGTCCGGTATCCGCCGTTAGTTCACAGGGAACTAGACAATTTATTGAGGCAGTGTGCCCCCGTTACCAAATACCATCTAGGTTCCACTTCTCTAGGCAGGCGATACCGAGAATGTACACGGACGTCAGAAAAAGACTCACCAGTGTCCTAAAAAATGCAGTTGTACCCAATGTCCACTTAACCACGGACATGTGGACAAGTGGAGCAGGGCAGGGTCAGGACTATATGACTGTGACAGCCCACTGGGTAGATGTATGGACTCCCGCCGCAAGAACAGCAGCGGCGGCACCAGTAGCAGCATCTCGCAAACGCCAACTCTTTCCTAGGCAGGCTACGCTTTGTATCACCGCTTTCCAGAATACGCACACAGCTGAAAACCTCTTACGGCAACTGAGGAAGATCATCGCGGAATGGCTTACCCCAATTGGACTCTCCTGTGGATTTGTGGCATCGGACAACGCCAGCAATATTGTGTGTGCATTAAATATGGGCAAATTCCAGCACGTCCCATGTTTTGCACATACCTTGAATTTGGTGGTGCAGAATTTTTTAAAAAACGACAGGGGCGTGCAAGAGATGCTGTCGGTGGCCAGAAGAATTGCGGGACACTTTCGGCGTACAGGCACCACGTACAGAAGACTGGAGCACCACCAAAAACTACTGAACCTGCCCTGCCATCATCTGAAGCAAGAAGTGGTAACGAGGTGGAATTCAACCCTCTATATGCTTCAGAGGTTGGAGGAGCAGCAAAAGGCCATTCAAGCCTATACAATTGAGCACGATATAGTAGGTGGAATGCACCTGTCTCAAGCGCAGTGGAGAATGATTTCAACGTTGTGCAAGGTTCTGATGCCCTTTGAACTTGCCACACGTGAAGTCAGTTCAGACACTGCCAGCCTGAGTCAGGTCATTCCCCTCATCAGGCTTTTGCAGAAGAAGCTGGAGACATTGAAGGAGGAGCTAACACGGAGCGATTCCGCTAGGCATGTGGGACTTGTGGATGGAGCCCTTAATTCGCTTAACAAGGATTCACGGGTGGTCAATCTGTTGAAATCAGAGCACTACATTTTGGCCACCGTGCTCGATCCTAGATTTAAAGCCTACCTTGGATCTCTCTTTCCGGCAGACACAAGTCTGCTGGGGTTGAAAGACCTGCTGGTGACAAAATTGTCAAGTCAAGCGGAACGCGACCTGTCAACATCTCCTCCTTCACATTCTCCCGCAACTGGGGGTGCGAGGAAAAGGCTCAGAATTCCGAGCCCACCCGCTGGCGGTGATGCAGGGCAGTCTGGAGCGACTGCTGATGCTGACATCTGGTCCGGACTGAAGGACCTGACAACGATTACGGACATGTCGTCTACTGTCACTGCATATGATTCTCTCAACATTGATAGAATGGTGGAGGATTATATGAGTGACCGCATCCAAGTAGGCACGTCACACAGTCCGTACTTATACTGGCAGGAAAAAGAGGCAATTTGGAGGCCCTTGCACAAACTGGCTTTATTCTACCTAAGTTGCCCTCCCACAAGTGTGTACTCCGAAAGAGTGTTTAGTGCCGCCGCTCACCTTGTCAGCAATCGGCGTACAAGGTTACATCCAGAAAATGTGGAGAAGATGATGTTCATTAAAATGAATTATAATCAATTCCTCCGCGGAGACATTGACCAGCAGCAATTGCCTCCACAAAGTACACAGGGAGCTGAGATGGTGGATTCCAGTGGGGACGAATTGATAATCTGTGAGGAGGGGGATGTACACGGTGATATATCGGAGGGTGATGATGAGGTGGACATCTTGCCTCTGTAGAGCCAGTTTGTGCAAGGAGAGATTAATTGCTTCTTTTTTTGGGGGGGTCCAAACCAACCCGTCATATCAGTCACAGTCGTGTGGCAGACCCTGTCACTGAAATGATGGGTTGGTTAAAGTGTGCATGTCCTGTTTTGTTTATACAACATAAGGGTGGGTGGGAGGGCCCAAGGACAATTCCATCTTGCACCTCTTTTTTCTTTTCTTTTTCTTTGCATCATGTGCTGATTGGGGAGGGTTTTTTGGAAGGGACATCCTGCGTGACACTGCAGTGCCACTCCTAAATGGGCCCGGTGTTTGTGTCGGCCACTAGGGTCGCTAATCTTACTCACACAGTCAGCTACCTCATTGCGCCTCTTTTTTTCTTTGCGTCATGTGCTGTTTGGGGAGGGTTTTTTGGAAGGGACATCCTGCGTGACACTGCAGTGCCACTCCTAGATGGGCCCGGTGTTTGTGTCGGCCACTAGGATCGCTAATCTTACTCACACAGCTACCTCATTGCGCCTCTTTTTTTCTTTGCGTCATGTGCTGTTTGGGGAGGGTTTTTTGGAAGGGCCATCCTGCGTGACACTGCAGTGCCACTCCTAGATGGGCCCGGTTTTTGTGTCGGCCACTAGGGTCGCTAATCTTACTCACACAGCTACCTCATTGCGCCTCTTTTTTTCTTTGCGTCATGTGCTGTTTGGGGAGGGTTTTTTGGAAGGGACATCCTGCGTGACACTGCAGTGCCACTCCTAGATGGGCCCGGTGTTTGTGTCGGCCACTAGGGTCGCTTATCTTACTCACACAGCGACCTCGGTGCAAATTTTAGGACTAAAAATAATATTGTGAGGTGTGAGGTATTCAGAATAGACTGAAAATGAGTGTAAATTATGGTTTTTGAGGTTAATAATACTTTGGGATCAAAATGACCCCCAAATTCTATGATTTAAGCTGTTTTTTAGTGTTTTTTGAAAAAAACACCCGAATCCAAAACACACCCGAATCCGACAAAAAAAATTCGGTGAGGTTTTGCCAAAACGCGTTCGAACCCAAAACACGGCCGCGGAACCGAACCCAAAACCAAAACACAAAACCCGAAAAATTTCAGGCGCTCATCTCTAATAACTATAGATATATCTCTTACCAACATTATACTAAACTGGAGGACAGTGTCGTACTGGGGGCCTAATTCAGACCTGATCGCTGTTGTGCAAAATTGCACAGCGGCTGATTATTGAATGACTGCAATGCGCACGCACGAGCTCAAACAGGGAGAGAATGGTGTGAATATTTAGATCGCTAGGCGTACGCAAGGTGATTGACAGGAAGCGGACGTTTGTGGGTGGTAACTGCCCATTTTCTGGGAATGTCAGTAAAAATGCAGGTGTTCTCAAGCGGGTGTGTGACGTCAGCTCCAGCCCCGATCAGCCTGTTTGTATCACACTGTAGCAGTAAGTCCTGGGCTACGTACAGACTGCACAGAATGAAAAAATCATTTGAATGTGAGTGAGTTACGAACTGATTTGCAGCTTTCCGCTGTCTGCTGAAGATTTGCAGCTTTCCGCTGTCTGCTGAAGATTTGCAGCTTTCCACTGTCTGGTGAAGATTTCGCACAGCGTACGCATGCATTTGCACACTTGCACGGGACGGGCTTTCATTCTCTATGGGCGGCGGCTGTCTGATCGCAGACCTCTGCAAAAACGCAGAGGATCGATCAGGTCTGGATTAGGCCCTGGGGCACAAAGGGCCTACCGGGGCATTGTAGTGGTAGGGGCCCACGCTTAGCGGTGTAGCCAGCCATCACAGAGGCTTGGTTAACTATTAGAGATTGTATGATTTGGACCCCTTTAGAAATAAATATAGTAAATACTGTTAGTGCATGTATGATAATGTAGCAGATTAATAACTACAATGCACTGTAGTGAATGCACCACAGTCATAGGCGTGCGCAGCTAATTTCATTAGGGGGTGCACCCGGAGGGGCATGTCTTGCTCCGCCTTTTGGGCGTATCAAGCACCGCCTTTTGGGCGTGTCTAGCACCAGCCATAGTCATGTCTAGAACTATTTTACATTCTCTCAGAAAAATCACATGGCTTAATCTAATTTCTCCCTAATAATAAAGTAGATATAATACACCCCAGAGAAAAGAATTGAAATATAATGGTGCAACCACCAGGCAATACTGACGGTCTGCTACGGCATAACCCTGAGCCCTAGCTGCCGCTGTACCCTATTCACTGCTTACACTTCCCCAATCTATCCCTGACCCAGTGACGGAACCAGAGAGTGATGGGCCTAGGTGCATATGCATTCCCCTCCCCACCCCACACACGTCCCTTGCACCCCCCAGCACTACACCCTAATTTTGAGTGGGCCACTCTGAAAAGTACGGGAGATTTATTAAGCCAAATGGGAGGCGATCACGAGACCGCCTGTTGGAAAACCGGCACCGTGTCCACAGCGTAGCGAGCACGGCGAGCCTGCAAGGGGCTTTCTAGCGCTCATCCCGCTGCAGGCACACTGGTGGTCGGTATCCCGCTGTCGGAATCATGACAGCCGGGATCCTGGCCGCCAGGACGAACATTTCCATTTTATTCTAACACAAATAAGTTTATAATTTACACATGTGCCATCAGAGCCTCATTTGCCTCTTTCTATGCCAACAGACCCCTCCTCTGCAATACACCAGCATTTGTCACACATGTCCCCGTGCTCACCAGCTACTGACAGTAGTGCCCCTTATTCACATTATGAGTCAAAATTCACATGACCCCACACAGTATAAGTCGAGTTCACATTACGCCACACAGTATGAGCCGAATTCACATTACGCCACACAGTATGAGCTGAAATTCACATTACGCCACACAGTATGAGCCGAAATTCACATGACCCCACACAGTATGAGCCGAAATTCACATTACGCCACACAGTATGAGCTGAAATTCACATTACGCCACACAGTATGAGCCAAATTTCACATGACCCCACACAGTATGAGCCGAAATTCACTTTACGCCACACAGTTATGAGACGAAATTCACATTACGCCACACAGTATGAGCCGAAATTCACATTACCCCACACAGTTATGAGCCGAAATTCACATTACGCCACACAGTATGAGCCGAAATTCACATTACGCCACACAGTATGATCCAAAACTCAGGTTATGTCACACAGTATGAGCACGAATTCACATTATGGCAAACAGTATGCCACCAGCAGTGCCAGATACAATAATACCCCCGTAGTGCTCACCGTTATTACAATAGTATAACACATTATTAATAATAAATATTTTGGGGGAAACAAATAATCCATAGTAATAAAAAAAAATCCAAATTTTTTAAAACAATGTTTTTTATTTTATTTTAGAAACATGCAAGCAATACAAAGAGTGTACTGTGAAATACAGGCATTGCAATATCAGAAAATAATAAAAAGTACACAGAAATATAGAGCATATAATAGAATAAGCTGCTAATAGATAGACAAAACATACAAAGGGAGAGACCAGAATAGAAAGGAAAAAAATAATAATATATATATATATATATATATATATATATGTGTATTAAAAAAAAAATATATATATAATATCTTGTGGGTGTAGTAGGTAAAATACACGAAGACATAGGGATATCAGTTGAGGCCAGGGAGGGGAGAAGAACGAAAAAGGAACCAGGGGGACCATATTTTATGAAAAGATGTTACCGTGTTATTTTGTAAACTCGTGATATATTCCATTGAGGCAACAAACTGGATACGATTCAAAAGGGCAGTGGTTGGAGGCGCCACTGAGAACTTCCATTGTTTGGCTATAAGGGATTTAGCTGCGTTACGTACATGAGTTACAAGTTTGTCTTGGTGCTTGTCAAGCGAAGGAGTCGGAGCACATAACAGTGCAATGGTAATGTTACCTGAGACAGGATGTCCCAAAACCTGTAAAAGGAGCGCCCATACTTGTTCCCAAAATGACTGAATTATCGGGCAAAACCACCATATATGAGAGAATGTACCAATCTCTCCACAGTTCCTCCAGCAGTGATCCGAGGTCAATGGAAAGATAGCGTGAAGTCTGGAGGGTGTCAAATACCACCGAGTGTATACCTTATAACATGTCTCCCTTATAGTGACACTGATGGAGGCTTTAGCAATTCTAGTTCTGATTGTGGACCAGTCCTTGTCGTCAAAAGTGGACGGGAGATCTAACTCCCAAGCCAGTTCATGAGGATCTCGGGTTGGGGGGTCTGGGGCCAGGACGGAATGATAGAGAACAGAGATATTACCTTTATGGCCAACTGAATGAGAGCAGATGCGTTCAAAGTGGGTCAACATCCGAATTTTACTAGAGGGAAATTGTGCATTAACGAAGCTCATGATTTGATTATATTGAAAATGGCGGGAGGCAGGGATTGAGTGAATAGTTTGGAGGTCAGTAAATGAAGATGGAGCATATTGACCCTTTACATGTTTGAATCTGGTAACGTTTTGAGTTCGCCAGTAAGATGCCATATGTTTGTCCAGACCTGGGGGGAACTGGGGGTGGTCCCAGATAGGGGACATAGGTGAGGGAAAAGGAGCTAGGTCCAGCGAGGGACGGAGTTTATCCCATATCTTAAGGGTAAATCGAATGGTCGGAGTCTCACAGGCCGAGGCTGGTCTAAGCGTTCTGGGTAACCATAGTATGTCATCCACTCGACTTGTCTGCAACAGAGTATTCTCTAAATCTACCCAGCGTTTGCACCCAGGTTCGGAATGCCACGACACAACATGGTTCAGCTGGGTGGCGTGGTAATAAGAGCGGAGTATTGGCAAACCCAGTCCGCCATTAGAAGCAGACCTAGCCAGAATGGCTCTAAGAATGCGAGGTTTACCATGGGCCCAAATGAAGCGATTACAGAGGGTTTGCATGGAGTCCAAGGCTGAAATCGGGATAGGTATAGGTAAGGTTTGGAATAAATATAGTAGTCTAGGGAGGAGATTAATTTTAATCGTGTTAATCCTACCAATCCATGAAATAAAAAGGGACTGCCAGCGCAATAAATCTTTTTCCAGTGTCTGAAACATAGGAGTGTAGTTAGCTTGGTAAAGTGAAGAGTATGACTTAGTTATGGAGATGCCAAGGTATTTAATTGCCAAGGGACGCCAGATAAAAGGAAAGGAGGTAGTAAGCGTAGAAAGTTGTTGCGAGGGAACACAAAGAGCCAAGGCTTCAGACTTAGAGCTATTCATTTTGTAGCCAGAGAGAGTGCCGTATGTTCGTAATTCCGATTGGAGGTTAGGGAGCGATATTAAGGGAGAAGTCAAGGTAAGGAGAACATCGTCGGCAAAGAGAGACAACTTGAATTGTTCATCACCCACCCTTACGCCTCCAATATCGGGGTTAGCTCTAATTCTGGCTGCCAATGGCTCGATGCAAATAGCAAAAATGAGGGGGGATAGGGGGCACCCCTGTCTCGTTCCATTTCCCAGAGCAAAACGTGGCGAGTGTAATCCGTTGGTCATCACCGTAGAAGACGGGTGCAAATAAAGAGATTTTATGGCCTGCCTGAAATTTCCTGAAATACCTACTGAGGCTAGGGTTTTAAACATGAAAGGCCATAATAGGCGGTCAAATGCCTTTTCCGCGTCCAATGCCAAGACTACTGATGGGATCCTATGGGCGGTGGAGTGATGTATCAGATTTATAGTACGTCTTGTATTATCAGAGGCTTGGCGTTGAGAGATGAAGCCCACCTGGTCAGGGTGAATTAAGGAAGATAAAACTACCTATTGGCCAAGATCTTGGCAAATAATTTAAGATCTGTGTTGATCAGGGAAATGGGACGATAACTAGCGCAAAGAGAAGGGTCTTTCCCAGGTTTGGGAATAACAATAATTCTAGAGACCGTAGAGTCAGGATGGAAGGAGGCGCCATGTAGAATAGAATTGAACAAACGGATCAGCTGGGGAGAAAGTAGTCATTCAAATGACTTATAGTAGGACATAGGGAGACCATCAGGTCAGGTGCCTTAGACGGTTTCTGTGATTTAAGGGCCGAGGCAAGTTCTTCTTCAGTGATATCCGCATCCATGGTCCGGGCCGTAGATTCAGATATAATGGGAAGCGTACAAGAGTCCAGATATTGTTGAATACCCTGAGCATGGGATTCAGTGTCAGACGGGGCAGACAAATTATATAAAGCCTTATAATAATGAGTAAATGCACCATTAATATCTTTAGGGTTATAAAGCAGAGCACCCGAGGGACTTTTGATCGCAGAAATTATCTGTGAGGCTCGTTTAGCTCTAAGTCTACGGGCCAACAGGGTATGTGCTTTATTACTCCTATCATAAAACATTTGATTGGCCCATCAGAGACTCCGCTCAACACGTTCGGCAAGAAGAACCTGTAACTCCGCCCGTTTTTGGGAGAGCTGAGAAAAAGTTCTCTTGGACAAAGTCCTCTTATGCTCTCGATCCAGAGAAGCGATGGACGAGGTAAGGGATACAATCAAGGCTTCTTGAGACTTCTTACGGCGAGAAGCGAATTGAATGATATGTCCCCTAATCACAGACTTATGTGCCTCCCAAACTGTGGAAACGGGGACGTCTGCAGACAAATTAAGATGGAAGTAGTCCTGCAAGCAGTCTTTAACCATGTCCTGAAACTGGGGGAGCTTCAGGAGGGTTTCATTCAGTCTCCAGGAGGGCCTTCCTATGGTGGACTCCAAGAGCCCAAAGGAAGCTTCGAGGATAGAGTGATCAGACCATGAATTAGGAAAGATGGAGGAATGAATCGCAGTTTGAGAAAGGGAGGCACACCCTAGAAAAAGATCAATACGGGAGTAAGTGTCATGGGGGTTAGAATAAAAGGTATAATCCCTCACAGAGGGATTGAGGGATCTCCAGATGTCAAAGAGGCCAGCCTCGGCCATGTGTTTACGTAAGGCCGCAGAACCCGGGATTTTAGTCCTGTCATCATGGGTACCAGACTTATCTAACGAGGGAAGCAGGACTGTGTTAAAATCCCCACCCAAAAGTGTTTTACCACTTCTAAATTCCGAGAGAATATGAAAAAACTTATTGAAAAACTGGGAGTGACCGGAGTTAGGAGCATAGATGTTAGCTAAGGTTATCTCCTCATGTCCCAACTTCCCCTTGAGAATAAGAAATCGACCCTCGGGATCACTCCTGGAGCCAGAAAGCACGAAGGGAAACATGGACCGGAGCAGTATGGCCACTCCATTCCGTTTAGAGGTATTGTTAGAATAGTATACAGTCGGGGTAGTGTTTGGAGGCCAAGGAGGGGTGACTCCCTGACTTGAGGTGGGTTTCCTGAAGAAAAATGCAGTCGCCCCAAAGGCGATTTAATGAGTGAAACAAGTGTGAGCGCTTCTGTGGAGTATTAAGGCCCTTAGCGTTAATGGTAAGACATGAAAACGGCATGGCCACAGGCTAGGGGAAAAAATAAATAAAAAAAATTAAAAAAGGGGGTCTGAGCTGTATTAGAGTAGTATAGTCTCACAACTAGAGATCAAAAATGAAGATAAAAACAGGGGGGGGGGGGAAGTAGTCGGTACAGCCAAAAATAGGGCTGACCACTACAACAAGTGAGCTCCTATAAAAAGGGAAAGAGCTCAGGTGTGGGATTCAAAAATCGGGGATAAACCCGAGTCACAAAATCAAATTCACAGGTGCAAATGCAATAATCCCTAAAATTGGGATGGACGAGGCTTGGAGGTGGGCCAACATATCCCACCCAGAGCAGTTATACCACATATCTCTGTAGAATAGAGTGGGTACTAACAATAACCAAAGGAAATATAAACACATAACAAAACTAGTGTTGAGCCTGGTATAATACCTAAACAGGACAAAGCACAATACCTATCGCATATACTAGTATAATAAACAACGGGAAATCAACAAATAGGTCTGCATTGAGAATGTTCGAGACTATCAATCTTGGGCGTGAGCCCCTAGACAAGACGGACCAGAGGACAAATTAAGGTTCAATCTACGAAGCAGATCCTTTCCTTCATCCGGTGTCTTTATGAAATAGGGCTTCCCCTTAATCCCTGCTTGAAGACGGAATGGAAATCCCCATTTATATTTTTATCCATTTTCCCTGAGCAGAGCAGTCACTGAGCGCAGGTCCCTGCGTTTCGCTATGGTGGAAGGGGCTAGATCCTGGAAAATTTGGAGCTTTGTCCCTTCGAAAAAAATAGAGGAAGAAGATCTACTGGCCGTAGTGATCAAATTCTTGATCTTGAAGGAAAGGAACTTGAGGATCACATCTCTGGGGGGATCAGTGTCCTTCGGTTTGGGTCGTAGGGCTCTATGCGCCCGCTCAATTTGAAAAGCAGAAGCATCTTCAGACGGAAGGAGGTGGGCAAATAAGCGTAAGAGGTAGGGTTCTAGCTCACCTGGGGCCACCGTTTCTGGGACGTTGCGAATGCGGAGGTTGTTTCGTCTTTCGCGATTCTCCAGATCTTCATTCTTGTCCCTGAGGAGGTCCAATTCGGTGTAGAAATAGTTCATATCATTGCCAATGTGTTCCTGGACTTCCTGGACCCGAACCACTTGCGTTTCCAGAGAAGCGGTACGGGACGAAAGGTCCGTCATATCCGCTTTCAGTTCACCTACAGCCTTCTCCAGGGCAGTGGTAAAAGATTCCTTAAGATCCATTATAAGAGCCTGAAGGGTCTGGATATCACCCCTAGTAGCAGGTGACGATGATTGGTCCATCACGAGAGGCTGAGACGGGCTGATAGGAGATCGGGGTGAAAGCTGCTTTTCTTGTCGAAGAAAGTGGTGAGAAATTTCCTGAGGCCCTTTTTTCTTAGCTTTCAGTGCAATACGGCTCATAATATAGCAAGATCTTTTCTGAAGTTAGTAGTTATAGGTAGCAAAAAAGTAATATCAGATTACCCACTGATATAAAAGAAAGCTCTGGGTTGGGTGATATAAGGTGATCAGGGCAGCATTATTAAGTTAAAAAACAGTGCGGCAAAAATGGAGTACTCAAAACGCTACATGCAGCAGGAGGTTGTACCGGTATATCTCAGGGAGCACACAGCAGTATGGGAGCCACAGAGGTGGTCCAGAGATAGAGCCCAAACTGTGAATACAGTTGTGCAGCACTGCAGCTATGAGCTTGGAGAGCAGCCTGCAGGGAGGTATAAAGAAGGTTGCCCCCTTCTGTCTCCTGTGCCAGTTAAACCCTGCAGTGTGTAGTGTATACTTGCTGTGTAGTAAGGCCACAGACAGGGGACGTTATCTTTAGTCAGGCTGGAAGGCACCGCATGTGCCAGCATCAGTAGCCTGCAGTGCCCACACTAAAGATGGCCGCTGCAGTGTCTGTTTCCAGGGCTTCCCTGCAGGCCCTGCTCCACTCACCGGCCCCAGGCTGCTCCCACGATGCTGGACAGGCTCAGCGCTAATTGCTGCCGCCGCCGCCAGGTAGATGCCGCTTCGGGCTCCCGCTCTCCCCCGGACCACCGCCGGAAGCCGTAGACGGAGCTCCGGCCGCTTCCGCCGCCACAGGTCCCGGCTTTAGAGGTGAGGACAGGCCGCAACCCGCGAGAGCACGGATACGTGCTCTCCGATTCCGTGGACCCGCTCAGACCCCACAGCGAGGCTCCCCCACAGTACAGGGACAGTGCAGGGGTGTGAGGGATAGGTGCTGGTGTGCAAATAGGCTGTATGGGGATAGTGTGGGCACAGAGCTCTCTCACTAGGCTGCCTCTCAGTATGGCGTCCAAGCCACGCCCCCAAAAAAATCCAAATTTAACATATTAAACAGAGCTGTCTCAGTGACACACTGACAGATAGCATGTGTCTTAAGGCCCATACACACTGGGCGATTTTGAGCTGAAAGCAGATCACTTTTGGTGTTTTGTGCTGCTTTCAGCTCAAAACCGCCCAGTGTGTATGCCTGGCGATGAGCGCTGATGCACGCCTACGCTTCATCGCCGGCGGCCACCGCTCATCTGCTGGTATTTCATAGAAAGCCGTTCACCCCCGCTGACATTGCTGGCCGATTTTCAGCCCAGCGATCATCGCTGTGCATATACGCTGGGCAAAAACGCCCAGTGTGTATGCACCTTTATACTCTCTGCTGAGTGCTGAACTGTCTCAAGCTCGCTCAGTTGTGTCCTCCGCTCCGGTGGCGGATCCAATTCCTCCTGAGAGGAACGCTACCTGGGCTGGGCCTGTGATGTTGGCATGGCTGGTGGTGGCAGTTACAGGACAGTGAGGACATGGTGCAGAGACAAACGCAGGATTTTTATGGGGGGGGGGTTTCCATATATATATATATATATATATATATATATATATATTCAGCAAAAACAATGGCCGGCACTCCTGGGAGATGTTAATAATTAAACCACATCACAACATGTCACCAATCACGTAGTACACATACATACACACACAGCATACATTGACACAGTAAACTCAATTAATAGTGTACATACACATAGATGACATACGTACATACTTACATACATCACACATAGCAGTAGTACACAACATGCATACGTACAGTAGACACACACAATAGCATAGATATACACAGCAGACACAGATGACACCAGAGTATACATACTGTAGTGTACACACACATCTCTTTCACAAAAAAATAAAACACAGCCACCATAATTGCATATAGGCGCTACCAGCCCCTGCCGGATCAGCGAGAGCCCGCCTGGCCAGCATCGTTAATCAAACACGCCCGCGTACCCATCCCCCACCGGACCCGCCACTACCGCCGTCACTCCCTGACATACGTCTCATACCTACGGACATGAGACGCTGCATCCGACATCGGCCAGTCCACCCCCATGAGAAGGAAAATGGCTGATGAGCAGCTCTCACTCACCCCCTGCGTGCGCGTAGCTGCTGGAGGAGACTGGAGAGTGCGGGCGGGAGGCGGAGCTTGACATCAGTCACCCCCTGTGCGGCTGCTGCGCTGGGCAGCCGTTCGTGACACCAGCTTGAGCCTCTATAAATATATTGTCCGTGGCGGCGGGCGGGGGCGCTGCAACACAGTTAGTCAGTGACAGACTGCAATGAGCAGCGCTGGCACTGTGGCGGCTTATCGCGATCATCACAGGCGTGGAGTGCGGGGGGTGCTGGACATTAGGGGGTGCCTGTGCACACCAGGCACCCCCCGTGCGCACACCTATGACCACAGTCCTGTGCAGTAAAGCTCAATGGAATATGCTGTGCTGTACAAGAAACAGTTAGTAAATAACCCAATAAATAAATAAATGCAACATATGTATAATGGGCCTAATGCTGACCTGATCGTAGATGTGCTAAATTTAGCACATCTACAATCAGTCACACAGACATGCGGGGGGACGCCCAGCACAGGGCAGGAGCCACACGTGGCTGTGAGGGTCGCAGTGGCTGCGTGTGATGTCACGCAGCTGCTGCTGCCCGCCTCCTCAACGGTCCGGGCACGCCTGCATTGGCCGGACCGCGCCCCCTAAATGGCAGCCAAATCAGGCAGAGGCGATCGCAGGGCTGAGACAGCCGTCGGCTGTCTGGCATGCGCCGGTGTACTGCGACGCCGGTGCTTGCACAGTTCAGACCTGTTTGGCTTAGCTGTGCGAAAACGCTCAGCAGCGATCAGGTCTGAATTAGGCCCAATTCAAGTGCACGGGGAGTAATTCAGATCTGATTGCTGCTATGCGTTTTGCGGGCAATCAGATGTGAACTGCGCATGCGTATGCACCGGCTGCAACGGGGATTGCTGGTCAGCGATGGGATTGTGCAAAGGATCCATTCGCATGAGCGTTTGCAAGGAGATTGACAGGAAGAAGGCGTTTGTGGGTGGCAACTGACCGTTTTCCTGGAGTGTCCGGAAAAACGCAGACGAGACCAAGCGTTTGAAGGGAGGGTGTCTGACGTCAAATTCGGTCCCGATCAGCCTGATGTGATCACAGCAGCTGAGTAAGGCCTGGGCTGCGCAGAGACTGCACAAAATTAGTTTGTGCAGCTCTGATACACATGCGTTCACACACTTGCACAGCGGAAATACACTCCCCTGTGGGCTGCGGCTATCTGATCGCAGGACAACAAAAATCGCTGCCTACCGATCAGATCTGAATTACCCACCCAGTCTAAAACCTGATCCCTAGAGCAGAGGGTGGGCCCTCAGGTAGTGGGTCCAACCGATGGTTTCCTCTGTATCCCTATGGGCCATTCCAACGCTGCTGGAGAATATTTCTAATCAAACAATAATATTATAAATGTTTTTAATTTTGAGTCAAAACAAATACTGTAATGTGAATGTATGCATAATTGCTATTGTCTGAGATTACAGAAGTGAGTTAGTGCCCTTGGAGCATAGTAGATGTCACATTTTTATTTTCACAGTGAAACTTATGATTGCCTAGATATTTGTATAACTGGGCTCCCAGAAGGTATCGTCTTTCAGTCACTGGTTAGTTGTGCTGCCGGTAACTTTGCATAGTTTTGTTTGTGTATTTGCATCTACAGCATCTCATCAGTGCACAATAATCTTCCAGGTTTTTTCATTTTAATATTCATTAGTGAAAATTGTTCTATGCGTGTTTATAATGCGGTATTATATGTGATCCCTCCTAGAAATGTCCAATACTTAGTAATTGTAGAAGTAATTGTTGAAATTGCTAATCCTAATAGCATGTCAAGTATTCTCCATCTGTTACGTCCAAACCATCATATTATTCACAGACACAATATAAAACATTCTTCAAGGATGCATTGAGGCTTGTGTTCATTGCTAGCATTACACATATCTGTGCTACTAAGTGCAAATGTGAATATTCTTTGAAGTAGCTACATATTATTTATTGTCACTGAATGAACACTTGCCTTACATTCCATTTCCGCAGTATTTTAATTTAGACACCACTTGGAATTGCCTTTAAGCCCTTATAACTGAAACTTCAATCGGTGTTACTGTGGCTACACTCAGGGCTGTTTCTAGACAATTTGGCTCCCAGTGCGAGATTTAATAATGTGCGCCCCCCCCCCCGCCTCACCTCATTGATATTCAAAAATGCGCCCCCCCCTACAGATATCTAAAACTACAAGGGGCATGACCTTGCTAAAATGGGCGTGACTTGCTAAAATGGGCGTTTACCTTACACCCCCGTTTTTAACCCTGCACCAACAGACCTCGGCCACCACAGGGAAAAAATATATAAATTCTACCATATTATGCCCCACACAGTAATGCCCCTTGCACCATATTATGCCACACACTGCAATGCCGGTGATACATTATGCCCTACAGTAAAGCTTCTATATACTTTTAAATGATATGCTCATTGCCAAGGGTTTCACATGCTGCGTGTCCTGCTCATTGCCAGGGGTTTCATGCGCTGGGTGTCATGCTCATTGCCAGGGGTTTCATGGGCTGGAATTCATGCTCGTTTCCAGGGATTTCATGCTCTGGAACAGGTGTCATGCTCGTTGCCAGGGGTGTGTAATGCTCGTTGCCAGGGGTGTGTTATGCTAGTTGCCAGGGATGTGTAATGCTGATTGCCAGGGGTAATGCTTGTTGTCAGGAGTGTGCACAGCCGGCCACAGCCCGCCAGCTCCCCTGCTCCCCCTCCTCCCTGTTATAGTACTCTGCTCAGGGGCGGAGTTTCACAAAATAATGTGCTGCATCTTGATCAGGTCACTTCTGCGCATGCACCACAATGCGCAGGTGCATTGTACGGATACAAAGCCGATCGTTGCTGGGCGATGGATTTGATAAAGAATCCATTCGCACAGCCGATCGCAAGAAGATTGACAGGAAGAAGGCGTTCATGGGTGTCAACAGACCGTTTTCAGGGAGTGTTTGGAAAAACGCAGGCGTATCCAAACGTTTGCAGGGCGGGTGTCTGACGTCAATTCCGGGACCGGACAGGCTGAAGGGATTGCAGCGGCTGAGTAAGTTCAGAGCTACTCAGAAACTGCACAAACTGTTTTTGTACTGCTCAGCTGCACACGCGTTCGCACACTTGCAAAGCTAAAATTCACTCTCCAGTGGGCGGCATCTATGTGTTTGCACGGCTGCAAAAAGTAGCTAGTGAGCGATCAACTCAGAATGACCCTCATGGTTTTGCTAATTTGCTAACAAATTTGCTGCTGCGATCAGATCTGAATTAGGTCCTCTGAACAATAAGAAATACAAAATGTACTCATACAGTACACAGGTGTTGAAAAATAAAGTGAAGGCATAATCTTGTACATTACTCTAGCTTATAGCAAAGCATTAAGGCTCGTTCACAAAGCCTCCCTTCAGATTTATGAACCGTGCACTTAATTGCAACCACTTTTACCAATACCAGCTTGATACCTGACCCAATCCTGAGTAGTTTCTGCAGTACAAGGGTTATTCAGAGATGGATGCAGATCACGGCATACGCAGCAAGATCTGCGTCCATTTCCTCACGTGCTGAGGGCCATCCAGCACATCAGCAAGGCCGCACTGCATGTGTGGCGCTGCATCAATTTAAGGTTGAACCCTGCCAGCGCCAGATGGACTACTGCCATATTTTTAAATCAGAGCGGCCTCCCCGAAAACACTCCCGGCATGCCCCAGTTTTGGCCTGCAAAACACCACATCTCTGCCCCTCAAATGCCTGGTGCTGTCAGTCACCTTGCAGGAAGTGGCCACAAGGTATAGGGTCGTGCACTGTGGCCGGTACACGTGCGCAGACCCGCCAACTGCAGCTGCTGCGTACAGACACATGGCTGTGTTCAGCTCTGAATCACTCCCTAACTTTGGCTTTTTGTCCCTCCAGAGATGCCTGTGTATTAGCACTGCACCAACAGCCAGGAGATGTTAATTGCTACAACACTGCACATGCTCCAGTCAAATGGATGTGAGGTAACCTGGTTGGGATCTGTAATTCATCTGGTAACCAGACTAGAACTGGTAATGAGTCTTGGATCTGGGCTGGGACAGGTAATCCGTAATTGGGCTGGAGTTGGTATGTGTGAGATAAGATAACCAGTATTCCGTGAAGTAATCAGGCTGGAACCGGTACTGCAGGATAATCTGGAATTTACCAGTCCACAAGCTAATGTTGGACCAAGAAGGTGTCTGGAATAACGAAGCTGTACTGGCAGTGGCAACCAGCCAACTCTCCAGGTAGGGTTCAAATAGGGGTTGCTAGTCCCTGATTGGCAGCCAGAGTCAGCTGAAGTAAGGAAGCATTTTAATTGGATGAGCTGCGTTTGGCAGAGCAAATCCAAAATGGCAAGCCCATGCACCAAATCCGGCGGGAGAAGGAGAGAGCCTCAGAGGAAATCAGGAGAAGCCAAGAGAGAGAGAGAGAGAGTGGTGAGGTAAGTATTGAGGCACCATACCCCGGGGCGTGACACTGACACCCATTAGCCCCACTAATGATAAATTGACTAATAGGGGCTAATGAGAAGCAAACAAATAAAGTAAAATATCATTGCTCAAATAGTCTTTTTCTTTCGTATTCCATATGGATCATCACATAGGAATGTGAGTGTGGTACATAACAGTTTCTTTTGTAATTTTCTGCTTGCGGCTATGTCAAACTGGAGATGCTTGTTAATGAAATTTCCTATATTTGACAGAGATCGTTAGCTTAGTAGATTTATTCCACCTCAGAACTTCTGCTTTTTATGATAGTAAAAATACTAAACAAAAAAAAAGAATAAAATAAACTGGAGAGTGATGCAGAATTAAATTAGGCTCATAATGATTTGTACATTATTTACTTTCCTATTATCTTGTCTGGCTGACACACTTAACACTCTCCAGAGAGGCAGTCCAGTTTTTACATTAACCTCTTGTCTGCTAATAGTACTTGATACTTTTGATGTGTAAGAATGTTGTAGTAGCATATGCAATGTCCCATAGGATGACAAATAACGAGTTAATTTGCATCAAATTCACCATAAGAGTATTTCTAGAACCCTCCTCCCTCTCTCACACTCACTAGTCCTATCCAATGCATAACAGCCATTATTATCCATGTATGTGCATGTGTGATAGTTCAAGCAGCTCAGCATGTGGTCACAATGTGATACGATTAAGGCAATTGCAGCACAGATTTATTACATGATAAAGCGAAGGTCACACATCTGGGGAGCACTTGTACCAGCAATATATACAAGATGCCAACCTCCATGCCTCTGCAGTATGGGCCTAATTCAGACCTGATCGCTAGGCTGCGTTTTTGTACAGCCCGAGATCAGGTCTGAACTGCGCATGCGTATGCACCACAATGCGCAGGCGCGTCAGTCCGCAGTGACGGGGATCGGTGGGCAGCGACAGGATGTGCGAGAAAAGCATTCGCATGGGCGTTCGCAAGGTGACTGACAGGAAGAGGCCGTTCGTGGGTGGCAACTGACTTTTTTTAGAGGAGTGTCCAGAGAAATGCATGAGGGGCCAGGCGTTTGGAGGGAGGGATTCTGACGTCAGCTCCAGCCCCGATCATCGCACTGGAAGAGTAAATCCTGGGCTGTGCAGAGACTACACAAACTTCTATTTGTGCAGCTCTCCTGCACATTCGATCGCACCCCTGCACAGCGATTTCCCCTTCCTCTGTAGGCGTCGACTACCTGATCACAGGGATGCAAAAAACGCACCCTACCGATCAGGTCTGAATTAGGCCCGATGTAGCTAAAACTTATCCTGCAGTTGGCTATTGTTTTCACAGTATGTAAGGAAGTTACCCATCTGTATTTTCAGAACATGGGTCGGATGCAGAGATGTATGCAAATGCCGTCACAGCTGTGAACAAGCCTGCATTTTATCTGCCCCTCCCCAATTACCTTCCATAAATGATCCCTTACTGTAAATCACTTTGCGAATAAATCCATGCTGCAAATGCTGTTGCAAAGTCATTTCACCACATAAACAGAGAGTCGTATGCGCATGCGCAGTGGCAAGGTCGTAACTTGGTGTGTACGGAGAGGGCACCGCACATAGCGCTGCAGGGTAGGTGGCGGTGTTGGCAGCATTTGTCAATTATCTGTTTGAATTATTTTCACTTGCAGCTTCCCCCATTTTTGAAGCTCAGCAACTTCTGACCGCCGCTGTCTCCTACCCTCACCCCTTCCATTGCTAATTCCTATACAACATTCATGAACTCAACTTGAGATTTATTTGTTACTCAGTCACACTACGACATTTCAAGATGCTGACATACCCGGGATTTGAACCCATTGCCTGTGGCATTGCAGTCAGACACTGTATTCATTGAGGTATCTGCCCTTGCACAGACAGGTAGATCATTCTAAGCTAGAGGATTCTAACTATTTGAAGCTTACCTTGTATTTTGTGAAAAAAATATTGGGAGTATGTGCCAGCATTCTCTTTGTCATTTTTGTGGTTGGATCATATTTTGTGATCCAACCTGAATAGGGCCCATGGTCCACAAAATGCAAAGGTAACCAAATCAGCATCTAATGCTGGTCTTTAAATAGCTTCAACTTTCCAGTGATACATCACAATGAATACAGTTCCTCTTTTAGTAGAACAGTTATCTTCAGCCCTTAATGAAATCAGTGTATCAGTCCCAAGTGCACTTTCAGTCAGCTCTTATATCAGCAGCCTGTCTCACAAAACTGCTTCATTTCTCTTTACAATTATAGACTCAGTTCACTTATTCAATGATAGCTCAATGGAAGTCTCCAGTACTCTGTCCGTAGGAATTCAGTGGTCCTGGCTCCACCACAACTTTGTTGCTTGTCCAGTCTTAGCACACAGACCTGTGGCACCTCACCCCTCTCTCTAGCTCTGCTCCTCACCCTCTTCCTCACTTAACTAACCAATGATTCACTTTCTTTTTGCCAGCTTGTCCCTTTATTGTACTCTGCAGCTCCACCTAGTGGCAAACTCCAATATTACAGTTTCCATTGGCTCCTATTAGAGGTATGGGTATTGCACACTTTTTGTCTATTATGAACAGACTGAATTTGCCACTGACATGCTCTGTTATTCCATATATGTGCACAGTAAGAAAAAGTTGTTTAGGACTGACTTCACAAGCATGACATAACATTAAAATACACTGTGTGAGGTTGACTTAGGGAGCATATATACTTAGAGAGGATATATACCTTTAATGGCTTGATCATTTAAAAAAAGAAACCAAGTTATTTAAAAATGTAAGTGCCTACTAGAACCTTCTGCTTTGTTTCAAGCTAAAATTATGCAGAGAGATGACAGTGTGGTCCTTATCTGTCTCATATAAATTAGATCAACGTTTCCAAACATTAGATTTGACCTAATTTTACCTTATACCAAAATCAGTAATGAGGCATTGGCTATCCAGAAATCCCAGCACAACTTCACCAACCACAAGGAATACCCGTAAAATGGCTGCCCTTCAAAAGAAAAACAAACCATTGAAAAATGTGTTTTCACAGTTCAGTTAATTTGCTGTTAGTGTCGTGACGTTTGCAGCCCCATTCTCAGACCACATGTCCCGTGTCTATCCTGAGGTAACCTGATGTACATGAACTGCAGATGTATCCCAGAATATCACTGTAAAAGATTCCAAGTCAGGCAACAGAGAAGTCTCACATTAACTCTGCTACGCAGACAACCACTTATCTGGGCTCCCTGCCAAGTGCAACCCTACATCTCGCTGTATTGTCCTGGGTTCAACGTAAATCTCAGAAGCATTGTACTGATGAATTGCTGGCAATTTTATTACATTTTTTGAGACAGCAGAAAAGTTAACTTATGGAAAAGGAATTGCTGACATTTTAAAAATGAATAACAGAGGAACTATGACAGCTGAACCCGTTCATTACATCCTATGATTCAAGAAAAGCTATTGCTTATTGAAAAAGAGTAGTACAGTATGATGTTAGACGTGATTACAGGCACCAAGATAGAGAAGTCTCTTCATACGTGGAATAATTGTGATTCTCTGATGTAAGCTACAATTCTGTATATACTGTACTATGTGGTTTTCTGGTTATACATAGCCACTTATACTATATCAGCTTTCAGATGCACAAAGACAAATGTAATAGTCTATATTTTGCTATTGACGGACAGGTTTACATTTATAATCTGCCTTTGTTAGTTGGGAATGTATATAATATAAGTCAGTGATTTACACCCCAGTTGCTGACTAAAATGTTTCCATCTCACTCTTCAATAGCTCTGATGGTTAACTAGTCATCGACTACCACCAAAAAATACTGTAACTGTTTATAAGCAGCAGGGACACACCAATATTTTTACGTTGGGAAGGCTAAAACATATTTTCATTTTGTTGCCCCTAAATTGTTGAATGTTGCCTCCTCAGGGGCAGCTAGATTTACCCGACACAAGGGGGGTGGGAAGGACGAAGGTGGAACTGAGGGGGAAGAGGAGAGGAAAATATGAAGTGGAAGGTGAGATGGACACAGGGCTGGTCCCAGAAAGGGGCCAGCCCATAATAAATAGCCACACACTGTAGGGACTGGATCTGGGTGCAGGGAGGATGAGGGCCTTGGAGGTGCTCAGAGAAGGGCTGTGGGGAGGGAGGAGGTGGAGCAACCAGAAAGGGGATTATCTCCATACTGACACTGCGCGTGTTAACTTTAGATGTCAACCGTACTGCGCACCGCCTCTCAAATATTTTTTGGGGGCAAGCTGCCTCCTTGCCCCATTCTGATACCTATAATAGGCAGCAAATTGTTAATTGCTGCCTAACACCAGAGCTTTCCTAATGGTGGCTGCTTTTGATTGGCTATTTGCAGTGTCTCATCAAGATGACTGAGTATTAGGCTACATAAATATGGCAACTGATGCTGTTGCAAGGAGTGCAACAAGTGACAAGTGGGACCCATAGCCCTGTAATGATGGTAGTTTCTCCAATTTATGTAATCTATGGCATGTCTACAATGCTTATAGAAATTCATCATACCCTGCAAAATAAAATAAATGAAATCAAGCTTTTTCAAGCTTTATTAACATATTATAAAAATCCTCAACATCAAAGTAAAAATGACATACACACAAAATCATATCAATTAATATTAGAGATGAGCGAGTTCGGTTCCTCGGAATCCGAACCCCCCCGAACTTCACCCATTTTACACGGGTCCGAGGCAGACTCGGATCCTCCCGCCTTGCTCGGTTAAACCGAGCGCGCCCGAACGTCATCATCCCGCTGTCGGATTCTCGCGAGATTCGTATTCTATATAAGGAGCCGCACGTCGCCGCCATTTTCACTCGTGCATTGGAGATGATAGGGAGAGGACGTGTGCAGCGTTCTCTCAGTTGTGTTCAGTGTGCTGCAAATATCTGTGCTCAGTGTGCTGCAAATATCTGTGCTCAGTGTGCTGCAAATATCTGTGCTCAGTGTGCTGAAAATATCTACGTTCTCTGCCTGAAAAACGCTCCATATCTGTGCTCAGTGGGCTGCAAATATCTGTGCTCAGTGTGCTTTATTGTGGGGACTGGGGACCACCAGTATTATATAGTAGGAGGATAGTGCAGAGTTTTGCTGACCAGTGACCACCAGTATTATACGTTCTCTGCCTGAAAAACGCTCCATATCTGTGCTGCATTGTAGTATATAGTAGGAGGACAGTGCAGAATTTTGCTGACCAGTGACCACCAGTATTATATCAGTACGGTACAGTAGTCCACTGCTCTACCTACTTGTCATCAAGTATACTATCCATCCATACCTGTGGTGCATTTTAGTTGTTGTGCGCAGTAGTAGGAGGACAGTGCATAATTTTGTTGACCACCAGTATATAATATATAGCTGTACGGTACAGTAGTCCACTGCTCTACCTACCTCTGTGTCGTCAAGTATACTATCCATCCAGCGACCTTGGTGCACCTCTTTTTTTCTTTGCATCATGTGCTGTTTGGGGACTATTTTTTGAAGTGCCATCCTGCTTGACACTGCAGTGCCACTCCTCGATGGGCCAGTTGTTTGTGTCGGCCACTTGGGTCGCTTAGCTTAACCATCCAGCGACCTTGGTGCACCTCTTTTTTTCTGTGCATCATGTGCTGTTTGGGGACTATTTTTTAAATCTGCCATCCTGTCTGACACTGCAGTGCCACTCCTAGATGGGCCAGGTGTTTGTGTCGGCCACTTGGGTTGCTTAGCTTAGCCACACAGCTACTTCATTGCACCTCTTTTTTTCTTTGCATCATGTGCTGTTTGGGGACTATTTTTTAAATCTGCCATCCTGTCTGACACTGCAGTGACACTCCTAGATGGGCCAGGTGTTTGTGGCGGCCACTTGGGTCGCTTAGCTTATTCACACAGCGACCTTGGTGCACCTCTTTTTTTCTTTGCATCATGTGCTGTTTGGGGACTATTTTTTGAAGTGCCATCCTGTCTGACACTGCAGTGCCACTCCTAGATGGGCCAGGTGTTTGTGTCGGCCACTTGGGTCGCTTAGCTTAGTCATTCAGCGACCTTGGTGCAAATTTTAGGACTAAAAATAATATTGTGAGGTGTGAGGTGTTCAGAATAGACTGGAAATGAGTGGAAATTATGGTTATTGAGGTTAATAGTACTATAGAATCGAAATGACCCCCAAATTCTATGATTTAAGCTGTTTTTGAGGGTTTTTTGTAAAAAAAAAACACCCGAATCCAAAACACACCCCAATCCAACAAAAAAAATTCAGGGAGGTTTTGCCAAAACGCGTCCGAATCCAAAACACAGCCGCGGAACCGAATCCAAAACCAAAACCCGAAAAATGTCCGGTGCACATCACTAATTAATATCATCTACTGTAATTACTAAAATACCTGGTTGGGATAAGCGATTATGGCCTTAAGCTGGGTACACACCTAAGTGATGTAACGATATATCACATCCCTTCACAATACATACTATATAATCTGCTATACAACAACGCAGTATGCATTACATGTTCAATGTAACAACCAGGGGCATAGCCAGAACTTTGTGGGCCCCATAGAACATTTTGAAGGGGCCCCCATTCCAATGCTTCTAGTGAGACACTTCTCTGCAGCAGTTGTTAATTTTATGCCCTATAATAGTACCCTAGTTCATTTTCTGAACCATAGTAGAGCCTTATTTAATGTTATGCCCCATAGTAGTCAGTGCCATTTCTTGGGGCGGGCGAGCCATGCAACCGCACAGGGCGCCCGCCATGGTACTTCTGTGGGTCCTTGCTTCCCCCTCCTCCCTCTTCCTGAGTACTCCACTCGGGGGGCGGAGTTTCGCAGAATGAAGCGGTTGCGTCATGAAGTCACGATGCAATCACGTCATTCCACGAAACTCCGCCCCCTGAGCGGAGTACTGATGACAAGAGGAGGGGGAGCCAAGCTACTAGAAGGACGAGGCGGCCGGTATGAGGAGGGAGAGGTGGGCCGAAGAGCAGGAAGAACCTCTGCAAATGTAAGTAAGTCTCTCTCTCTCTCCCTTCCTTCCTCCCCACTTGACACTTGCCTGCCTAATGTGAAAAATGGGGACACTTGCCTGCGTAATGTGTAAAGTGGGGAAACTTGCCTGCGTAATGTGTAAAATGGGGACTCTTGTCTGCCATATTGTGTAAAATGCGGACACTTGCCTGCGTAATGTGTAAAATGGGGCTCTTGCCTGCGTAATGTGTAAAATGGGGACTCTTGCCTGCCTAATGTGTAAAATTGGGACACTTGCCTGCGTAATGTGTAAAATGGGGACTCTTGCCTGCTTAATGTGTAAAATGGGGACTCTTGCCTGCCATAATGTGTAAAATGGGGACTCTTGCCTGCCTAATGTGTAAAATGGGGACTCTTGCCTGCCGTAATATGTAAAATGGGGACACTTGCCTGCCTAATGTGTAAAATGGGGACTCTTGCCTGCTGTAATGTGTAAAATGAGGACTCTTGCCTGCCTAATGTGTAAAATGGGGACTCTTGCCTGCCTAATTTGTAAAATGGGGACTCTTGCATGCCGTGATGTGTAAAATGGGGACTCTTGCCTGCCGTGATGTGTAAAATGGGGACTCTTGCCTGCTGTGATGTGTAAAATGGGGACACTTGCCTGCCGTGATGTGTAAAATGGGGACACTTGCCTGTTTTAATGTGTAAAATGGGGACACTGGCCTGCGTAATGCGTAAAATGGGGACATTTGCCTGCGTAATGCGTAAAATGGGGATTTAATGTATCAAGGGCATTGCGGTGTATGGCATAATATATATAAATATATATTTTCTTTTTCCTGTGGTGGCCGTGATCTGTTGGTGCAAGGTCAAAAACTAGGGTGTAAGGTATCCGAAATATCCAAAAAGAATTTCCTCTTCTAACCTGGGCTGCACGGATATTTAGACACACAAGTAACCTTTATAAGGGAGCGCAGAGCACACCCCCAGCTGTAGGGTGTAAGGTAGTCTTTTCAGATGAGGCCACACCCATTTTAATGAGGCCATGCCCATTTTAATGAGGCCACGTGCCCTTACCGAGAGCGAGCGCGCCTCATGCGCGCGCATGCTTTTTCTTTTTATGTCTATGGGGGAGGCGCATTTTTTTTTATGTCAATGGGGAAGGGGGGGGGGGCGCATTTTTTAATCTCGCACTGGGAGTCAAATTGGCTAGAAACAGCCCTTATAGTAGTGCCCTAGTTTCTTTTGTGAATTGTAATATTGCTTAAGTTCACCCTATGTCACATTTCAGAGCTGCCAGTACACATTATGCTGCACAGTACCCCCAATTCACATTATGATATACTGTATAGTGCTCCCCGTTCATATTGTGCTTCATTACAGTGCCCCAGTTCATATTATATAACATTAAAATGCCCTCCGGTTCATTTTATACCACACTACAATGAGCAGGTCCAGGGACATATCTGGATATATTGCAGGCCCCAAGGAAAAAGTTTGAAAGGACCCCTACGTACCACCCAATGGGGAAAAGTGTATATAACACATGTAACTTTGATAAGGAAGGTGGGCCCCTCTCAGCTCTGGACCCAATAGCAGCTGCACTGCCTGCACCTATGGTAGCTACGCCCTTGGTAACAACACTACATCGTCCGTGGCATGGCACCATTTGATGTGTAGCACATTTGATGGGATGATGTGACCACCCAATTCATCAAATTATGTTGCAATCGGTAAAAACATTTTCTTGGTCTAAACTATCCTTCCAGAAGTCCAGCTTTATCCCATTTTAGTGAATTAACAAAGCATGTTCAGTGAAAGTACATATAAACTTGGATGGCTGAAACTTAATTCAAACTCAACCTATCCAAACTGATTTTTTCATTATGCCACCACCCAGTGTCATGTTCTCTCCTTCCATTTCCTGTGAAGTTGATGGTTCCCTATGCACATTACCTTAGGGTCATCAGTAACTGACCTCATCTTCACTCCCTACATACTGCCCGATGCTTATTATTTGCATCATTGCCAAGATTCTTAATTTAATCTTCCTGGATGACCCTAACTAAATTGTCCTCACTTGTCAATCGTAATCTCATTATTTCTGGCTTGTCCGTCAAATGTCTGTCTCCACATCAATCTGTTCTGAATGCATCTGCACTTCTAGTCTTCCTCTCATGATATCATGTGCCCCTGATCCTCTCCACAAAGCCCTCCATTGGCTCCTTGTTCCTTCTGGAACGAGCAAGGGAACAAACAAGGAAACATTAAAATAATCTTTATTACAGTTGCATTATTTGTATTTGAAGAATTATTTTGCATTGGAGAAAGTGGTGGCTGTAGTTGCGGGCAGCCGCGGAAGCCTGATTTAATACCTTACAGTAATGTGAGAATCTAGGAACAATGTGGGGATTTGTGCATCTGTAAATAGAAAGCTTAGCCACCTATTTATTTTACACAAACCTGCTATGAATAGAATCTGAATGGGATGTACCAAGGCAAATCGGGTGTGTGCGTACACCCGCGATCCATACATATTGTATGGTTAAACCGCAGGTGTGAGTGTATGAAGCCTGATACTTCATAGCATTACCGCGATGCATGTGTCTGGGACATCATTGTAAAAGGACACAACTGTAGTCAAAAGGTTGACAATTACAATGTTGACAGTTATATTGTTGACAGTATTGAAATGTCAACAGGCAACATGTAAAAATTCTCAGAATGTCGATATTTGGACTAGGCTGCGGGCAGGAGGATTAGGTATTGGCAGCATGGGGAGGTTAAGGATAATCTGCGGGGGGGGGGGGGGAGCGAGGGGGGGTGTTATAGTGAGGCACTAAAAGAAGGGTTAGGGGTAAGGATTAGGGTTCAGATTAGGGGAAATATACTTTTTTAGAATGCAGGAGGACTGCGGGGACCAGGAAGATGCACCAGGGACTGAGAAGATGCTGCTGTAGCTGCCAGGACAAGATAAGTCACCGGTGGGCCACCAGGATGAAAAGTCAACAATTTCATGATCAGAATGGCACAGAGCTTTAGATACACGCCCATGTCACTTCCAACGACACTCCCACAAGTCAAGGCAGATCAGATCCGGACAAGTTCCATCCGGTAGGAAGGACACAAGTAAAAGCGTAATTTTGCATCTCGCATATGAACAGAGATCCATCCAACTCAAAATATGGCCTGTGTGTCTAGAACTAGGCTCTTCCCCAGAAGTGCAACTGGGAGGCATAAACTGGGCCCATTATATAGCACGTCATTAGAAATTCGTTTGCAGAGATCAAATCATACGCTTCCCACAGCACAGGTGCCTCTACCTTTTTATGTGATTCTAATGGTCTCACCAGCAGTGGCTGCCGCGTCAACCACATAGTGCAGGGGGGAACCGCTTAGCATATATAACCATATAATGTATGTTCTGATGTATGTATGTAATATATGTGCTGACTTGTTCCCCCGGGGATTGGAAGCGCTGTGTCTATCAGGCACCGTGCAGCATCCAGAACTCGGCATAAGTCTTCACACTCCCATTGGCTAGTTTCACATATGGCTAATTTAAATTGCATTTGGCCATTAGTCATTTATATATATGTACAATTTCATCCTTTGTTCAGATCCAAAACACAATGTTAATACATTTAAAAATTCAGAGAGTTGTATGCATATTACGTAAAAATAATTAGGAATACTTTCCAATATTTGGAGACATGCTAGAGCAAATCAGAACAAATGTCCTGAACATGGGACAGTGCCCTCTCAAATCGGAACTGTCCTGTTGCACTTTATCCTTACATGAGTCCCATTGCCAAAATAAAGGCAATCTATCATATCACAATTTTTTTTTAGAACACACTTAAAATAAATTAATCATTGGAAGTTGACATCACCAGATGGCATATGTTTCTGTATTGAGAAAGTGATCTTCATCCTTGCAGAACAGCACAGCTGCAAGATGTTTCAGTGTAGGAAATGATCTCCCTGGTGCCTTCCATTCTATGTATAAATTCTAACTACAACCCAACCTAATTTATTTTACTAATTCAGTTGCTATTTGGATTTAAAGATCTCACTTGGGCTTCTAGAGCCGCTGTTAACTGAAGTTTTTAAAAAAATGAAATCATTTTGATGTAGTTAAAAATGGAGAAAATGCTTTATTTATAAAATAAAATTTTCAGTAATATTCTTCTGCTAATGCATTAGAGGATTGCTGCAATTATCGTGTCACCGTGATCCTTCATAAATGAGCTTCTCCTTCGGGAAACTATTGCCAGAGGTAGTCGGCAATACTATAGATAAAGCATACTTACCTACTCTTCTGGAAGTCCTGGGAGACTCTTGATTATTTGCTTAGTCCCTCCCACTCCCAGAGGAGTGGGTACCCTTCCCACCAGGGGTTATCAGTGCTTAAAGTGGTCCTTTGAAGGTGGTGGAACTCACCCTCCCGTGCCACACCCCTAGCCCCTCTCACCCAGCATATGGCCCATACTAGCCCCTCCCTTTTAAGTAGTTCATTGATTATGTATTAATGTAGTGGTGTGTGCTCAGTGACAGGGGAGCTATGTGCCCACGTCATTATTGGTGCTTCTATCTTTAAGAAGCGGCACTGACCACCGCTTCTAAAAGTGGAACAGACTGTTTTGACATCTGTTATATATCTATATCTATCTATCTATCTATCTATCTATCTATCTATCTATCTATCTATCTATCTATCTATACACAGTGGTCGAAGTGTAAATTTTGAAGTGGGTGTATGGAAAAGTGAAGGTTGTAATTCTGCACTCCTGAAAAGGGACATGGCCACTAAAAAGGGGGGGTGTCCTTCAGTGTAGTTTACCACCCCTTATACACATTTTGCACCACAATAGTAGGACCCCCTTATACTATCTAGTACTGGTGCCCCTTTCACATTATAGCACCCAGTATAAGCCGAAATTCACATTATAGCACACGGTATGAACCAAAATTCACATTATAGCACACAGTATGAGCCGAAATTCACATTATAACACACGGTATGAGCCGAAATTCACATTATAGCACACGATAAGAGCCAAAATTCACATTATAGCACACGGTATGAGCCAAAATTCACATTATAGCACACAGTAAGAGCTTAAATTCACATTATAGCTTGCAGAATGAGCCAAAATTCACATTATAGTATGCAGAATGAGCCGAAATTCACATTATAGCACACAGAATGAGACGAAAATTCGCATTATTCCACATGGAATGAGCTGGAATTCACATTATAGCACATAGAATGAGCCAAAATTCACATTACAGCACACGGTATGAGCCAAAATTCACATTAAAGCACGCAGAATGAGACGAAATTCACATTATAGCACACAGAATGAGCAGAAATTCGCATTATTCCAGATGGAATGAGCCGAAATTCACATTATAGCACACAGAATGAGCCGAAATTCACATTATAGCACATGGTAAGAGCAGAAATTCACATTATAGCACACGGTAAGAGCCGAAATTCACATTACAGCACGCAGAATGAGCCAAAATTCACATTATAGCATGCAGAATAAGCCGAAATTCACATTATAGCACACAGAATGAGCCAAAATGTACATTATAGCACACTGTATGAGCCGAAATTCACATTATAGCACACAGAATGAGCCGAAATTCACATTATAGCACACAGAATGAGCAGAAATTTACATTATAGCACACGGAATGAGACAAAATTCGTATTATTCCACATGGAATGAGACAAAATTCACATTATGCCACATGGAATGAGCCAAAATTAAAATTATGCCACATGGAATGAGATAAAATTCAGAAAGAGTGACAGCAGGGACATAGAGACAGGGAAAGTGACAGCAGGGATAGGGAGAGTGACAGAGAGACAGGGAAAGTGACAGCAGGGACATAGGGACAGGGAGAGTGACAGAGAGACAGGTAAAGTGACAGCAGGGACATAGGGACAGGGAGAGTGACAGAGAGAGGGACAACAAGGGCATACAGTAGGGACTAGGGAGAGGAAGGCAGCAGGGTAAGATTACCTATTTAGCAGCTGCGGTGCAAGAGGAGGCTGTGGTCTGCAGTGCATGAGGAGGCTGAGATCGGCGCAGGGCTGAGGAGGCTGTGGGTTTCGGAGATTGTGCGGAGGTGCAGAGGACTGAGGGCAGCAGAGGAGGAAGCGGTGGTGTAATGGAGGAGGAGGCTGTGGTCGGCGGCCTTTGGTGCGACACTGGCTCAGCAGTGACACGGCGGGGGCAGCAGTTGGAGAGCACATAATCTCCAAGCGCCACCCGTACACACACAATGGCCCTCATTCCGAGTTGATTGCACGCTGCAACTTTTTGCAGCCTGTGCGATCAACTAGATGCCGCCTACGGGGGAGTGTATTTTTGCATAGCAAGGCTGCGATCGCTTGTGCAGCCGAGCTATGCAAAAACATTTTGTGCAAATGAGGAGTAGGTCTGGACTTACTTACCCACTGCGATGACTTTAGCGTCTCAGGTCCCGGAATTGACGTCGGACACATGCCCTGTAAACACATGGACATGCCTGCGTTCGGATCTCCACTCCCCAAAAACGGTCAGTTGCCACCCCGGAACGCCTTCAATCACGTTGCGATCGCGGCAGTGATCGTTTTCTTTCTTCTTTAATTCAGTCGCTGCCCGGCATTCCCCATCACCGGGCAGCGATGCACCTGCACACATGCGCATTCTGGATCCGTTCGCATGGCTGCAAAAAAAAGCAGCGTGCGAACGGGTCAGAATGACCCCCAATGAAGAGGAAATGGGTCGCATCAATCCAGCTCCCATTCATACTGCACAGCGAGCCGGGTATTTTTCCCCTGGCACCTTTCAGACTGCACATGAACACGGGTTAGGCGCGCTCCTGTGCCAACAACCCATCTTCATAGCTGGCGGTCTGAAAGGGGTATTATCTATCTTTTTGCCATATAAAATGTATACCTTTGGGATTTAATAAGCAGCGTTTTTTTAAACTTATTGCTCGTTGATGAAAAAATGTGACAACGTAAAATAGTGCAGCGAGAAGCAGTGCTGAATTGCACAAAACATAAAACTCATTCATAAAAGGAGCCCAAAATCTGTATGTATATACAGTATATATAAACACGTGATTATGTATAGACTAGTGAGAGAGAAATCAAAATACACTCTAGATAGATATGTAAATCCTGGGCACACATGTTTTATCTTTTATATTTCCACACCTTTCCTTGATAAAGGCTGGCAGCTGATCTGCTGAGCTCTTGCTTGGCTCCGGCAGTAAGGCTCCTCTGTAGTGCTTCCTGTAGATGCAGACACCTGATGACGTCATCTTTCCCGTCGCTGGCAGAGGGACTGGACTGGAGACGGTAGGGCGGGCTAAATTCCCTCTTGCACCGCCCACCCACCACCGCAACATTGATATGAGTAGCTACAGCGCCAGTGGATGGGCGAGAGGGCGAGCCGAGCGGTCCAAGTTGGGTGGGCTGGCAGAGTCGGGCCAGCAACTTCCTGAATTGCTGCTCATGCTTGGGCACTGTAAGAGACTGACACAGCCCGTGACAGAATAGATGTTGTGGGCGGAGGCGGGGCAGCAGAAGCCTGACAGCAGTGCTACCTATTTAATCAGACTGCCGGTGAGTAGTTAAGGTGGGCGGGCGGAGGCAGAGCTGGTTCTGCCTGCAATTAGAAATGCCGGAACGTAGTTCCACCCGTTCCGGCCCACTTTAACCCCTGCCTGTTATACTCCCTGTCAAACTCCTGAGATTTTATATAAAAACGATTAGCATAATACAATAAAGTTATTAATAACATAAACATCTTCTTTGTTTATTGTAATCCTTTTTATAGCCAACACTCACCAGCTTTGTGGAGTTCTTTGGAG
Source organism: Pseudophryne corroboree (assembly GCF_028390025.1). NCBI lineage: Eukaryota > Metazoa > Chordata > Amphibia > Anura > Myobatrachidae > Pseudophryne > Pseudophryne corroboree. The sequence continues at coordinate 242,907,917 of NC_086444.1, read as the reverse complement.
CTGCAGGGAGAGGAGAGATGAGGCAGCAACAGCTCTGTCTCATTTCTACAGTCAGACACAGCTTTGGTGGGGGGGGGGGGGGGGGCACACCAAGGGCAGTAAAGCTGCACAGGAAGGGAGCTAATAGAGGCATGCCCATGAGTGTGGGGGTGTGCCTTGTGCTCGATGGACACTTGGATGTGTCATGTGACTAGGAAGTGCACTGTAGTTGGAGCTCAGTCAGCAGCAGCAAGAGAAGATACAGGAAGGAGACTCAATGGACACTGTAGCTTAGTGTAGTGAGGGGAGAGGTACAGTGAATAGGGGGTAAGATAGGCTCCCAGCAGTCAGACACATGCCCATGTGTGACTCCCCAGCCATTCAGCTCACCGAACGTCCCTGCATTCTGCATCCTACTCACTTCCTTGTGAAGTGGGCATAATAAGGAGAAAATGCCAAAAGTTGTGGTTCCGGATTGAGGAGGTGGGGATAAAATTACTTAAATCACCTAATGACGTACATGCTGGCCCCATCCTATGACGTGTCTAGCTGATTCTCCTCTCCTGGCTTTTCCCGGAGAGGAGTATACAAAGGTTTTCAAATATAATATATAGCCACTCAGGGGTCGGCTATAATTGTCCAGTATCTGGTCTTTAGGTCGACAGTAAAAAGGTTGACAGTCAATAGGTTGACATGCATTAGGTCAACATGATCAAATGGTCAACATGACAATGGTTGACACAACATAGCCGATTTTTTTACATTTTTAAAAAAAAATTATAACTACAATTTGTAGTGGAAACCTGTGCTGAGCAGTAGTGGAGTGAGGCACTTTGCCCGAAGCATGGCGAGCCAAGCAAGCTATGCTAGCGGACGCAGAACACTATTTGGGGGTCCATGTGCTAAAAGTTCCAAATTGACACCCCAAAAACCTGAAACAATTCATGTCAACCTTTTCATGTGTCAGCCATTGTCATGTCAAGCTTTTGCTTGTGTCAATATTTTCTCATTTCGACCTTGTACAATTCAGCCTTTATGGGTTGACCATGGCACTGTTGACCTTTTTACTGTCGACCAAATGAACCATACCCTGATTGGCCGACAGTTAGCATATCGACATTAACCATGTCTATATGGATGATATGCTGACATGATGAACTGTTAACAAACCATCCCTGGAGGTCTAATGGTGTCCTACCTTCTCCCAGTGACTGCAGTGGCTCAAGCCTCTTTTTCGAAGTCCCTGCAGTCACATGAGTTCCACTGTGAAGTCTCTGCAGCAGCCTTCCAGCGAGTATTACACCCCTTATCCCTCCCCCTAGTGCTTAACCCTGACCCCGCATGTTAAAACCAACTTTCCCCCTGCAGCCTAACCCTAACCCTCTCAGCTATCTCTAGCTGTTGGCAACCTGAGAATGTCAACATTTTAAATGGAGACTGTTCAGATGTCAACATTGGGAACATGATGACTTTCAGAGGATGTGACAAGGTGCATGTTGATAATTTGAACCATGTCGGCATGGTAACTGTCAACCTTGTGACCAGACACCACCAGCTAGGTTAGGGGCCGTTTAATAGGGAGGAGCCCTATCTCAGATGAAAACACATGTTTTCGTGGGATTTTAAGTAGAGATGAGCGGGTTTGGTTCGTCAAGATCCAACCCCCTCGAACTTCACGTGGTTTATACGGGTCCGAGGCAGCCTCGGCCCTTCCCGCCTAAGACGCAAAACCCAAATGGGGGAAAACGTCATCATCCCGCTGTCGGATTCTCGCGAGATTCAGATTCCATATAAAGAGCCGCGCGTCACCGCCATTTTCACTCGTGCATTGTCGATAGAGTGGAGAGGACGTGGCTATGTTCTCTGCCTGAAAAGCTCAATATCTGTGCTCAGTGTGCTGCATTGTGGGGACCTGTATATAGTAGTACAGTGCTGCATTGTGGTGACCACCAGTATATAGTAGTACAGTACAGTAGGCCATAGCATTATCTTGCAGCTCCGTGTCAGACTCAGTTCTATTCTCCGGATCAGTGCTCAATATCTGTGCTGCATTGTGGGGACCAGTATATAGTAGTACAGTGCTGCATTGTGACCACCATTATATAGTAGTACAGTTGTCCATTGCTGTATCTTGCAGCTCCGTGTCAGACTCAGTTCTATTCTCCGGATCAGTGCTCAATATTTATGCTGCACTGTTGGGACCAGTATATAGTAGTACAGTGCTGCATTGTGACCACCAGTATATAGTAGTACAGTACAGTTGTCCATTGCTGTATCTTGCAGCTCTGTGTCAGACTCAGTTCTATTCTCCAGATCAGTGCTCATTATCTGTGCTGCATTGTGGGTACCAGTATATATAGTAGTACAGTGCTGCATTGTGGTGACCACCAGTATATAATAGTACAGTACAGTTGTCCATTGCTGTACCTTGCAGCTCCGTGTCAGACTCAGTTCTATTCTCTGGATCAGTGCTCAATATCTGTGCTGCATTGTGGGGACCACCAGTATATAGTAGTACAGTACAGTAGGCCATAGCGTTATCTTGCAGCTCCGTGTCAGACTCAGTTCTATTCTCCGGATCAGTGCTCAATATTTTTGGTGCATTGTGGGGACCAGTATACTACAGTACAATAGCCCAGTGTCAGTTCTCCGTAGTATCATCAGTGATCAGTATAATCAGTTCTCAGTATAATCAGTGCACTGTTAGACGTGCGCCCGTTTTCCACCATTAGTGCATTGGGATTTAGACAATTGATGAAGTTATTGTGTCCACGGTACAAAATCCCATTTAGATTCCACTTCACTAGGCAGGCGATAGCGAGATTTTACCAATTAATATAAGTGATTACTAATTAATAATTACAGTGATTTTGCCAAATAATTCCAGTGATTTTGTCATTTTCTTCCAGTGATTTGGACCAATAATACCATTAATTAGAACGAATAATTCCTGTGATTTTGTCATTTTCTTCCAGTGATTTGGACCAATAATACCATTGATTAGAACGAATAATTCTTGTGATATTGAGGTGTTTGTGTCGCTTAGCTTAGCCATCAAGCGACCACAGTGTACCTCTTTTTCTCTTTTATTTGCATCATGTGCTGTTTGGGGACTATTTTTTTAAGTGCCATCCTGTCTGACACTTCCGTATATGTCCAGTGGTACTGCCATTTGATATAATTCCTGACATTACTGCCATTTAATTCCAGTGATTTTGTAATTTTCTTCCAGTCATTTGGACCAATAATAATACCATTGATTAGAACGAATAATTCCTGTGATTTTGTTATTTTCTTCCAGTGATTTGGACCAATAATACCATTGATTAGAACGAATAATTCCTGTGATATTGAGGTGTTTGTGTCGCTTAGCTTAGCCATCCAGCGACCACAGTGCACCTCTTTTTCTCTTTTCTTTGCATCATGTGCTGTTTGGGGCCAATTTTTTTAAGTGCCGTCCTGTCTGACACTGCAGTGCCACTCCTAGATGGGCCAGGTGTTTGTGCCGGCTATTTGGGTCTCTTAGCTTAGTCATTCAGCGACCTCGGTGCAAATTTTAGGACTAAAAATAATTATGAGGTGTTCAGAATAGACTGGAAATGTGTGGAAATTATGGTTATTGAGGTTAATAATACTATGGGATCAAAATTACCCCCAAATTCTATGATTTAAGCTGTTTTTGAGGGTTTTTTGAAAAAAAAACACCCGAATCCAAAACTCACCCGAATCCGCCAAAAATTTGTAAGGGAGGATTTGCCAAAACACGTCCGAATCCAAAACACGGCCGCGGAACCGAATCCAAAACCAAAACACAAAACCCGAAAAATTTCCGGTGCACATCACTAATTTTAAGAAATATTTCCCTAAATTTGAATGACACAAATTCTTACATATCTGTTATGTATGGATATGAAATAAGGATGTTCATTAATAAGACTCCTGAAAAATTGGAAAATAAGTGAAAATGCCCGATGCGGCCGACGTGACACTTGAAAATATTGCATCAGAGGGCATGCTGGATGAGAGCATGGGACGTATGACTGGAAATTTATGCACTACACATTGCACACACAGGGAATCTGCAGTGTGAACATGAGGCTGGGTGCCTGGCCCCCCCTTCTCTAAGCCACCCCCTTCCCCCAGACTGGAGCACAATGCTGCACTGTGCAGTCCCATAGTGGAGGCAGGCCAGGCGACGAATGGGTGCAGGCCGGATGATGAGTGGAGGCGGTACTGACCAGAGGGGCACAGTTGGAGGAGTGGGGAATGGCTCCCTCCTGTCTTAAGTGTCCCTCACCCCCCAGAGGTTTAATATGGCCCTGTATATATTGTATCTATGTAGAACAGATATCGTTGGGAGTCTCTAGATGTTATTCTGGTCCAGAGGCGTTACTACCATGGGTGCAGGCAGCTTGCAGTGAAGTGTGCTTTTGTTCTCAATGGACCTTCAGTGAGGGTAAAGTACCGGCCTCCCATCCACCCAGCAACCTGTCTCCCCTTCCCATTTCCCTGTGAATCAGGGGGCAGGGCACAACATCAGACATATGAGAGATTTTTTTTGAGGCAGAGCTTAGGACCAGGCGGCTCAAGGGCCGTTCAAGTGGACAGGCAGAATTGGACACCTCCTTTTTTCTGCACACCAAAACCCTTCTACCCCCTGCACCCAGTCCCTTCGTCACCCTCAATCATTAATTAATAACTTCAACCAGTCTTATGCGGGCATACACGCAACAATTATCTGAGCGATCCGCCCGATAATTGCAGCATGTATGTTGCTGACCGACCCAAAAATATTTATCAGTTGGGCATGCCGGATCGTCCAGCATGCACTCAGATGCTTTATTTTCAAGTGTCACGTCGGCCACAACGGGCATTTTCTCTGTTCCATCACATAGAAAGTAACAGGAAAATGTCACCTCCCCGGGGGCGGAGCAGCGATATCATGTGACATACACTGTGAGAGATCGCAGCGAAATATCAGCTGCCATAAGACCCAGCATACATCACATATATCAGTGCTGACCGGACAATACAGATGGTGGAATGGTTAGCATTTGCCTCACAGCACTTAGGTTATAGGTTCAATTCCCACCATGTGTGCAGTTTGTGTTTTCTCCCCATGCTTGTGTAAGCTTCCTCTGGGTACTCCGGTTTCCTCCCACACTTCAAAAATATACTGATAGGTTAATTGGTTTCCAAACATGTGATTAGGGCAGACTAGATGGACCAAGTGGTGCTTATCTGTTGTCAGATTCTTGTCATGAACCTGACTGTATTTCTCATATTCTGTGGCTTACCTCAACATATCCTGTAACTTGCAATTGCTTCAGCTCGGCAGAAAGACTGCAAATCTGTGTTTGCTTCCCTTGATTAGCCACCTGAGTAGAAAATCCTTTGACTAATGAGCTGTGAGTAGTATTTTGATTCTTCACTGTATTCAGCAATATGGAGCTTAGGCCTAAAAGTCAGCATCCTCTGTTCATTTGTAGAAGTTCAGGCTTCAATGTTTTTTCGACCTGCTAGGCCTCACTCCACATCAGAGCCCGACCTGGAGTACTGACGTAATAGGGTCTGATCACCTGACCATGAGTTATCTGATCCTGTGCCAGTCTGAGACTCCCTGAATCACCTGACTCCAATCACCAATCCCCAAGGACCAAGAGGTATAAATAAAGAGACTTGTGTTACATGAGCTGCCAGTTCCTTGAGCCACATAGCTCAGTGTGAGCTAAGTAGCTGAGCTTCCTAAGAGGTAACACTATTACCTTAGCTCCTGTAAAACTCTGCTCTTTGCTACCCAGTCCGGATTACAGTTGTGTTACCAGTTATATCCAGTATCAGTCTTGTCTTAAAGACACAGTCACAGTATTCTCCAGTCTCGTCTTAAAGACACAGCTGCAATATTCTTCAGTCTTGTCTTAAAGATACAGCTGCAGTATTCTTCAGCCTCATCTTAAAGTCACAGCTGCAGTATTCTTCAGTCTCGCCTTAAAGACACAGCTGCAGTATTCTTCAGTCGCATCTTAAAGACACAGTCACAGTATTCTTCAGTCTCGTCTTAAAGACACAGTCACAGTATTCTTCAGTTTCATCTTAAAGACACAGTCACAGTATTCTTCAGTCTCATCTTAAAGACACAGCCACAGTCTTCAGTTCTTCTTCAGCCTTGTCTTAAAGCCACAGTCATTGTTCTTCATACATAGTGCTACAGCATCATTTTACAATTATTAATTCCATTCTTCAGTTCAGTCATTGGGGTAAACTCGGCCTCTGTGAATTATTGTTACTCCATTAAATCTTATGTTTTGTACCTACTTCATCGTCCATAGTTTTCCTTGAGCTCTTCATGTCACTGATTCCCACAGACCAGCCAATACACACACAGTCCTCCAGTTACCCACATGGACTTCACATACATGCTGGGTTCACAAAACTACAGTCATGACAATTTTGTTTCTATGTTTCTATGACTGGCAAGATAGATTAAATCTCCATTGCAGCTCCACAGACCTTCACACCCCCTGGAATATGATCAATGCTGTCACTATTATAACACTACGGGATAACCTGTGATGAAGGAGGAAGTCCATACTTTCCCACTGATAAAGATATTAAGTTATATATTGTTCATTGTTTATAGTAATCTGATTTCCAGGAACTATGGGGCAGATGTATTAAGTCTGGAGAAGGTATAAAGAAGTGATAAAACAGTGATAAGTGCAAGGTGATAACGCACCAGCCAGTCAGCTCCTATCATTTTTCAAATCCGTAATGATTGGCTGCTGCGTTATCACCTTGCACTTATCACTGCTTTATCACTTCTCCAGGCTTAATACAGCTGCCCTATTAATTGATAGTTTTTGACCACTAATTTGGAAACCAAGGCTATAATTGACAGGCTGCCATGTTTATGCCCTGTATGCTAAGCAAAATTCACACCCAGGACCACCCTCCTCAAATGTAAATCAACTGATGGCAATTGTGTTCTATACAACACAGTGTAAATGCACCTCAAAAACCAGCTGTCAGGTGAACATTTTGAGCTAAATGCAGATCCCCTACTGCACATTATTGCACAAAGTGGTATTCTAGCTGTAGACTAATTAAACAAGAAAATAATTACTTTGCATAATTGCATGTAATACTGTAGTACTTTTGATTAAAACGTTGTGGGAAACTAACACAGAACAATAATCTCTCAACATGAGACAATATATTAACAATAAAAAAAACATCTCTAATGATCCACTAAAATGTATTTTGAAGGCTGTCATAGGTAAAAGTACAGGTTGCTCTTATGATAATTGAAATATAATTTTTGATTATTACATTAGGAAATACTGTGTATATATTCAGAGCTGGATTAAGCCCCAGGGCCCACTCTATCAGAGCCCTCACTCCCGGCCGGAGCATACCGCTGGGGTTAATGGATGACCATAAACTCAGGGCTGGGAGTCACATTTATTATTATTATTATTTTCTCTAACGTCCTAGTGGATGCTGGGGACTCCGTCAGGACCATGGGGATTAGCGGCTCCGCAGGAGACAGGGCACAAAAATAAAGCTTTAGGATCAGGTGGTGTGCACTGGCTCCTCCCCCTATGACCCTCCTCCAAGCCTCAGTTAGGTTTTTGTGCCCGTCCGAGCAGGGTGCAATCTAGGTGGCTCTCCTAAAGAGCTGCTTAGAAAAAGTTTTTAGGTTTTTTATTTTCAGTGAGTCCTGCTGGCAACAGGCTCACTGCAACGAGGGATTTAGGGGAGAAGAAGTGAACTCACCTGCGTGCAGGATGGATTGGCTTCTTAGGCTACTGGACACCATTAGCTCCAGAGGGATCGAACACAGGCCCAGCCATGGAGTCCGGTCCCGGAGCCGCGCCGCCGACCCCCTTACAGATGCCGAAAAGCGAAGAGGTCCAGAAACCGGCGGCAGAAGACTTTTCAGTCTTCATGAGGTAGCGCACAACACTGCAGCTGTGCGCCATTGTTGTCACACACTTCACACCAGCGGTCACGGAGGGTGCAGGGCGCTGCAGGGGGCGCCCTGGGCAGCAATGAGAATACCTTGTTCTGGCTAAAAAATACATCACATATAGCCCTTGGGGCTATATGGATGTATTTAACCCCTGCCAGGTCTCACAAACTCCGGAGAAGAGCCCGCCGAAATAGGGGGCGGGGCCTATCTCCTCAGCACACAGCGCCATTTTCCTGCTCAGCTCCGCTGCGAGGAAGGCTCCCAGGACTCTCCCCTGCACTGCACTACAGAAACAGGGTAAAAAAGAGAGGGGGGGGGCACTTTTTTTGGTGTTTTTGATATATAAGCTGCTATAAGGGAGACAACACTTCTATAGGGTTGTTCCTATATATTTATAGCGCTTGGGTGTGTGCTGGCAAACTCTCCCTCTGTCTCCCCAAAGGGCTAGTGGGGTCCTGTCTTCGATAAGAGCATTCCCTGTGTGTCTGCTGTGTGTCGGTACGTGTGTGTCGACATGTATGAGGACGATGTTGGTGTGGAGGCGGAGCAATTGCCGGTAATGGTGATGTCACCCCCTAGGGAGTCGACACCGGAATGGATGGCTTTATTTATGGAATTACGTGATAATGTCAGCACATTACAAAAATCAGTTGACGACATGAGACGGCCGGAAAACCAGTTAGTACCTGTACAGGCGTCTCAGACACCGTCAGGGGCTGTAAAACGCCCTTTACCTCAGTCGGTCGACACAGACCCAGACACGGACACCGAATCTAGTGTCGACGGTGAAGAAACAAACGTATTTTCCAGTAGGGCCACACGTTATATGATCACGGCAATGAAGGAGGCTTTACACATCTCTGATACTGCATGTACCACAAAAAGGGGTATTATGTGGGGTCTGAAAAAACTACCTGTAGTTTTTCCTGAATCAGACGAATTGAATGAAGTGTGTGATGAAGCGTGGGTTAACCCCGATAGAAAACTGCTAATTTCAAAGAAGTTATTGGCATTATATCCTTTCCCGCCAGAGGTTAGGGCGCGCTGGGAAACACCCCCTAGGGTGGATAAGGTGCTCACACACTTATCAAAACAAGTGGCGTTACCGTCTCCTGAAACGGCCGCCCTCAAGGATCCAGCAGATAGGAGGCTGGAAACTACCCTGAAAAGTATATACACTCATACTGGTGTTATACTGCGACCAGCCATCGCCTCTGCATGGATGTGCAGTGCTGGGGTGGTTTGGTCGGATTCCCTGACTGAAAATATTGATACCCTGGATAGGGACAGTATTTTACTGACTATAGAGCATTTAAAGGATGCATTTCTATATATGCGAGATGCACAGAGGGATATTTGCACTCTGGCATCGAGAGTAAGTGCGATGTCCATATCTGCCAGAAGAAGTTTATGGACGCGACAATGGTCAGGTGATGCGGATTCCAAACGGCATATGGAAGTATTGCCGTATAAGGGGGAGGAATTATTTGGGGTCGGTCTATCGGATTTGGTGGCCACGGCAACAGCAGGGAAATCCACCTTTTTACCTCAGGTCCCCTCCCAACAGAAAAAGACACCGTCTTTTCAGCCGCAGTCCTTTCGTTCCTATAGGAACAAGCGGGCGAAAGGACAGTCATATTTGCCCCGAGGCAAAGGAAAGGGTAAGAGAGTGCACCAAGCAGCTTCTTCCCAGGAGCAGAAGCCCCCCCCCCCCGGCTTCTGCAAAGCCCTCAGCATGACGTTGGGGCTTTACAAGCGGACTCAGGGGCGGTGGGGGGTCGACTCAAGAATTTCAGCGCACAGTGGGCTCACTCACAGGTGGACCCCTGGATCCTGCAGATAATATCTCAGGGTTACAGGTTGGAATTCGAGAAGTCTCCCCCTCGCCGGTTCCTAAAGTCTGCTCTGCCAACGTCTCCCTCAGACAGGGCGACGGTATTGGAAGCCATTCACAAGCTGTATTCTCAGCAGGTGATAGTCAAGGTACCCCTCCTACAACAGGGAAAGGGGTATTATTCCACACTATTTGTGGTACCGAAGCCGGACGGCTCGGTAAGACCTATTCTAAATCTGAAATCTTTGAACCTGTACATACAAAAATTCAAGTTCAAGATGGAGTCACTCAGAGCAGTGATAGCGAATCTGGAAGAAGGGGACTTTATGGTGTCCCTGGACATCAAGGATGCTTACCTGCATGTCCCAATTTGCCCTTCACATCAAGGGTACCTCAGGTTCGTGGTGCAAAACTGTCATTATCAGTTTCAGACGCTGCCGTTTGGATTGTCCACGGCACCTCGGGTCTTTACCAAGGTAATGGCCGAAATGATGTTTCTTCTACGAAGAAAAGGCGTATTAATTATCCCTTACTTGGACGATCTCCTGATAAGGGCAAGGTCCAGGGAACAGCTGGGGGACGTAGTAGCACTAACCCAAATAGTGCTGCAACAGCACGGGTGGATTCTGAATTTTCCAAAATCTCAATTGACCCCGACGACACGTCTGCTGTTCCTGGGAATGATTCTGGACACGGTTCAGAAAAAGGTGTTTCTTCCGGAGGAGAAAGCCAAGGAGTTATCCGAACTTGTCAGGAACCTCCTAAAACCAGGGAAAGTGTCTGTGCATCAATGCACAAGAGTCCTGGGAAAGATGGTGGCTTCTAACGAAGCGATTCCATTCGGCAGATTCCACGCACGAACTTTTCAGTGGGATCTGCTGGACAAACGGTCCGGATCGCATCTGCAGATGCATCAGCGGATAACCTTGTCGCCACGGACAAGGGTGTCTCTTCTGTGGTGATTGCAGAGTGCTCATCTGTTAGAGGGCCGCAGATTCGGCATACAGGACTGGGTCCTGGTGACCACGGATGCCAGTCTGAGAGGCTGGGGAGCGGTCACACAGGGAAGAAACTTCCAGGGAGTATGGTCAAACCTGGAGATGTCTCTTCACATAAATATACTGGAGCTAAGAGCGATTTACAATGCTCTAAGCCTGGCAAAACCCCTGCTTCAGGGTCAGCCGGTGTTGATCCAGTCGGACAACATCACGGCAGTCGCCCACGTAAACAGACAGGGCGGCACAAGAAGCAGGAGAGCAATGGCAGAAGCTGCAAGGATTCTTCGCTGGGCGGAAGATCATGTGATAGCACTGTCAGCAGTGTTCATTCCGGGAGTGGACAACTGGGAAGCAGACTTCCTCAGCAGACACGATCTACACCCGGGAGAGTGGGGACTTCATCCAGAAGTCTTTCCACATGATTGTGAACCGTTGGGAAAAAACAAAGGTGGACATGATGGCGTCTCGCCTCAACAAAAAACTGGACAGGTATTGCGCCAGGTCAAGAGACCCTCAGGCAATAGTTGTGGACGCTCTGGTAACGCCGTGGGTGTTCCAGTCAGTGTATGTGTTTCCTCCTCTGCCTCTCATACCAAAAGTACTGAGAATTATACGGCAAAGGGGAGTAAGAACGATACTCGTGGCTCCGGATTGGCCAAGAAGAACTTGGTACCCGGAACTTCAGGAGATGCTCACGGAAGATCCGTGGCCTCTACCTCTAAGACGGGACCTGCTTCAGCAGGGACCGTGTCTATTCCAAGACTTACCGCGGCTGCGTTTGACGGCATGGCGGTTGAACGCCGAATTCTAAGGGAAAAAGGCATTCCGGAAGAGGTCATTCCTACACTGGTAAAAGCCAGGAAGGAGGTGACTGCACAACATTATCACCGCATTTGGAGAAAATATGTTGCGTGGTGTGAGGCCAGGAAGGCCCCCACGGAGGAATTTCAATTGGGTCGATTCCTACATTTCCTGCAAACAGGATTGTCTATGGGCCTCAAGTTGGGGTCCATTAAGGTTCAAATTTCGGCCCTGTCGATTTTCTTCCAGAAAGAATTGGCTTCAGTTCCTGAAGTCCAGACTTTTGTAAAAGGAGTACTACATATACAGCCCCCGGTTGTGCCCCCAGTGGCTCCGTGGGACCTTAATGTAGTTTTGGATTTTCTCAAATCCCATTGGTTTGAGCCACTCAAATCGGCGGATTTGAAATATCTTACATGGAAAGTAACCATGCTACTGGCCCTGGCTTCAGCCAGGAGAGTGTCAGAATTGGCGGCTTTATCGTATAAAAGCCCATATCTGATTTTCCATTCGGACAGGGCAGAACTGCGGACGCGTCCTCATTTTCTGCCTAAGGTGGTGTCAGCGTTTCACCTGAACCAGCCTATTGTGGTGCCTGCAGCTACTAGCGATTTGGAGGATTCCAAGTTGCTGGACGTTGTCAGGGCATTGAAAATATATATTTCAAGGACGGCTGGAGTCAGAAAATCTGACTCGCTGTTTATACTGTATGCACCCAACAAGCTGGGTGCTCCTGCTTCTAAGCAGACGATTGCTCGTTGGATTTGTAGCACGATTCAACTTGCACATTCTGTGGCAGGCCTGCCACAGCCTAAATCTGTCAAGGCCCATTCCACAAGGAAGGTGGGCTCATCCTGGGCGGCTGCCCGAGGGGTCTCGGCATTACAACTCTGCCGAGCAGCTACGTGGTCGGGGGAGAACACGTTTGTAAAATTCTACAAATTTGATACCCTGGCTAAAGAGGACCTGGAGTTCTCTCATTCGGTGCTGCAGAGTCATCCGCACGCTCCCGCCCGTTTGGGAGCTTTGGTATAATCCCCATGGTCCTGACGGAGTCCCCAGCATCCACTAGGACGTTAGAGAAAATAAGATTTTACTTACCGATAAATCTATTTCTCGTAGTCCGTAGTGGATGCTGGGCGCCCATCCCAAGTGCGGATTGTCTGCAATACTTGTACATAGTTATTGTTACAAAGAAATCGGGTTGTTATTGTTGTGAGCCGTCTGTTCAGAGGCTCCTACGTTGTCATACTGTTAACTGGGTTTAGATCACAAGTTGTACGGTGTGATTGGTGTGGCTGGTATGAGTCTTACCCGGGATTCAAAATCCTTCCTTATTGTGTACGCTCGTCCGGGCACAGTATCCTAACTGAGGCTTGGAGGAGGGTCATAGGGGGAGGAGCCAGTGCACACCACCTGATCCTAAAGCTTTATTTTTGTGCCCTGTCTCCTGCGGAGCCGCTAATCCCCATGGTCCTGACGGAGTCCCCAGCATCCACTACGGACTACGAGAAATAGATTTATCAGTAAGTAAAATCTTATTATTTATTACCAGTTATTTATATAGCGCACACATATTCTGCAGCGCTTTACAGAGAATATTTGCCCATTCACATCAGTCCCTGCTCCAGTGGAGCTTACAATCTATATTCCCTACCACATGTACACACAGACACATTCAATCTAGGGTTAATTTTGTTGGGAGCCAATTAACCTGCCAGTATATTTTTGGGATTGTGGGAGGAAACCGGAGTACCCGGAGGAAACCCACGCAAGTACGGGGAGAATATACAAACTCCGCACAGTTAGGGCCATGGTGGGAATTGAACCCATGACCTCAGTGCTGTGAGGTAGTAATGCTAACCATTACACCATCCGTACATTCAGCAATTACAGGACAAGTGCTGGTGGGGAGTACGCACGCAATAGTGTCTGTCACTTTGTATACTGGCTGCTATGGACAGAATGCACAACAATGATGCAAGGGACGTATGACTGGAAATGTATGCACTACAAATTGCACACACAGGGAATCTGTAGTGTGAACATGAGGCTGGGTGTCTGGTTCCCCCCCCCCCCCCCCCTCTGTAAGCCACCTCCTTCCCCCAGACTGGAACACAATGCTGCACTGTGCAGTCCCATAGTGGGGGCAGGCCAGGCGACGAATGGGTGCAGGCCGGATGATGAGTGGAGGCAGTACTGACCAGAGGGGCATGGCTGGAGGAGAGGGAAATGGCTCCCTCCTGTCTTAAGTATCCCTCACCCCCCAGAGGTTTAATACAGCGGTCTATATATTCTATCTATGTAGAACATATATCGTTGGGAGTCTCTAGATGTTATTCTGGTCCAGAGGCGTAACTACCATGGGTGCAGGCAGCTTGCAGTGCAGTGTGCTTTTGTTCTCACATGGCCTTCTGTGAGGGTAAAGTACCGGCCTTCTGTCCGCCCAGCTACCTGTCTCCCCTTCCCATTTCCCTGTGGATCAGGGGGCAACATCAGACTTATGAGACATTTTTACAGATGCGGAGCTTAGGATCAGGCAGCTCAAGGGCCGTTTAAGTGGAGCGGCTGAACTGGACACCTCCTTTTACCCAGCACACCAAAACCCTTCTACCCCCTGCACCCAGTTTCCTTCCTCACCCTCTATCTGAATCCCCCTTTCCCCTGCAGCCGGAATCCTGTTCTCCCTGCAGTGCACTGCAGTCCTCCTCTCCTCTTTCCCCTGCATACCAAAATCCAACTACCCGCTGCAGCCAGAATACACCCTTCTCCCTTTACCCATAACACACCTTCCTCCTGCAGTCTGAATCACTCCTTCTCCCTGCGCCTGAAACTTGTGCTGTCTGCACTAGAAACAATGAGGAATAGTGCAGACGTTGCTGAGACAGCTACTCCCCATTCTGCAGTCATGTGTGTGGTAAGTCGCTCTTGCAAATTATTGTTATATATATATATAAAATTTTAGTCAATCTATAGAGCTATAAATTTGAGACGTTTAATGTAAGTAAATATTAATCCATGGTTCTTGGCGTTACCCGAGGAGCACCCGCAGTAGATACGGTAAACAGTGACAGGACTATTTTTGTAGTTTAATAAATTCTGCACACTGGAGGTGCAATCCAAATTTGATCCGATTGTCCGTTTGGGCATTATCGTTACCGCAGCGCAAGCCACGCATCGGTAATTATGTCATTATGTCAACACCCTTTTCAAGAAACAATGAGGAATAGTGCAGACGTTGCTGAGACAGCTACTCCCCATTCTGCAGTCATGTGTGTGGTAAGTCGCTCTTGCAAATTATTGTTATATATATATATATATATATATATATATAAAATTTTAGTAAATCTATAGAGCTATAAATTTGAGACGTTTAATGTAAGTAAATATTAATCCATGGTTCTAGGCGTTACCCGAGGAGCACCCGCAGTAGATACGGTAAACAGTGACAGGACTATTTTTGTAGTTTAATAAATTCTGCACACTGGAGGTGCAATCCAAATTTGATCCGATTGTCCGTTTGGGCATTATCGTTACCGCAGCGCAAGCCACGCATCGGTAATTATGTCATTATGTCAACACCCTTTTCATCACCATAGGGGAGGTTTATTAAAATTCTAATTTTGTAGTTTTCCTATTTCCCATCTGCAGAATACCTATGTTAAATTTCATCTTCCGAACATATTGGGAAGTAAGAGAATTAGTGATGAGTCAGTCAGTCAGTGACTGAGTGAGGGCTTTCACAGTTAGATACTGTATATAGATGTATGTATGTATATGTGCATGTGCACATATGTGCACAAATACTTTAACACAGTGTGTGTGTGTGTGTGTGTGTGTGTGTGTGTGTGTGTGTGTGTGTGTGTGTGTATATATATATATATATATATATATATATTAGTGATGAGCGGGTTCGGATCCTCGGGATTCGAACCCGTTCGAACTTCACCTTTTTTTGCACGGGTCTGAGCAACTCGGATCCTCCCGCCTTGATCGGTTAACCCGAGCGCGCCCGAACGCCATCATCCCACGGTCGGATTCTCGCAAGATTCGTATTCTATATAAGGAGCCGCGCGTCGCCGCCATTTTTCACTCGTGCATTGGAGATGATCGTGAGAGGACATGGCTGGCGTCCTCTCAGTTTCTATGTTCAGTGGGCTGCAAATATCTGTGCTCAGTGTGCTGCAAATATCTGTGCTCAGTGTGCTAATTGCTTTATTGTGGGGACTGGGGACCAGCAGTATTATATAGTAGGAGGACAGTGCAGAGTTTTGCTGACCAGTGACCACCAGTATTATATGTTCTCTGCCTGAAAAACGCTCCATATCTGTGCTGCATTGTAGTATATAGTAGGAGGACAGTGCAGAATTTTGCTGACCACCAGTATAACTATATATATAGCAGTACGGTACAATAGTCCACTGCTCTACCTCTGTGTCGTCAAGTATACTATCCATCCATACCTGTGGTGCATTTCAGTTTTGCACAGTTTGCTGACCACCAGTATATAATATATAGCAGTACGGTACAGAAGGCCACTGCTCTACCTACCTCTGTGTCGTCAAGTATACTATCCATCCATACCTGTGGTGCATTTCAGTTTTGCACAGTTTGCTGACCACCAGTATATAATATATAGCAGTACGGTACAGTAGGCTACTGCTCTACCTACCTCTGTGTCGTCAAGTATACTATCCATCCATACCTGTGGTGCATTTCAGTTTTGCACAGTTTGCTGACCACCAGTATATAATATATAGCAGTACGGTACAGTAGGCTACTGCTC
This sequence comes from Pseudophryne corroboree, assembly GCF_028390025.1. Lineage (NCBI taxonomy): Eukaryota > Metazoa > Chordata > Amphibia > Anura > Myobatrachidae > Pseudophryne > Pseudophryne corroboree. Next base: position 242,891,547 of record NC_086444.1, on the reverse strand, counting down.
TACCTACCTCTGTTTCGTCAAGTATACTATCCATCCATACCTGTGGTGCATTTCAGTTTTGCACAGTTTGCTGACAACCGGTATATAATATATAGCAGTACGGTACAGAAGGCCACTGCTCTACCTACCTCTGTGTTGTCAAGTATACTATCCATCCATACCTGTGGTGCATTTCAGTTTTGCACAGTTTGCTGACCACCAGTATATAATATATAGCAGTACGGTACAGTAGGCCACTGCTCTACCTACCTCTGTGTCGTCAAGTATACTATCCATCCATTCCTGTGGTGCATTTCAGTTTTGCACAGTTTGCTGACCACCAGTATATAATATATAGCAGTATGGTACAGAAGGCCACTGCTCTACCTACCTCTGTGTCGTCAAGTATACTATCCATCCATACCTGTGGTGCATTTTAGTTTTGCACAGTTTGCTGATAACCAGTATATAATATAATATATAGCAGTACGGTACATTAGGCCACTGCTCTACCTACCTCTGTGTCGTCAAGTATACTATCCATCCATACCTGTGGTGCATTTCAGTTTTGCACAGTTTGCTGACCACCAGTATATAATATATAGCAGTACGGTACAGAAGGCCACTGCTCTACCTACATCTGTGTTGTCAAGTATACTATCCAACCATACCTGTGGTGCATTTCAGTTTTGCACAGTTTGCTGACCACCAGTATATAATATATAGCAGTACGGTACAGTAGGCTACTGCTCTACCTACCTCTGTGTCGTCAAGTATACTATCCATCCATACCTGTGGTGCATTTCAGTTTTGCACAGTTTGCTGACCACCAGTATATAATATATAGCAGTACGGTACAGTAGGCTACTGCTCTACCTACCTCTGTTTCGTCAAGTATACTATCCATCCATACCTGTGGTGCATTTCAGTTTTGCACAGTTTGCTGACAACCGGTATATAATATATAGCAGTACGGTACAGAAGGCCACTGCTCTACCTACCTCTGTGTTGTCAAGTATACTATCCATCCATACCTGTGGTGCATTTCAGTTTTGCACAGTTTGCTGACCACCAGTATATAATATATAGCAGTACGGTACAGTAGGCCACTGCTCTACCTACCTCTGTGTCGTCAAGTATACTATCCATCCATTCCTGTGGTGCATTTCAGTTTTGCACAGTTTGCTGACCACCAGTATATAATATATAGCAGTATGGTACAGAAGGCCACTGCTCTACCTACCTCTGTGTCGTCAAGTATACTATCCATCCATACCTGTGGTGCATTTTAGTTTTGCACAGTTTGCTGATAACCAGTATATAATATAATATATAGCAGTACGGTACATTAGGCCACTGCTCTACCTACCTCTGTGTCGTCAAGTATACTATCCATCCATTCCTGTGGTGCATTTCAGTTTTGCACAGTTTGCTGACCACCAGTATATAATATATAGCAGTATGGTACAGAAGGCCACTGCTCTACCTACCTCTGTGTCGTCAAGTATACTATCCATCCATACCTGTGGTGCATTTTAGTTTTGCACAGTTTGCTGATAACCAGTATATAATATAATATATAGCAGTACGGTACATTAGGCCACTGCTCTACCTACCTCTGTGTCGTCAAGTATACTATCCATCCATACCTGTGGTGCATTTCAGTTTTGCACAGTTTGCTGACCACCAGTATATAATATATAGCAGTACGGTACAGAAGGCCACTGCTCTACCTACATCTGTGTTGTCAAGTATACTATCCAACCATACCTGTGGTGCATTTCAGTTTTGCACAGTTTGCTGACCACCAGTATATAATATATAGCAGTACGGTACAGTAGGCCACTGCTCTACCTACCTCTGTGTTGTCAAGTATACTATCCATCCATACCTATGGTGCATTTCAGTTTTGCACAGTTTGCTGACCACCAGTATATAATATATAGCAGTATGGTACAGAAGGCCACTGCTCTACCTACCTCTGTGTCATCAAGTATACTATCCATCCATACCTGTGGTGCATTTCAGTTTTGCACAGTTTGCTGACCACCAGTATATAATATATAGCAGTACGGTACAGTAGGCCACTGCTTTACCTTCCTCTGTGTCATCAAGTATACTATCCATCCATACCTATGGTGCATTTCAGTTTTGCACAGTTTGCTGACCACCAGTATATAATATATAGCAGTATGGTACAGAAGGCCACTGCTCTACCTACCTCTGTGTCGTCAAGTATACTATCCATCCATACCTGTGGTGCATTTTAGTTTTGCACAGTTTGCTGATAACCAGTATATAATATAATATATAGCAGTACGGTACATTAGGCCACTGCTCTACCTACCTCTGTGTCGTCAAGTATACTATCCATCCATACCTGTGGTGCATTTCAGTTTTGCACAGTTTGCTGACCACCAGTATATAATATATAGCAGTACGGTACAGTAGGCTACTGTTCTACCTACCTCTGTGTCATCAAGTAAACTATCCATCCATACCTCTGGTGCATTTCAGTTTTGCACAGTTTGCTGACCACCAGTATAAAATATATAGCAGTACAGTACAGAAGGCCACTGCTCTACCTACCTCTATGTCGTCAAGTATACTATCCATCCATACCTGTGGTGCATTTCAGTTTTGCACAGTTTGCTGACCACCAGTATATAATATATAGCAGTACGGTACAGTAGGCCACTGCTCTACCTACCTCTGTGTCGTCAAGTATACTATCCATCCATTCCATACATGTGGCAGACCCTGTCGCTGAAATGATGGGTTTGTTAAAGTGTGCATGTCCTGTTTATACATCATAAGGGTGGGTGGGAGGGCCCAAGGACAATTCCATCTTGCACCTCTTTTTTCTTTCATTTTTCTTTGCATCATGTGCTGTTTGGGGACTATTTTTTGAAGTGCCATCCTTTCTGACACTGCAGTGCCACTCCTAGATGGGCAAGGTGTTTGTGTCGGCCACTTGGGTCGCTTAGCTTAGTCACACAGCTACCTCATTGCGCCTCTTTTTTTCTTTGCATCATGTGCTGTTTGGGGACTATTTTTTGAAGTGCCATCCTGTCTGACACTGCAGTGTCACTCCTAGATGGGCCAGGTGTTTGTGTCGGCCACTTGGGTCGCTTAGCTTAGCCACACAGCTACCTCATTGCACCTCTTTTTTCTTTGCATCATGTGCTGTTTGGGGACTATGTTTTAAATCTGCCATCCTGTCTGACACTGCAGTGCCACTCCTAGATGGGCCAGTTGTTTGTGTCGGCCACTTGGGTCGCTTAGCTTAGTCACACAGCTACCTCATTGCGCTTCTTTTTTTCTTTGCATCATGTGCTGTTTGGGGACTATTTTTTGAAGTGCCATCCTGTCTGACACTGCAGTGTCACTCCTAGATGGGCCAGGTGTTTGTGTCGGCCACTTGGGTCGCTTAGCTTAGCCACACAGCTACCTCATTGCACCTCTTTTTTTCTTTGCATCATGTGCTGTTTGGGGACTATGTTTTAAATCTGCCATCCTGTCTGACACTGCAGTGCCAGTCCTAGATGGGCCAGGTGTTTGTGTCGGCCACTTGGGTCGCTTAGCTTAGTCACACAGCTACCTCATTGCGCCTCTTTTTTTCTTTGCATCATGTGCTGTTTGGGGACTATTTTTTGAAGTGCCATCCTGTCTGGCACTGCAGTGCCACTCCTAGATGGGCCAGGTGTTTGTGTCGGCCACTTGAGTCGCTTAGCTTAGTCACACAGCTACCTCATTGCGCCCTGCAGTGCACTGCAGTCCTCCTCTCCTCTTTCCCCTGCATACCAAAATCCAACTACCCGCTGCAGCCAGAATACACCCTTCTCCCTTTACCCATAACACACCTTGCTCCTGCAGTCTGAATCACTCCTTCTCCCTGCGCCTGAAACTTGTGATGTCTGCACTAGAAACAATGAGGAATAGTGCAGACGTTGCTGAGACAGCTACTCCCCATTCTGCAGTCATGTGTGTGGTAAGTCGCTCTTGCAAATTATTGTTATATATATATATAAAATTTTAGTAAATCTATAGAGCTATAAATTTGAGACGTTTAATGTAAGTAAATATTAATCCATGGTTCTTGGCGTTACCCGAGGAGCACCCGCAGTAGATACGGTAAACAGTGACAGGACTATTTTTGTAGTTTAATAAATTCTGCACACTGGAGGTGCAATCCAAATTTGATCCGATTGTCCGTTTGGGCATTATCGTTACCGCAGCGCAAGCCACGCATCGGTAATTATGTCATTATGTCAACACCCTTTTCATCACCATAGGGGAGGTTTATTAAAATTCTAATTTTGTAGTTTTCCTATTTCCCATCTGCAGAATACCTATGTTAAATTTCATCTTCCGAACATATTGGGAAGTAAGAGAATTAGTGATGAGTCAGTCAGTCAGTGACTGAGTGAGGGCTTTCACAGTTATATACTGTATATAGATGTATGTATGTATATGTGCATGTGTACATATGTGCACAAATACTTTAACACAGTGTGTGTGTGTGTGTGTGTGTATATATATATATATATATATATTAGTGATGAGCGGGTTCGGATCCTCGGGATTCGAACCCGCCCGAACTTCACCTTTTTTTGCATGGGTCTGAGCAACTCGGATTCTCCCTCCTTGATCGGTTAACCCGAGCGCGCCCGAACGCCATCATCCCACGGTCGGATTCTCGCAAGATTCGTATTCTATATAAGGAGCCGCGCGTCGCCGCCATTTTTCACTCGTGCATTGGAGATGATCGTGAGAGGACGTGGCTGGCGTCCTCTCAGTTTCTATGTTCAGTGGGCTGCAAATATCTGTGCTCAGTGTGCTGCAAATATCTGTGCTCAGTGTGCTAATTGCTTTATTGTGGGGACTGGGGACCAGCAGTATTATATAGTAGGAGGACAGTGCAGAGTTTTGCTGACCAGTGACCACCAGTATTATATGTTCTCTGCCTGAAAAACGCTCCATATCTGTGCTGCAGTGTAGTATATAGTAGGAGGACAGTGCAGAATTTTGCTGACCACCAGCAGTACGGTACAATAGTCCACTGCTCTACCTCTGTGTCGTCAAGTATACTATCCATTCATACCTGTGGTGCATTTCAGTTTTGCACAGTTTGCTGACCACCAGTATATAATATATAGCAGTACGGTACAGAAGGCCACTGCTCTACCTACCTCTGTGTCGTCAAGTATACTATCCATCCATACCTGTGGTGCATTTCAGTTTTGCACAGTTTGCTGACCACCAGTATATAATATATAGCAGTACGGTACAGTAGGCCACTGCTCTACCTACCTCTGTGTCGTCAAGTATACTATCCATCCATTCCATCCATGTAGCAGACCCTGTCGCTGAATTGATGGGTTTGTTAAAGTGTGCATGTCCTGTTTATACATCATAAGGGGGGGTGGGAGGGCCCAAGGGCAATTCCATCTTGCACCTCTTTTTTCTTTCATTTTTCTTTGCATCATGTGCTGTTTGGGGACTATTTTTTGAAGTGCCATCCTGTCTGACACTGCAGTGCCACTCCTAGATGGGCCAAGTGTTTGTGTCGGCCACTTGGGTCGCTTAGCTTAGTCACACAGCTACCTCATTGCGCCTCTTTTTTTCTTTGCATCATGTGCTGTTTGGGGACTATTTTTTGAAGTGCCATCCTGTCTGACACTGCAGTGCCACTCCTAGATGGGCCAGGTGTTTGTGTCGGCCACTTGGGTCGCTTAGCTTAGTCACACAGCTACCTCATTGCGCCTCTTTATTTCTTTGCATCATGTGCAGTTTGGGGACTATTTTTTGAAGTGCCATCCTGTCTGACACTGCAGTGTCACTCCTAGATGGGCCAGGTGTTTGTGTCGGCCACTTGGGTCGCTTAGCTTAGCCACACAGCTACCTCATTGCACCTCTTTTTTTCTTTGCATCATGTGCTGTTTGGGGACTATGTTTTAAATCTGCCATCCTGTCTGACACTGCAGTGCCACTCCTAGATGGGCCAGGTGTTTGTGTCGGCAACTTGGGTCGCTTAGCAGAGTAACACAGCTACCTCATTGTGCCTCTTTTTTTCTTTGCATCATGTGCTGTTTGGGGACTATTTTTTGAAGTGCCATCCTATCTGACACTGCAGTGCCACTCCTAGATGGGCCAGGTGTTTGTGTCGGCCACTTGAGTCGCTTAGCTTAGTCACACAGCTACCTCATTGTGCCCTGCAGTCCTCCTCTCCTCTTTCCCCTGCATACCAAAATCCAACTACCCGCTGCAGCCAGAATACACCCTTCTCCCTTTACCCATAACACACCTTCCTCCTGCAGTCTGAATCACTCCTTCTCCCTGCGCCTGAAACTTGTGCTGTCTGCACTAGAAACAATGAGGAATAGTGCAGACGTTGCTGAGACAGCTACTCCCCATTCTGCAGTCATGTGTGTGGTAAGTCACTCTTGCAAATTATTGTTATATATATATATAAAATTTTAGTAAATCTATCGAGCTATAAATTTGAGACGTTTAATGTAAGTAAATATTAATCCATGGTTCTTGGTGTTACCCGAGGAGCACCCGCAGTAGATACGGTAAACAGTGACAGAACTATTTTTGTAGTTTAATAAATTCTGCACACTGGAGGTGCAATCCTAATTTGATCCGATTGTCCGTTTGGGCATTATCGTTACCGCAGCGCAAGCCACGCATCGGTAATTATGTCATTATGTCAACACCCTTTTCATCACCATAGGGGAGGTTTATTAAAATTCTAATTTTGCAGTTTTCCTATTTCCCATCTGCAGAATACCTATGTTAAATTTCATCTTCCGAACATATTGGGAAGTAAGAGAATTAGTGATGAGTCAGTCAGTCAGTGACTGAGTGAGGGCTTTCACAGTTATATACTGTATATAGATGTATGTATGTATATGTGCATATGTACATATGTGCACAAATACTTTAACACAGTGTGTGTGTGTGTGTGTGTGTGTGTGTGTGTGTGTGTGTGTGTGTGTGTGTGTGTGTGTGTGTATATATATATATATATATATTAGTGATGAGCGGGTTCGGATCCTCGGGATTCGAACCCGCCCGAACTTCACCTTTTTTTGCACGGGTCTGAGCAACTCGGATCCTTCCGCCTTGATCGGTTAACCCGAGCGCGCCCGAACGCCATCATCCCACGGTCGGATTCTCGCAAGATTCGTATTCTATATAAGGAGCCGCGCGTTGCCGCCATTTTTCACTTGTGCATTGGAGATGATCGTGAGAGGACGTGGCTGGCGTCCTCTCAGTTTCTATGTTCAGTGGGTTACAAATATCTGTGCTCAGTGTGCTAATTGCTTTATTGTGGGGACTGGGGACCAGCAGTATTATATAGTAGGAGGACAGTGCAGAGTTTTGCTGACCAGTGACCACCAGTATTATATGTTCTCTGCCTGAAAAACGCTCCATATCTGTGCTGCATAGTAGTATATAGTAGGAAGACAGTGCAGAATTTTGCTGACCACCAGCAGTACGGTACAATAGTCCACTGCTCTACCTCTGTGTCGTCAAGTATACTATCCATCCATACCTGTGGTGCATTTCAGTTTTGCACAGTTTGCTGACCACCAGTATATAATATATAGCAGTACGGTACAGAAGGCCACTGCTCTACCTACCTCTGTGTCGTCAAGTATACTATCCATCCATACCTGTGGTGCATTTCAGTTTTGCACAGTTTGCTGACCACCAGTATATAATATATAGCAGTACGGTACAGTAGGCTACTGCTCTACCTACCTCTGTGTCGTCAAGTATACTATCCATCCATACCTGTGGTGCATTTCAGTTTTGCACAGTTTGCTGACCACCAGTATATAATATATAGCAGTACGGTACAGTAGGCCACTGCTCTACCTTCCTCTGTGTCGTCAAGTATACTATCCATCCATACCTGTGGTGCATTTCAGTTTTGCATAGTTTGCTGACCACCAGTATATAATATATAGCAGTACGGTACAGAAGGCCACTGCTCTACCTACCTCTGTGTTGTCAAGTATACTATCCATCCATACCTGTGGTGCATTTCAGTTTTGCACAGTTTGCTGACCACCAGTATATAATATATAGCAGTACGGTACAGAAGGCCACTGCTCTACCTACCTCTGTGTCGTCAAGTATACTATCCATCCATACCTGTGGTGCATTTCAGTTTTGCACAGTTTGCTGACCACCAGTATATAATATATAGCAGTACGGTACAGTAGGCTACTGCTCTACCTACCTCTGTGTCGTCAAGTATACTATCCATCCATACCTGTGGTGCATTTCAGTTTTGCACAATTTGCTGACCACCAGTATATAATATATAGCAGTACGGTACAGTAGGCCACTGCTCTACCTTCCTCTGTGTCGTCAAGTATACTATCCATCCATACCTGTGGTGCATTTCAGTTTTGCACAGTTTGCTGACCACCAGTATATAATATATAGCAGTACGGTACAGAAGGCCACTGCTCTACCTACCTCTGTGTTGTCAAGTATACTATCCATCCATACCTGTGGTGCATTTCAGTTTTGCACAGTTTGCTGACCACCAGTATATAATATATAGCAGTACGGTACAGAAGGCCACTGCTCTACCTACCTCTGTGTCGTCAAGTATACTATCCATCCATACCTGTGGTGCATTTCAGTTTTGCGCAGTTTGCTGACCACCAGTATATAATATATAGCAGTACGGTACAGTAGGCTACTGCTCTACCTACCTCTGTGTCGTCAAGTATCCATCCATACCTGTGGTGCATTTCAGTTTTGCACAGTTTGCTGACCACCAGTATATAATATATAGCAGTACGGTACAGTAGGCTACTGCTCTACCCACCTCTGTTTCGTCAAGTATACTATCCATCCATACCTGTGGTGCATTTCAGTTTTGCACAGTTTGCTGACAACCGGTATATAATATATAGCAGTACGGTACAGAAGGCCACTGCTCTACCTACCTCTGTGTTGTCAAGTATACTATCCATCCATACCTGTGGTGCATTTCAGTTTTGCACAGTTTGCTGACCACCAGTATATAATATATAGCAGTACGGTACAGTAGGCCACTGCTCTACCTACCTCTGTGTCGTCAAGTATACTATCCATCCATTCCATCCATGTGGCAGACCCTGTCGCTGAAATGATGGGTTTGTTAAAGTGTGCATGTCCTGTTTATACATCATAAGGGTGGGTGGGAGGGCCCAAGGACAATTCCATCTTGCACCTCTTTTTTCTTTCATTTTTCTTTGCATCATGTGCTGTTTGGGGACTATTTTTTGAAGTGCCATCCTGTCTGACACTGCAGTGCCACTCCTAGATGGGCCAAGTGTTTGTGTCGGCCACTTGGGTCGCTTAGCTTAGTCACACAGCTACCTCATTGCGCCTCTTTTTTTCTTTGCATCATGTGCTGTTTGGGGACTATTTTTTGAAGTGCCATCCTGTCTGACACTGCAGTGCCACTCCTAGATGGGCAAGGTGTGTTTGTGTCGGCCACTTGGGTCGCTTAGCTTAGTCACACAGCTACCTCATTGTGCCTCTTTTTTTCTTTGCATCATGTACTGTTTGGGGACTATGTTTTAAATCTGCCATCCTGTCTGACACTGCAGTGCCACTCCTAGATGGACCAGGTGTTTGTGTCGGCCACTTGGGTCGCTTAGCTTAGTCACACAGCTACCTCATTGCGCCTCTTTTTTTCTTTGCATCATGTGCTGTTTGGGGACTATTTTTTGAAGTGCCATCCTGTCTGGCACTGCAGTGCCACTCCTAGATGGGCCAGGTGTTTGTGTCGGCCACTTGGGTCGCTTAGCAGAGTCACACAGCTACCTCATTGTGCCTCTTTTTTTCTTTGCATCATGTGCTGTTTGGGGACTATTTTTTGAAGTGCCATCCTGTCTGACACTGCAGTGCCACTCCTAGATGGGCCAGGTGCTTGTGTCGGCCACTTGGGTCGCTTAGCTTAGTCACACAGCTACCTCATTGTGCCTCTTTTTTGCTTTGCATCATGTGCTGTTTGGGGACTATTTTTTTAATCTGCCATCCTGTCTGACACTGCAGTGCCACTCCTAGATGGGCCAGGTGTTTGTGTTGGCCACTTGGGTCGCTTAGCTTGTCATCCAGCGACCTCTGTGCAAATTTTAGGACTAAAAATAATATTGTGAGGTGTGAGGTGTTCAGAATAGACTGGAAATGTGTGGAAATTATGGTTATTGAGGTTAATAATACTATGGGATCAAAATGACCCCCAAATTCTATGATTTAAGCTGTTTTTGAGGGGTTTTTGTAAAAAAACACCCGAATCCAAAACACAACCGAATCCGACAAAAAATTTTCAGGGAGGTTTTGCCAAAATGCGTCCGAATCTAAAACACGGCCGTGGAACCGAATCCAAAACCAAAACACAAAACCCGAAAAATGTCCGGTGCACATCACTATATATATATATATATATATATATATATATATAATATATATATAATAAGTGACAAGCGCTTACAGCTACATCAACGTTTCAGTTTTTTAGTTAAAACTTTTGTCAGGATACGAATCCGGACGAAAGTTTTAACAATAAAACTGAAATGTTGATGTAGCTGTTAGCCCTTGTCGCTTATTCTATCTATATATTCTAGTCGCTATTGAAACACTAAGAGTGTCACCTGACTTTGTTACTATCTGTTCCACGCTGCGGAATGGAAAGGCACCAAGGCCATATTCATCATAGGGACTAAGCGGTATATTCAATTAAAGTCGAATCCATTCCGACATGCATTTGTCGGAATGGATCCGACAACCCCTATTCAAATCTCATCTCAATTTGACTTTTTGAAGTAGAATTGAAATGACGGACCCAGAGGGGCAGAAGGAGGGAGACCAGCGGGGACAGCTGCCGAAGATCTGCGTTACAGCTCACGGCAGTTTCCCCCCGTCTTCCTGCGCCCCCCCCTCTCCTCCTCTTGGGTCCCACATCTCAGTCTGACTTTTTTTTATGTTGGACTGAGATGGTCGAAAAGGGCGCCAAAACCTGTCAGTTTTGGCCCCGTTTTCGACATTAGCACGTGGATCGGCAGCTATTCCACCGATCCACGTGCTTTTCGACAAGTCGAATTCCTCAACTTGTTGAAAAGTATTGAATAGGTTGAATCACGTTTCGACCTTAAAAAGTCGAAAACTGCCGTCTTTTCGACAGACGGCAGTTTTCGACACCAGTTGAATATACCCCTAAGTGCCAGCATCTGCTGCCCAAATATATATATACATATTAGAGATGTGTGGCTGGCACTTTTTGTGTTTTGTGTTTTGGTTTTGGTTCTAATTCCACTCTCGTATTTGGTTTTGGCTTGGTTTTGCCAAAATCACCCTTTCGTGTTTTGGTTTTGGTTTTAGATCTGGATGATTTTTGAAAAAAACATAAAAATGGCAAAAATCACAACATTTCGGGGAAATTTTGATCCTACAGTATTATTAACCTCAATAACATTCATTTGCACTCATTTCCAGTCTATTCTGAACACCTCACACCTCACAATATTGTTTTTAGGCCAAAAGGTTGCTCCGAGGTGGCTGTATGACTAAGCTAAAAGACACAAGTCTAGGAGTGACACTGCAGTGTCAGACAGGAGGGCAGATATTAAACAAAGGCCCCAAAATGCACATGATGCAAAGAAGAAAAAGAAGTGCACCGAGGCTGCTGTATGACTAAGCCAAGCGACAAGTGTGTGGCACAAACACCTGGCCCATCTAGGAGTGGCACTGCAGTGTCAGGCAGGATGGCACTTTTCAAAAATTAGGCCCCAAACAGTACCTCATGCAAAGATGTAGAAGAGGTGCAAAGAGGTAGCTTTATGACTAAGCCAAGCGACACAAACAATTGGCGCATCTCGGAGTGGCACTGCAGTGCAGACAGGAGGGCAGACCTCCAAAAAAAGGCCCTAAACAGCACCTCATGCAAAGATGAAGAAGAGGTGCAATGAGGTAGCTGTATGACTAAGCCAAGCGACACAACCACCTGGCCCATCTAGTAGTGTCACGCAGTGGCTTAATGTCGAAAGTGGGGAGCAATTGTTCGGTCTACTGACAGCATCTCCTGCACGCCCCTGTCATTTTTAAAAAATTCTTCAATTGGTGGACTTATACGGTAGTACCCCAGGATTAATACAGCAGTATCCCTGGACTCATACGGCAGTGTCAGACAGGATGGCACTTTTCAAAAATTAGGCCCCAAACAGCACCTCATGCAAAGATGTCGAAGAGGTGCAATGAAGTAGCTGTATGACTAAGCCAAGCGACACAAACAATTCCAAATGGAATTATATGTCCAAATCACTGGAATTAAATGTCAAAATCACTGACATTATACATCCAAATCACTGGAATTATACTGCAAAATCACTGGAATTATACATCCAAATCACTGGAATTATATGGCAAGATCACAGGAATTAAATGGCAAAATCACTGGAATTGTACGTCCAAATCACTGGAATGAAATGGCAAAATCACTGGAATTATACGTCAAAATCACTGGCATTATACGGCAAAATCACTGGAATTAAATGGCAAAATCACTGGAACTATATGTTCTATTCACTGGAATTATACATCCAAATCACTGGAATTATACTGAAAAATCACTGGAATTATACGTCCAAATCACTGGAATTAAACAGCAAAATCACTGGAATTAAATGGCAGTACCACGGGACATATACGGAAGTTTCAGGCAGGATGGCACTTTCAAAAAATAGTCCCCAAACAGCACATGATGCAAAGAAGAAAAAGAGGTGCAAGATGGATTTATACTTGGGCCCTCCCACCCTCCCTTATGTTGTATAAACAGGACATGCACACTTTAACAAACCAATCATTTCAGCGACAGGGTCTGCCACACGACTGTGGCAGAAATGATTGGTTTGTTTGGGCCCCCACCAAAAAAGAAGCAATCAATCTCTCCTTGCACAAACTGGCTCTACAGAGGCAAGATGTCGACCTCAAACTCATCCTCCGATTCCTCACCCCTTTCACTGTGTACATCCCCCTCCTCACAGAGTATTAATTCGTCCCCACTGGAAACCACCATCCCTGTGTACTTTCCGGAGACAATTGCTGGTCAAGGTCTTCCTGGAGGAGTTTATAATTAATTTTGATGAACATCATCTTCTCCACATTTTGTGGAAGTAACCTCCTATGCCGATCGCTGACAAGGTTACCGGCTGCACTAGGAAATCTTATCCTTTTCCTTGCAGCCCCAGTGGTGGGAGAAATTGAAGGAGGAGCTGTTGATGGGTCACGTTCCGCTTGAGTTGACAATTTACTCACCAGCGGGTTTTTGCACCTCTGCACACTTGTGTCTGCCGGAAAGAGAGATACAACGTAGGCTTTAAACCTAGGATCGAGCACGGTGGCCAAAATGTAGTAGTCTGATTTCAACAGATTGACCACCCTTGAATCCTGGCAAAGCGAATGAAGGGCTCCATCCACAAGTCCCACATACAGTACTTAGCAGAATCGCTCCATCTCAACTCCTCCTTTAAGTTCTCCAGCTGCTTCTGAAAAAGCCTGATGAGGGGAAAGACCTGACTCAAGCTGGCAGTGTCTGAAGTGACTTCACGTGTGGCAAGTTCAAAGGATTGGAGAACCTTGCACAAGACAGAAATCATTTTCCACTGCGCTTGAGTCAGGTGCATTCCCTTTCCTTTGCCTATATTGTAGGTGGATGCATAGTCTTTAATGGCCTTTTGCTGCTCCTCCATTTGCTGGTGCTCCAGTCTTCAGCACGCAGTGGCAGAATGTAGAAAGCAATGCTTTGTCTCCGCCCCGATTCTCAAACATCTCAACCCTGTGTTGCCATTTTTTGTTGAGGTAGATGCTACCGAGGTAGAGGTAGGAGCCATCCTCTCCCAGGAGAGTTTGGAAGATGGGGCGTTACACCCCTGTGCTTTCCTTTCCAAAAAATTAAATGTTGATGAGTCTAATTATGATATCGGGAACAGGAAATTGTTCACAGTTAAATGAATGTTTGAAGAGAGGCGGCACTGGTTAGAGGATGCTAGGCATAAAGTGCCTAATTCAGACCTGATCGCTGCTGTGCGTTTTCGCCGTAGTGTGCTGGCGCATGCCAGAGATGCAATCGGCATCTCTGCCCAGCGATTGCCTCTGCCTGATTGATAGGCACAGACGTTCGCTGGGTGGGAGGGGTGGGCCGGCGGCATTGGGCTGCTGTTTTGTGGGCATGGTCCGGGCAACGCAGGCATGCCCGGACCATGCGGGGGTGGGCCGCGGTGGCTTCATGACAACACATGCAGTCGCTGTGACCCGGAGAGCGACGGGTAGCTCCCTGCCAGCACGCAGGAGCTGTGCTGGTAGGGAGCTACTCTTCAGGTACAAAAGCATCACCGCCTCAATTCCAGACAGGCACGGTGGACACTTTTCTTTAACCAGTTCGATTTTACCATCACATTTCGAACCGGCCATAGGAACATCAAAATGGATGCACTGTCACGTAGCTTTCTGGGTGAACATTGGAAGGAGGTACTGTATCTCCCTTGCCCATATTTCCTCCTTCACGGATTTGTCTAGGAGTTGCCCAAACTGAACTGAAGATTTCAGTCAAGAACACCTATCCCTTACCCCTGATTTCTGTCCTGTTTGATCAGTTGAGGGGGATAGTAATTTTCTCTAAGATTGATTCCAGAAGGGCTTACAATTTAGTGTGGATCAAGGTGGGGGATGAATGGAAGACAGCTTTTAATATCCACTCAGGACATTATGAGTACCTAGTAATGCCTTTTGGGTTGTCTAATTCCCCGGATGTCTTTCAGGACCTGATTAACGATGTACTCTGGAATTTTCTACTTGGATGATATTCTGATTTACTCGAGCTCAGCTTCCCAGCTAGGAGTTGCCCAGACACTTTTTTCCCAGATCTAGGCAGCCCAACCCTAGGCACCAGTTGAAGATGTCTAGACATCCAGGGGTGTCTAAAACCCTACAGTTATTGTCACGCATGGTGTGGTGGCCAACCCTTTCCAGAGACACTAAGGAGTTCGTCAGAGTCTGTCAAATATGTGCCCATCGCAAATCATCTAGACTTCTACTGATAGGACATCTTTTGCCGTTGGATGTTCCCAAGAAACCTTGAACGCAGATCTCAATGGATTTCATGGTGGAGTTACCCAGATCCTCGGGGTGTGATACCATCTGGGTTGTGGTGGACAGTTTTAGTAAGATGGCCCACTTCGTGCCTCTGTCCAAGTTGCCTACTGCCCAGGAGCTGGCCTCACTCTTCCTCTGGCACATCTTCAAGCTGCATGGTGTCCCCAGTGACATTGTTTCCAATAGATGCACTCAATTTGTAGTAGTGTTTTGGAGGTCTTTCTGTGCCAAGCTGGATATTAGGTTGAGCCTCTCACCAGCTACCACCCCCAATCAAATGGTCAGATGGAGTGAATTAATAAGGTGTTGGAGCAGTTTCTTCACTGCTACTCTTCACGACTACAAAACAACTGGGTGGAGAACCTGCCCTTTGCAGAATTCGCTTGAGAACCTGTCCATCAGACTTCATCTGGTTACTCTCCGTTCAAGTGCATCTTCGGATACAATCCCAGGCTGATAACCTGGGCAGCCGTCAGGGGGGGACTGTGGTGACTAGTGTCCCGGGCCCTTACAGAAAGGGGGGCCCACCCCTGGTTCCTACCGCTAATACCTGGAGAGCTGCACCAGGCTGTAAAACAACTGTTGTCTGATCAACAGGGATGACTTCTTAAAACAAGCCTTCCCTGTGTATAAGCTCTCTGTAAACCATTCCTGTAGGTCAGCAATGCTCCACCTATATTTAACATAACTATGTATGACATCACATAGGGGTGGAAAGGTGCAGCAGAATCTTTTTATTCAGTTGAGGGGTCCTGTCTATTTTGTCAGTCCCGTGACCCACAATTCCTGATGGCAGCCCTGCTGATAACACTCTGGTACCTAGATCCCCCAAGCATTTCAAATCTTTGTTGATGAAAGTACACTCAGCATTGAATTTCTCTTCCAGGAAATTAAACTTCTTCTCAGACCGGCAGCGGCTACCTTATACTCTCAAAGTATGTGATTCTGTGTGATTGTCTACCCAAAACATCAAGTTGCGACAACCTTCGCAGAAGTTTGGGCCAAAGTATATTGGACCCTTTAGAATTATCAGCTGCATTAACCCAGTGACTTTCCGGTTGAGATTGCTCAATGTTCTACTTCCAATTCTTTCCACTGCTCCTTACTGAAACCTGTGGGGAGATCTGGAATTTTCAAGACTTGTGTTCTTAGAAGACCTGCACCTCTTTCAGTTTCTTGGCAGAAAGAGTACATGGTAGAAAAGATCTTGGATTCTTGAATTGTCCGGTGGCAATTACAGTTTCTTGTGCACTGGAAAGGGTATGGACTTGAGGAGAGATCCTTGGTAGGGGATAAGGACTTGAATGCTGATTCCTTAAAGAGGAAGTTCTTCAAAGACTGTCCTGATAGACCCGGATTTAGGGGTCAGTTGACACCTCTTCAAGGTGGGGGGTACTGTCACAGGCCGACGTTGCGCTCGTCGTTTAGTGACAGTTACACCAAATCTTAAGCCGGCTGTTTCAGGTTGCTGTTTGGATCTGGACTATTAGAAATTGCTGCAGACTGGGCTGATTTTCACTGTGACAGGTGCTAGGCTGTAATCAAGTAGGCTGTGTTTGCAGCATTCAGCTGTTTTCCGTTTGGTATTAACTCCCTTTAAATAGGTTTCCTCTTGAACAGTCTGTGTCAGTGATAACTTATCCAGAGCCCTTCATTTGACCAAGGACGCCAGTTAAAAGATTCTGCTATGTGAACTCATTTGGAAGATCTTGTTGTGTTCCCCTGCCAGAAGATCTTGCCTAGTTACCAGCTTCAGGAAGATTCCGTTTGGATTACCAGTACAGGAAGATCCCAATAAGTTCCATGTGGGAAGTTTCATTTTGGTTCCCAGACCCAGTCCATGTGCATCCTGTCAGCTTCTAATTAGCTGCTGCCCATTCCTGTCCCAGGAATCCAGTCATCCAGTGAAGCTAAGTCCTAGTTATTATTTAATTTATCTGTCCGCCGAGCCATATTATTGTGACTGTGCCTAGTTTACACTCCCTGGCTATTTCCTATCCTTTCCATCTGTGTGGGTATCCTAGTGACTAGTCCAGTTATTGCACCACTAGCAATCACATTATTTCTGCTGGTTTACCATCAGTTCTGTACCCTGCTAGTCATCAGGATTTAATCTAAATCTGCCATATCCGCACCAGTCACCTCACACAACTGTGCAAATCCTGCAGTTCCCTGCTGGCTATATTGGCTCTTACTCCTTGGAGGTTAAGTCCAGGGGGTGGCCTAAGTACTGGTTGTGCCTGCATGCACTAAGGGAACATCATGTCACTGCTATTGGTGAAGACCCTCCAGTGAGGAACTCTAAGAGCTCATACTGCTGTGCAGGGTTCCCTCACATACAGTAGTGCTACACAGTGCTGCACCCCACAGCCCTTCAGCCCACTTCCCTTCCCTGATGCAATCACAGTGCTGCAGCCCACAGCCCTACACCCTAACCCTCAGGCATTCTGTGTGACATGGCGCTAAGACCACGAGGGAGGGACTTTTATTGGATCCAAAACATGTGAGATTCGGGAAGATTGCATTTTACCTTATTTTGGATCCGAGTTTGGTGGCAAAACCCGAGCCCGGGCTTGGAGCTACTGAGAAATGTCAAATTCGGGTGGTTTTGGTTTTCAGAAAACTGAACCCACATATTTCTATTTATTATTGTTAAAAAACAGCTAAATCCAGGTCAATTTTGGACCTGCTATTGTTCCTACTATATATTTAACATCAATAACATTCATTTTCAGTGTGCAACGGCACCTTAAGTCATGAGGGAGGGACTAACATCCCATTAAAAACATGCAAGATTTGTTTTTTAGAGCCGAGATCTGACCCCAAAGCGTTCAATGCCAGAACTCTGTCACAACTCTTGCCACAAATCCCCAGTTTGGGTGTGTTCACTTTTCAAGAAAAGAGAACCGCTTATCTCTAATTGTCATACCCAGCAACTTTAGCATGGAGTATTGGATCCCTAGGCTTGAGGTGAAGCACAGCAAAACAAAAATCGTGTCAGGATCAGAAAAAGTCTCTCAGTGCAGGACTCAAGAAACACAATCAAGTTTTTGGAAGATATGCATTAAACACATTCTCTGAACAGTATGCTTAACAGCAGCCCAAATACAGGGGTAACTGAGAACATACAATTGAGGAATGCATAGACACAGGTTGAAGAAGGACCTATAGTAGGAGGATGCAGGCAAACTGTGAACCATTGATTTTACACCGCCCAACAAAAATATCATCATTAGTATCTGCAATTGTACCAGCTCTATGCTACTGTAGGTACCAGAGATCCGTCTGAAACAAGCTTCTCTTCCCCATACACACACAACTCAACCATAAGTCAGGGTGGTTCCATGCGATTGCTTTGTCACCGCCCAGTTCATAACCTGGAACACCCTATTTCATGGAAAGACAGATTCGGCCAAGAAGTGTCCGACTCAGAATAAGATGGACATAGGCATTAATGCATACATTTGCTTCTGTGCATGTGCCGTATGGAAAATCTTGCCGTTTACATCTGTAAAGATCCGTGTGACTCAGATCTGTAAAGATCTCAGCGCTATCTACATCAGTCAAATCTCTTCAGCTTCTGCAATTTATTGCTTAGGTTAAACAAAGAATTAAACACAGTAGCACAGCTTTCTTTCTTTAATAATGACCCTATTATAATGCCACAGTGTTGCGGATACTTGATATGTTGGTTTTCTGCTCACATATAACCAGTAGACACTAATTTAAAACTAATTAACTTCTACGGGGTACTCAACCTTGGAGTCTTTTGGCTCTGGCGAGACACTAGAGCCCTGGAATTCTATGCTTATATAAGAAGCACTGCGTAGCCAGAGAGCTCAGACGGTGCTATTCATGTTACATAGAAAAACAAACTGTTATTAGTAACAGTGGGGGCAGCTAGGGTAAAATTATTTATTTTATTTACCTACTATAACTACATGTGAAGAGCCTTAATATACTATAATCAAAAATGTTAAGACTCTCATATATATGCCACGGTGCGCACTATACTAGAAGAAGTGATTGGATAAAACTAAATTGCACATAATAACTGAAGATAAAAGGAAGATCTTATCTTCGGAATATTTAGCCATAAACAGATCAGGGAAGTAAAGAAAAATAACTTAACACTCTGTAGGGTGATTCTCCAGAAAGTGAACATAAAATCCTGTGCATCACACGCTTTTATTTTTTTTGTCCTTTTAAACTGATCTGTTAAGAAATTGTCCTTATATGAAAACTTAATTGCTTAGTAGCAATGCCTTACTCTATAACTTAAGAGCCACTAAAATCTTTGTCATTTGAATTTGTGTAGCTGTCCCATGCATCACAGAGAATCGCCCTGTAAAGTGCGTCCCTGTTGCAATAGATTGTAGGTGTACTAAGGGTCAGATCAGGGATTTATTCCACTCCGTGCTGTCCCCAATACTGTAACCTTATTACGTCACACAGGGGGGCAGGGCTGGGGCACTAGGAAGTAGAGCACTGTCTGGAGTGTCCCTAGGATGCTCTAGGCAGCTCTCAGGCTGCAGGTTTGTGTGTGGCTCTTCAGTGGCACTATTAGCTGCAGGATACAGTACCAGCACTCTGTAAGCTAAATGCAGGGACCTTAGGGCAGCGACAGTGCTGTCCTCAGGGCCCAAGACAACGGCTTCACTCGCAGAACCCTAGTTATGGTCCTGGATGTACTCAACTCTATCACCCGCTGCCTCTCCCTGTTATCCACTGTCACTCTCTGCCTCTCTCTGCCACCCACTGCCTCTCCCTGCCAACCATTGCCTCTCCCTGTCACCCACTGCCTCTTTCTGTCACTTTCTGCCTCTCCCTGTCACTCTCTGCCTCTACTATAACACACAAACAAAGGATGGTGCTATGCTCAGTCTCTTGGGTGGTGTGGATGACAAATGCAAATGTATACTGATAGCTGTTACTCATACTGTAGACTTTTACTGGATAGCTAAAATGTATCAGATTGTACACAGTATCACTTGACAATATCATGTGGGAAACAATTACAAAATATAACAAATGTTGCACACATAGTGTATGCAGTTCAGCTCTTGCTGCTCGTTCTGCAGCCATGAACACAAGTCTTTAGACTCTTTCAGTACTAAGTGTCACTTTCCTTAATGTCACTTTTGATGGGTGAAGGAGTCACAGTATTGCAGAAAAAATTAAAACATGAATAATAGAAGAATCGCTTGAGAAAAAACACTTGAGTAAAATAAAATGAGGGGAAAATAAGAAAAAATAATCATATGTAGAAAAAAGAAAAAAATAGATGAAAAAAAAATATATGTACATAGAAGCTTGTTAGGAATAATGAAAGCAATAGTAGTAGATTAATCCAAAAGGAAGTCCTTATGTGTGGGAACAATTACCTGGTTGTTTCTATGAGCAATAGATTAAACAAATATAATAATACTTAAGGTGAAATTGAACTGATGCAGACTGCAGCATCCTGCTAGTCTGTATTTTACCTTCCATGCACTACCTTGCATGCACCTGAGTCGTGGCTGATTTCGGATGAGCGGCTTTGCAGCATTCCCCGGGGATTCGAATGTGAGCGTTGTCCGGGTAGACAGTTACACTGGTGTGGTCCGTCTCCGGACTGATTCCTGATTCCCCCCCCCCCCCCCGGTGTTCTGTGCGCGGCGCATCTTGCTACAGATGCACCCCTTGGCTGCCACTTAACAGGAGTAGATGCTGCCTAGAGAGTGGATGTTCACGGTGCAGGCTCTAAGGAACTCTGCGCCATGCACACCCTCCACATACAGAGACTCACTTCACCATTCACTGCTGCCGTGTATACTCGCCCCTCTTTTTCACCGTCTTATGTCCATTCCTGGTGTCAGGAATTGGTGTTCAGTGGCATCTCACTTACCAGCGCATTGGTGTGCAGGCCTCCGGAGGTCACGGGCCCCAGTCTGCAGCTGCATGAATGCTCTGTCCGCGGGCACGGTGCCCATTGTCATTTTGTACCCCTGAAGTCCGTCTAGTGTGTACCTACCATCTGTGCAGCATGGGCGCTGCCATGACACTTGTGGTCAGCTGACCTGCAAACACCCAATCCTGTGCTGTGTCTGCACACATGATTCAAGCATCCAATGCCTGCTGACCAGGGGGTATAAATCCGGAACATCGGCTCAGTCTCATCACCTTGAACAATGCATCACATCCAGTGTACAGCGTCTCCTGGCTCCCGTCTCCAGTGATTTCCTTGCTCCAGTGTCTCAGTGGAACTACAGGCTCCAGCCATCCTGCTCTGCTACAACTCCTTCCACAGTCAAATTTCACCTCTGCATGCAATAAGAGACTCTCTCCAGGTGTTACTTACCATTCTAACCTGTGTGTTGTTTATCTGCGTTCAACATTGTGCTATTCCATCTGGCACTTAAAACAATCAGCTTGCAATTTACAAACTGCCACCTGCTTTGGCCTTGCTTGGCTTTGTTGACTTGTGCATATATACAGACTGTGTGAATCTATTGCTGTTGGTTTCCAGGCCAATCCCCGGAGTTACTATTGCCTGTGTTCACTGTCATCATCTGCATTACCATCATCTGCATATTTGATCCTGTTACCATCAACTTCCAAGTCGACCTTCGATGTTTGCCATCGGCTTCAAGACCGGTCATCACTGTTATTAATTTCACTGGTTTACAGATCATCACCTGTGACTGTTGTTATACCTCTGTCGGCTTCCCTGCTCAAACCATCAGTATTGTTATTGTGCTTTAGTGATTATTCATACCTCTGTGTGCTAAATAAACATAATTGCGCACAGGCACAGAAATCTTCTACAGCCTCCTTGTTTCCTCCACCGCACCACCACTGACTCAGTAGTACCCCCTCCAGGAACAGACACAGTTACAAACCTGACACCTGGATTCTTCCAGCTGTGCAGTACAGGACTGCACCTCCCATCGCTTCCAGTCACATGACCACTGATAGTGCTCGTAATGCAGTGGTTCAGCTGTGCATTCCTCTTAAGTGTGCCCAACACGTTTCAGCCCACAATGGGGCCTTCTTCTGGGAATGGTGCTTGGATTCTCTGTTCCAATTTAGGTTTAAATAGGGTCTGGTTTTTCATAATGATTGGGTGATTGACCCTTCATTCCGATTGGTTAATTTTCCTGTCAGTCAGCTCCCAATTCGCCCATTATGTAGAAAGTCAATCATGCTGTGTTCTACCCATGTTGCACAGTGCTAAATGAATGGTTCGAGTATGAATACAGATGTAGTCTTGTGCAGAATTGATCCTGCTGTTTTATAACTGCACTTGACTTCATTATATTGATAGGCGAGATAAATTTATTATAAAAAGGATGATCCTGTTCTATTATGACTGTATGGGACAATTTTGTGTGGGTAGACAGAATAAAGGTACAAATAATACAATATAAGATACTAACATACTATAAACATGTATGGATCCTTGTAGTATTGGGTTTATATTGTGTTTTTGCAGGTAACAATAGCTACTAATGATGCTTTCTGTTGCATATACAGAATTGCTAATGTTGATGTGAACATGTTGGTGGTCATGTGCAATACACTCATTGTGTATCCCCTGTTCAAATAGTCATGCGTAAATAATCAGAAGCAGATATTGTGCACTGTGATCTTTAGTTAAGTAGGTGGTCCTGCTTTGTCCATTTTGGTCTTAGGGGGGTTGGAGTGACCAAGTTTGTTTCTGCTGTACAGCTGTATAGTAATGATAAATCTTATTATTATTATTATTTTTAACAAATTATGGATTTAACCTCGTTATCTATATTTAATCCATGTGGGGCCAGTTTTCAACTCATACATCTATTTCAGTTCAATGGTGTTAATCCTGTGCATATAATCTCCTCCCCTGCAGTTTCTATGTACTTCCTGTATTCCCATGGATTTCAGGATCCTAGGGTCACTGTTGTGAAGATTTTGAAGTGTTTTTAAAAATTATGGTCTTCGTAACCTCTATTGATGTTGCGGATATGCTCGCTAATACGTGTTTTTAAAGGCCTTACTGTTCCTCCAATGTATTGTTTTGTGCATGCGCACTCTAGAAGATAGATTACCCCCTTAGTAGTGCATGTTATTCTATTCTTCATGTTTTAGTTTTTGTTTGTGATGCTTGATTTGAAATTCAATGTGGGTTTCGTACTGCACTGTCCTTGATTGGTGCACCCTGAACATGTGCCA
Organism: Pseudophryne corroboree; assembly: GCF_028390025.1. Taxonomy (NCBI): domain Eukaryota; kingdom Metazoa; phylum Chordata; class Amphibia; order Anura; family Myobatrachidae; genus Pseudophryne; species Pseudophryne corroboree. The sequence continues at coordinate 242,868,207 of NC_086444.1, read as the reverse complement.
CCACAATGGTAAAAACCACAGCTAGGTGTGGTGGGGTCGATGGTAGTTTGAGTAAACTGTTTTGGGGGGGATATGGTTGTGTATTAGGATCTTTCTTATGTCTGGAGCCTTTCTGAATACAACCTTCGGTTTTGTCGGTATGTTTTTTACTAATGTCTCATCCTCCATTAGTGTGGCAGCCAAGGGGTGCATCTGTAAGAAGGCGTGCTGCAGATCGCAGCGCTGGGGGGGATATCAGTCCAGAGACTTTTATTCAGTAAAAATCTATGGGTAACAGCTATCAGTATACATTTGCATTTGTCATCCACGCCACCCAAGAGACTGAGCGCAGCACCATACTTTGTTTGTTATTATTGTGTATAGGTTGGCCACCTAAGTGCAGCAGCACATCCAAACAACACAAATACACTCTCTGCCTGTCACCAACTGTCTCTCGCTGTCACTCTCTGCCTCTCCCTGTCACTCTCTGCCTCTCCCTATTATCCGCTGCCTTCCATTAGCCAATGCATCTCCCTATCACCCGCTGCCTCTCTCTATTACCTGCTGCCTCTCTTTGTCACTCTCTGCCTCTCCCTGTCACCTGCTGCCTTTTCCTGACATCCATTATCTCTCTCTCTGTCACCCACTGCCTTTCCCTGTCACCCACTGGATTTCCCTGCCACCCACTGCCTCTCTCTGTCACTCTCTGTCTCTCCTTGTCACTCTCGGCCTCCCCAATCACTTGTTGCCTCTCCCTGTCACCCACTGATTCTGCCTGTCACCCAATGTCTCTCTCTGTAACCCACAGTCTCTTTCTGTTACCCTCTACCTCTCCCTGTCACCAACTGGCTTTCCCTGCCACCCACTATCTCTCCCTGTCACTCTCTGCCTCATCCTGTCACACTCTGCCTCTCCATGTCACACTCTGCCTCTCCCTGTTACTATCTGTCTCTCCCTGTTACCATATGTCTCACCCTGTTACCACTGCCTTTCTCTGTCACTCTCTGCCACTTCCTGTCAGTCTTTGTCTCTCCCTATCACTCACTGCCTCTCCCAGTACTCACTGCAGTGTGGCATATTATTAGCTTGGGGTGGGGTAGAGGAGGAAGTTCCACTACTGGCTCAGGTGTATTACTTCCAGTGTCCATGCTGCAGGATCTAGATGGTAAGTCACCAGTCAATAGGTTAATCCCATATGGTCAACATGCATTAGGTTGACAGGTACAAAATGTTGACATGGTCAAAAGGTCGACATGTAAAAGGTTGACATGATCAAATGGTTGACATGAGGTTGTTTTTCTTTTTTCAACATTTACCATCCATGTGTACTACACCATGCCCAAAGCGTGGGTACAACTTTTCACTAATTTGGTTTATATGTTGTTAAACAAACAAAATGACACAAAAAACCTTGTATCGACCTTTGTTTGTGTCAACCATTCCCATGTTGATCTTTTTACTGTGTCAACCTATTTATCCTGTCGACCTTTAGGTCTAGTTGCCCTGGTGCATGTTGACCATATGGGTTCCAACTATTGACTATCGACCTATTTCTGGCCAACCCAATGATCCAAACCCCCATGCTGCATGAACACAGATTGTTGCGTCTTATTTTACACCTCCAGCGCTCCTCACAGACTGGCCTAGGAGGCTGGATTTGGTCATACGCTTGATGCTGAAAACTGAGCAATGATCTGAAAGCCTCTCTGTGATTCTTTACATGTGCCTTTTGATTTCCTGTTGACCTTCCATAAATAAACAGTTACACAATTGGCCATACAGGAGAAATCTATGCTTCATTATGTGCTGTCATATCAGATATCTGTGCAGATGTGTGTAGGTGACAGCAACGCTCTAATGCTTCCTGAGGGTCCTGTGCATGACGCTTAATCACAGTTGGACTGGGAAACATGTTTGACATGAAGAGAACACAGAAAAGTATATTGTTTTACATTGTGTGGCAAAACCATTTATCCAATATGCTTTTTAAAAATGTAATTGTGCATTTATTATTTGATACTCAGCAAATGAGTCTACATTTCTAAAGTTTTCCACATTTGTCCTAGTCTTGGCTATATCATTGTTTAAACTGTAAAGGTATTACAGTTTGATCAAATATATAAGGATTATGAGTCTTGGTTATAGCCAAAAAGTCTGAAGAGAGCCCATTGGGGACTTTGGTTGCATTTTTGGTTGAAACCCCCAGCCTAATAGCCCCTTTATGTCCCAGCAGCATACAGAACCTGCATAAAGTAAGAATGCAATGTATAAGCAATACAATTATTATGAATTATTCTTGGAAAACTATCCACTGAGAGCGTCACATACTGATGGCAACAAATGTTGGTACTAATTTACTAGTTCATTTCCTTTATATTATTTATATTGTTTACTGTGATTATAGTATTATTTTTGTTACTACGCTGTCTAATAATTGTTATTTGTACCTCTTTTCACTATAATATTAATTTATCATAAATTGTTAACTATTGGTAATTGGACAGACTCTATCGGCCATCCATAAAGCCTGTTACGATGGGCCTAATTCATACTTGTACGTTAACCCGATGGTTAGCATACAAGTCCAATTGTTGGGGCACTGTGCATGTGCAGAATGGGCCCTGCATCCTCACACGCAGTGTCCCCTAAGCCCCAGCCTGATTGACAGGCTGTGTGCATTTGGGGGCTGGGGAGGGGCGGCGACTGAGTCCATTCCCCAAAATGGAGGAGTGTTGTCTCCATTTCGTGGGAAAGAGAGAAAGTTTTTGCGGAAGATACAAAGAAAAGGGGACTAAATGCCTTTTCCGGGGCACACTTGTAAATTCATATATTAATATGTGGTTAAAAACTAACTTTTAATTCATAATTTTTAAAAAAAAACTGGATTACACATACAAATACTTACACCAGGTTATATTGTGGCATGTTCCTGCTGTTTTAAGAAAATCCAATTGCAATTTATCATACATCAATGAGCATTTGTAGTAAAAATATAACAAAAATATACATATAGAGGTATCCGGAGACCTTTAATTTGTCTATAAATAGGGTTAATTCAAATGGTCTGATCGTCCTATTCATCACCACTCATAATTGTCTTAAAAAGACACCACAGATATGACAAAAAAAATTTTTGTTGGAGTTTGTATGTACTCCCTTTTTTTGGTTGTTTAACCTATAATGAATATCTTGATTGCAAACCAAACTTTTGTTGCCCACGAATCAGTCATGTGGACAAACAACTTGCATGCAGATGTTTCTTATCTCTAATATGTGTCAAGCAGAAAAGTCATTAGTGGTGATCCACTTTCAATCCTATAAGCAAAAGCCCTCCAACACCATAAAGATGGTGATTGTGAAAGTACGTTTACAATTGCTCAGAATATACTCAAAATATACTTTTGAATAAAGACTCATAAGCGGTGACCCACCAATCAGTCGTGTGGGTAACCACCTATCCTGCAGACAATGACTAATCAGCAACTGTACAGATGCCTCCAATGGATCCGCACCACAGAGATTAGAGAGGTGTTCCACTATTCAATCATGTGGATAACACCTTTGCATCACTTGTTGTTATATGAGTATAAAGATCATACAAAGTAAATCATTAGAATTTCAGAAAAAACGCTCCAAATTTACAAAAACAATGTGCTGAACAGTTGATTAAGGTATGCACACTACCTATACTATACTATTCCATCTGCTGCTAAGTGTGCATGTAATAATGCAATAAAATCCACTGTCTATGCATATTGTCTAAAGAAGCATGTTTAGGCTGCAAAATGAAATACATAAAGATATAAAACCTAAGTATTTATGCAACATTAAATATGGTGCCCTTGATAGAGAAAAATACAGAGAACCAGAGTATAGGGAAATGAGGGGTCTTCTGCTGTCCTGTATCTGTTATGAAATCATCGAATACAGAGAGGCACCTGAAGCTCCACTCTGCTTTGAAAAGTGAAGAGAGCAGCTGGCTTCTGCTTTTTCTTTTTGCTGCACAGGGAACCCTGATGCCTGTAATGCAGTGCAGGGTGTCCGGGCTGCTGAAATGAGAGGGCCCGTTCCTATTGAAAGGAGATGAAAGAAGAGGACATAAAGCAGGATTTGTAATGAGTCTGCTGGCTAAGTTAGCCTATTACCACCATGATTCCTCTTTGCAGGGGGCTGCTGGAGTGATGTGAGGAGCGATCTCCGGTGTCCGTTTCCCAGTGAGAGGAAGTCGGACCCGGACCGGAACCGGAAGTGACGTACGTTTCGCTTGTCACAGCTTGATCACAGTTTCCTGGTCATTGTCTGCAGGATAGGTGGTCATCCACACGACTGATTGGTGGGTCACTGCTTATGAGTCTTAATTAAGAGTATATTTTGAGTATTGTAAACGTACTTTCGCAATCACCATCTTTATGGTGTTGGAGGGCTTTTGCTTATAGGATTGAAAGTGGATCACCACTAACGACTTTTCTGCTTGACACATATTAGAGATAAGGAACATCTGAATGCAAGTTGTTTGCCCACACGACTGATTGGGGGGCAACAAAAGTTTGGTTTGCAATCAAGATATTCATTATAGGTTAAACAACCCAAAAAAGGGAGTACATACAAACTCCAACAAAAACATTTTTTTTTGTCATATCTGTGGTGTCTTTTTAAGACAATTATGAGTGGTGATGAATAGGACGATCAGACCATTTGAATTAACCTTATTTATAGGCAAATTAAAGGTCTCCGGATACCTCTATATGTATATTTTTGTTATATTTTCGCTACAAATGGTCATTGACTTATGATAAGTTGCAATTGGATTTTCTTAAAACAGCAGGAACATGCTGCAATATAACTTTGTCACGACAGATTGCACCTGAATGAGGAGGGGGCTGTGATGCTGGGGGAAGGATGGTTAGAAGGTTGGAGGAGCTTTTAAACTAGGAGCCTGGGGGAGGGTTTAGCTAGAACCTACGGGTCAAACAGTAAGAAGAGTAGGGATGGGGTAGTGAACAAAATGGGGGTGGTGAAGTGGGGAGGGAAATATCAGCCGGCAAGGGTATTTGCATGGGTATTGACACAGGAATTACTGACATAGGCATTGTCCATGGTATTCCCAAATTATTAACTTATGACGATTATGGTTCAACAGTACGGTATATAGGAAATGATGTCCATAGCTTAAGGGAAAATACCTACATAAGGGGGGGGGGATAGAAAGACTTAACAGGTCAAATAGTGGTAGTAGTAAGGAAGGCTGTATTAAGTATGATGGGGTGGAAAGGGAGGGCGGAGAATAACAGTCGGTAAGTGTAATTCTAGAAAGGCACTTGTAAATAATGATAAGATACCATTAAAGCAAATTGGCAAGGGAAATATTAAGCTAAAATGTATGCTTGCGAACGCAAGAAGCCTATCAGGTAAAATGGGGGAATTGGAATGGCTTGTATCAAAAACTCAGTATGATTTTATAGGTATTACAAAAACATGGTGGGACGACTCCCATGACTGGGTTGCAAATTTGGAGGGATATTCACTTTTCAGGAGGGATAGGGCTACCAAAATGGGAGGAGGGGTATGTCTCTATGTAAAACCATCTCTAAAACCAAACTTACAGTATTAGATGTTATTTACGAGGGGATTAGAGATAACGTGGAGTCGCTATCATAAGTGGGGGCATTGAAGCAAAAAAACTAGTCATTAGCACGTGCTACAAACAAACAGATATTAGCATACATGAGGAGGAACAACTCTTGCAGCAAATTGAAAAAGCTGCATTAATGGGGGACATCCTAGTGATAGCGGATTTCAACTATCCTGATATAAACTTGAGTAACGATTCATGTGTAAAAGCTAGGAGCAACAGGTTCCTAAACACATTAACTTATCAATACTTGTCTCAATTAGTCGAGGACGCAACTAGAGGTAAAAATATTCTGGACCTAGTTATTACCAATAATGTGGACATTATATCAAACATTACAGTTGGGGAGACCTTGGGAAACAGTGATCACTATATGATCACATTCGACATCAGTTTCGAGAAGCATAGCTATAAGGGATCAACCAAAAACATTAAACTTTAGAAAAGCTAACTTCAATATGCTGAGACAGGCACTAAATGACATTGACTGGAAAGTTTTGTTTCATGGTAAAGACACATCAGAAATGTGAGATGCTTTAAAAGGGTTGCTTGATAGCAATATTCACAAATTAATTCCCATGGGCAGTAAACGCAGCAGTAGTAAACGCAAACCAATGTGGCTTAATAAGGAGGTCAAAAAAGAAATGGCTAAAAAGAGGTGTGCTTTCAACGCATTTAAATCTATTGGAGGGGAGGAGTCATTCCAGTATTACAAGGAATGCAATAAAAGATGCAAAAAAAGTAATAAGAGCAGCTAAAATTGTAAATGAAAAGCAAATCGCTATAGCTAGTGAAAACAATCCTAAAAAGTTTTATATAAGTACAAAAACAGTAAAAGGTTAAAAATGGAGAATGTAGGCCCATTAAAAGATGAACTGGGAGCATTGTTAAACGATGACAAAATAAAAGCAGAAATACTGAACAATTTTTTGTCATCAGTATTCACCAGGGATGATCAGACGGTGAGAGTAGTGCATAACGACAGTGAAGGTAATGATTCTTGGCTAGATGCTTGTTTAAGTGAGGAAGTAGTCCTGGAGAGACTAAGCAACATAAAGATTAATAAATTACCAGGCCCAGATGGTTTTCACTCAAGGGTTATTATGGAGCTTAGGTCACAGCTAGAAAGACCCTTATACTTGATTTTCTATAGTTCAATTAGATCAGGCATGGTACCGAAGGATTGACGTATAGATGAGGTAGTGCAATTATTTAAAAAGGGATCTAAAAATGATCCTGGGAACTATAGACCAGTTAGTTTAACCCAGTTAGTTTAACCTTTATAGTGGGTAAAATATTGGAAGGAATTTTGAGGGATAGCATAGAGGATTATCTGCGGAATACTACATTTATTAGTAAGAGTCAGCATGGGTTTGTGAGGGACAGATCATGTCAAACTAACTTAATTAGCTTCTACGAGGAAGTGAGCGATAATCTTGACCAGGGAAAAGCAGTGGATGTGGTCTATTTAGATTTTGCAAAAGTCTTCGATACAGTGCCTCACAGGAGACTGATCATCAAATTAGGGGAACTTGGCCTAGGAAATACTATTTGTACATAGATAGGTAATTGGCTGGATAACAGGGTACAATGGGTAGTGGTCAATGTGATGTTCTCCATCTGGGCACCAGTAGTCAGCGGAATACCACTAGGGTCCATACTTAGCCCTCTACTGTTCAATATATTTATTAATGATCTAGGAATAGGCCTGGGAAGCACAGTGTCAATCTTTGCAGATGATACTAAACTGTGTAAGGTAATTAATCACATTTACATTTACAGAATGACTTATTTAAACTTGAAACATGGGCGTCTAAGTGAGAGTGAGGTTCAATATTGAAAAATGCAAAGTTATGCATTTTTTGGTAAAAAACAAACTAAACAAACTTGCATCCTACACACTTAATGGGGTAACAGTAGTGGAAAAAGATTTGCGGGGTGCTCATAGATAATAGGCTTACTAACAGTACACAATGTCAAAATGCAGCAAAGAAGGCAAGTAAAGTCCTTGCGTGCATAAAACAGGGTATGTAATCCTGCCACTGTACAAATCATTGGTACTGTCTGCACCTGGAATATTGTGTTCAGTTTTGGGTACCATATTATAAAAAAGATATCGGTGGAACTAGAAAGAGTTCAAAGGGTAGCTACTAAACTGATTAAAGGGTTAGAGACACTGGAGTACGAGGAAAGGCTTTCTAGGTAAAAAATGTATACACTAGAAAAGAGGCGACTAAGAGGAGAACTCCCTGCCGGAAGAAGGTAATAATGGCGGACTCTGTAAATGCTTTAAAAACGGATTGGACAATTTTCTAGCTGAAAAAAGTATCCAAGGCTATAGCATTTAATATATTGACATTAAATATCTGGGAGTGGTACGAAATATAGTTGTCAGTTGGTACTAAACCATTACTTAAGCTGGTGCATTATAATGTGCACAGCTTATTACAGAATACAGGTTGAACCCGATGGGCATTTTGCCTCTTTTCAACCTCATTAACTATGTTACTATGTTACTACCACACACTACAGAAAGCATCCTAGTTAGTGGCTTCCAGACAATACGGAGAGCATCACAGTAACCATCATGCAATACAGAGATCATCCTTTTCACTACAATAGAAAACAGCAAGCATTCCAGTGACCATCTTGCAAAGAGCATCTTAGTGACTGACATATAGGGGGTAATTCCAAGTTGATCGCAGCAGGAATTTAGTTAGCAATTGGGCAAAACCATGTGCACTGCAGGGAAGGCAGATATAACATGTGCAGAGAGAGTTAGATTTGGGTGTGGTGAGTTCAATCTGCAATCTAATTTGCAGTGTAAAAATAAAGCAGCCAGTATTTACCCTGCACAGAAACAAAATAACCCACCCAAATCTAACTCTCTCTGCACATGTTAAATCTGCCTCCCCTGCAGTGCACATGGTTTTGCCCAATTGCTAACTAAATTCCTGCTGCGATCAACTTGGAATTACCCCCATAATACAGAGAGAATGCTAGAGATAACATTTTAATACAGAGAGCATCCAATTGAGTGCCATACAAAACAGAGTGCAAGTGTAAAATATAGACTTCATATTAATGGCAAACATCAATACTGAAAATATCCTAGAGACAGGCATGCAATATAAATGAACACTCAAGGTGGGTGTGGTATTGAAGGTTGACAGTAACTAGGTCGACAATGTCTAGGTCGACCACTATTGGTCGACAGTAACTAGGTCGACAGGGTCTTTAGGTCAACATGTTCTAGGTCGACAGGTCAAAAGGTCGACATGTTTTTTTTATGTTTTTTTGGTGTCGTTTTCTTCGTAGAGTGACCGGGAACCCCAATTAGTGCACCGTGTCCCCTCGCATGGCTCGCTTCGCTCGCCATGCTTCATTACCGTTCCAATCGTAGTCCACGTGGATCGTTAAGTATGAAAAGGTTAAAAAAAAGAAAAAAATTGTGAAAAACTCATGTCGACCTTTTGACCTGTCGACCTAGAACATGTCGACCTAAATACCCTGTCGACCTAGTTACTGTCGACCAATAGTGGTCGACCTAGACATTGTCGACCTAGTTACTGTCGACTTAGAAACCGGATTCCTTCAAGGTATGGCTGTACAATGCAAAGCACATGCACGTGATGGTCATACAATCCAAAGAGCTTCTTAAGCAATACATAAAGCATCCTTGTGAGTGTTATAAATTGCTTAGAGCATCACAGGGATACAATCCAATCATAATGACTGTTATACTATATAGAGAGCATATGCTACTGTATATGCCTTTTATGAATTTGTTATATAAAAATTGCATCCCTACCTGTTGTTGTGTTTGTAGATATAGTGGCTGATTCTGAGTCCTAGGAAAGTGGCCTCATAGATGTTACCTTATTATGTCCCAGTAGTTGCAACAGAGGCATCACCGGGTCTGGTGACACCCGGTGCGCACTCTGCATCCTCTTGCGTGCGGAACCGCGTTCGCGGACAAAAAGAGTGTGTGGCCTAAGTCAGGTGGGCGTGGTCTCATGGGGGAAGCAGGTAACATCACTCCGGGGGCAGCCTAGCATCATCAGAAGAAGCTGGGCTGCTCCCTTTGAACAGTAGATGTGTAGTGTCAGTGCCTGAATCACAGGGGCCGTGTGCTGCAAGCAACTGTCACACTTCAGCACCCGGCTCCTGTGAGTGTGAGAGCAGAAGGCATTTTGGTGTCACCCCCTCCGAGGATGACACCTGGGTGTGGGCTGCACCCCCCGCACCCACCTTCTGACGCCACTGTGTTGCAGTCACATATTTTAATGCTTTGTAACAAAAACAAGTAAGTAATCACTTCTGTACGGTAACTGTTAACTCTAATGCACTATGCATGCTTTCTTCACTGATGTATTATTGAACTATAATTATTTAGACTTTACAGTACCCTTATTAATGATACATGCTAGCATATCAGAGCTAATGCACAGTTCAACAGTGACTTATTTTTAGGCAAACCACTCAAAGTAATGACTTTAAGAATTCAGTGAAAGCAAATAAAACTCCCTTGTTACAATAGCATTGGCTTTCCATACCCACTGACCAGTGCACACACTGCCAAATAATTATCCATAGCATCAATCAACTTTCAGAAAAATAGATGAGAACTGTCATGTTAGACTAGTGAGGTGAGTAACTGTACACTTTCACCCTTAAATAGATGTTTACTGATTAAAGTGGTTAATGGCTTTGACAATATCACAACTTCCATATAATTACTGAATAGCAGTGTTATTTTGGACCTGTCAGCTACAGTACGTTTTACAAGATAGCACTTAGCTAACATTGTTTATTGTACAGCGGGTTTGGCCTGTGATTGTGTGATTCACACAGCCCGCACCTCTACCTGCACTTCCCACCTGACCCTTCCCCTCCTGCATCTCTCAACACTTTTTTTCCTACAGTACTTTAAAATAAAAAATAAATGGATGAGCCTGACTGGATGATGGAATTTACATAATCAACAGTACCGAACAATTACATATGATGACACGTAGTGCAATCCAAATAATCCAAATAATCTTCCTTAATTTGGAAATCTCCCAGAGATTCTGAAAGAGTACTTAACCACATGCTATTACCAAACTGTTTCATCAATGTAATGTGGGTCATTCCATATCAGTTCATGACACCCACTAACTCAGATTTTCATGATACTTTGGGCCTAATTCAGATCTGATCGCAGCAGCTAATCGGCAACACCATGTGCACTGCATGTGTGGCAGATATAGGGCCTAATTCAGGTTGGTCCAACCGGAATTTTTACAATTGCAGAAAATGCGATCGCCTCTGCCTGTCAATCAGGCAGAGGCGGTCACGGGGCGGAGGGAGGCAGGCAACGCTCCTTTTCCAGGGGAGGAGACGGAGCGTTGCGGGGGAGGTGCAGCGTGAACAGGGGGCTGAGGCAGCCGAATGGGGCGGTGTCAGGGTCGTGATCACGGTGGCTGCTTGATGTCACATGCAGCCGCCGTGATAAAGAACGTGGAGGCGGGACTTCTGCGGGCGCAGCTAAGCAGCGCCGGCAGGAGTCGTCCCCTGTTTCTGCTAACAAGCAGAAATTGCGATATGATTGCAATTTCTGCTTGATGAACGGGGGGAGGCGGCGGTCAGCATGCAGGACGGCCTTGCCCTGCGATGGGCGGTCCCCAGTACGCTAGGAAAAGGATAGCACATTCTGATAATTAGCAGAATGTCCTATCCTTACTTAGGTGGTCATTCCGAGTTGATCGCTCGCTGTGTAACGATCAAGTGAAAAAATGGCAAAAATGCGCATGCGCTAAGTACTTTCACACAAAACTTTGTAGATTTACACAAGCTCGAGCAACGTTTTTTCATCGCTCGAGTGATCGTAGTGTGATTAACAGGAAGTGGGTGTTTCTGGGTGGAAACTGGCCGTTTTCAGGGAGTGTGCTAAAAAACGCAGGCGTGCCAGGTAAAAACGCAGGAGTGGCTGGAGAAACGGGGAGTGGCTGGCCGAATGCAGGGCGTGTTTGTGACGTCAAACCAGGAACTAAACGGACTGAGGTGATCGCAGTCTAGGAGTAGGTCTGGAGCTACTCAGAAACTGCAGCAAATTATTTAGTAGCAGTTCTGCTAATCTTTCGTTCGCTATTCTGCTAAGCTAAGATACACTCCCAGAGGGCGGCGGCCTAGTGTGTGCAATGCTGCTAAAAGCAGCTAGCGAGCGAACAACTCGGAATGAGGGCCTTAATTAGGCCCATAATATATGCAGAAAGAGTTAGATTTGGGTGGGTTACATTGTTTCTGTGCAGGGTAAATACTGGCTGCTTTATTTTTACACTGCAATTTAGATTTCAGTTTGAACACACCCCACCCAAATATAAATCTCTCTGCACATGTTATATCTGCCCCCCCTGCAGTGCACATGGTTTTGCCCATTAGCTAACAAATTTGCTGCTGCGATCAGATCTGAGGGGATAATTCAGACCTGATTGCTAGAGTGCGTTTTTTGCATAACTGCGATCAGATAGTCGCCGCTTACAGGGGGAGGCTATGTGGTGTGTGCAGGTGTGCGATCGCATTTGTAGCAGAGCTGCACAAACATCAGTTTGTGCGGTCTCTGCTTGGGTCTGGGACTCCAGGTCGACAACAAAAAGGTCGACACACCTTGGGTCGACGCCAATTGGTCGACACACCTTAGGTCGACATGGACAAAAGGTCGACGGGAACAAGGTCGACATGGAAAAAGGTTGACATGAGTTTTTCATGTTTTTTTTGTGTCGTTTTCTTTGTAGAGTGACCGGGAACCCCAATTAGTGCACCGCGTCCCCTCCAGGGCCGGTTCTGGCGCTCTGTGCGCCCCGGGCGGTTATAGGGGGCGTGGCTTCATACAGGGGGCGTGGTCATTTACGCCCCCTGTACAGACTGAAATGATGTGCGGTGAGCGATGACGTCATCGCGCACCGCACAGTAAAGGACCTCTCCACGAAGGGAAACTAGACGCGTACGCATCTAGTTTCCCTTCACAGCGGCAGCGGGGGGGCAGCGACCAGCGGCAGCGTCCAGCGGCAGCAGGGGGGCAGCGGGCAGCGGGGGGCACACAGCAGCAGCGGATCTTGCCCTGGTGCGGCGCCCTGCGCCCTCCGGAAGGCGGCACCCCGGGCAAAAGTCCTGCTTGCCCGTGGCAAGATCCGCTACTGGTCCCCTCGTATGGCTCGCTTTGCTCGCCATGCTTCGGGCATGGTGCCTTCGCTTCGCTCGGCACAGATTACCGTTCCAATCGTAGTCCACGTGGATCGTTAAGTACGAAAAGGTTCCAAAAAAGGAAAAAATTGTGAAAAACTCATGTCGACCTTTTTCCATGTCGACCTTGTCCCTGTCAACCTTTTGACCATGTCGACATTTTGTCCATGTCGACCTTAGGTGTGTCGACCTTTTTGTTGTCGACCAGGAGTCCGGATACCCTCTGCTCATCCCAGGACTTACTCTTCCTCTGCGATGTAATCCTGCTGATCGGGGCCGGAGTTGACATCACACACCCTCTCTGAAAACGCCTGAGCCCACCTGCGTTTTTCTGGACACTCCTGTAAAACGCTCAGTTGCCACCCACGAATGGCCTCTTCCTGTCAATCACCTTGCAATCGCACGTGCGATTGCTTTATTCGCACCATCCCGTCGCTAGGCACCGATGCCCGGTGCAATCGTCTGACGGGCCGGCGCATTGCCGTGCATACGCATGCACAGTTCAGAGCTGATCGCCCACTGTGCAAAAACGCACAACAGTGATTAGGTCTGAATTACCCCCTGAATTAGGCCCTTTCTATACTAGATGCTACCACATAACTACTAACACATGTACATTTTTTCTTCTCTAGGCATTACATATTTGAGATATAGGGGGTCAAATTTTAGAAGAATTGCTCGGAAATGCTACTCCTGATGCTTCGTTTCTTGTGAGGTGTATCTAGAAAAAAAAACCCATCTGTACCTAATTTATGTATCACTTTGAAATTTTGAAGATGGCTAGCTTCCCCAAATTGCTCTATGTCCTTCAGATGGTACCTGTCATGCTCTCTAAATCTTTCCTTTCTCTCCTCAACTCATCTATTTCTAAATTCATCTGGGCCAGTAAAAGACCCAGAATAAGCCTCTTTAAATGATCCCAGACGGTACAGAATGGGGGGCTGAATCTGCCGGACATAGAGCAGTACAACAGAGCCTGTCTTCTCCGTTTCGCAGTGGACTGGCTCAATGGTACATCGGTCTTTACCGATTCGCTGATTGATTCCCAACTTTGTGCCCCTATGTCTCTTAGCTCTGTCCTACATGCGTCCAAATCTGACTTGCCGGCTACTTTTCTGGACAATATACTCCTAACTTCCACTGTGATGGCTTGGAAATTATCCAGAAAATCTCTAAAATGACAGCACACCTACTCCCTATTTCTTCCTCTCCTTGGTAACCCACACTTTCAACAGGGTCAGGCCTCATATCCTTTCACGGCTTGGCATACTGCTGGTCTCACACGAGTTGGTGATTTCCTCGATTCTAGTAAAAAACCATTGACTTTTACTGAAGCACTAGCCAAATATGACATTAACCCTAACCATAGTTTCTACTTCTTTCAGGCCTCACACTATGGGGGTCATTCCGAGTTGTTCGCTCGTTGACAATTTTCGCTATATTGCGATTAGTCGCTTACTGCGCATGCGCAAGGTTCGCAGAGCGCATGCGCTTAGTTATTTTACACAAAAGTTAGGTATTTTACTCACGGCATAACAAAGCTTTTTCATCGTTCTGGTGATCGTAGTGTGATTGACAGGAAGTGGGTGTTTCTGGGCGGAAACTGGCTGTTTTCTGGGAGTGTGCGAAAAAACGATGGCGTTTCTGGGAAAAACGCGGGAGTGTCTGAAGAAATGGGGGAGTGTCTGGGTGAACGCTGGGTGTGTTTGTGACATCAAACCAGGAACAAAACTGACTGAACTGATCGCAATGTAGGAGTAAGTCTGGAGCTACTCAGAAACTGCTAAGAAATTTCTATTCGCAATTCTGCTAATCTTTCGTTCGCAATTCTGCTATGCTAAGATACACTCCCAGAGGGCGGCGGCTTAGCGTGTGCAATGCTGCTAAAAGCAGCTAGCGAGCGAACAACTCAGAATGAGGGCCTATGTACATTCAGTCCTCTCCCATCTCAGCTCACCAGACTTTATTAACTGTCTAGACACGCTTCTGCGCTCTGGGACATGCTCCATCTCGTCTCTATATGCCCGCATTCGAGTAGAACATATCCCCACTACTGATCTGCCCCAAGTACAGACATGGTCCTCTCACATTGCTTCTATGTCTCCAGAAGCCATAATGGACAGCTTCATAGCCTCCCTTAAACTTATCCCAGCTAGCTTATACCAGGAAATGTCCTACAAGATATTACATAGGGCCTATATCTCCCCGAAGAGGAGTCATTTGATGGGTTTATCTGACTCGGCAAAATGCCTGAAATGCTCTGCGCCAGTAGCGGATCTCATGCATTGCTTTTGGCAATGTCCTCACATTCAGGCGTTTTGGGCTGAACTACAGACATATGGTGCCTCCGAGTTAGGTCTACACTTCCAATGCACTGCCCCTTGGGCTCTCTTTGGTCAAATCCTAGATCAACCTGACCTTTCCCCCCAAGACACGAAATTGATAGTGATTCAGCGGTAGGCAGGAAGGCCATCCTCCAGCAATGGATCTCCGACACCCCTCCCACACTACCACTGGCTACCTCTAGACTCCTCTTCCTCTTCACAATGGACTGGCTGGAAACGTCTATAAATAAAGAATTACTAACTCCTGCGTTGTTTAAATGTTGGGGGCGATTTATAAACAGATTGCCCACCCTGACAAAATTGGCTGTTGAGCAAAGCTTTCAAAGCACCACGTGGTACGGACATCAACTCTTATCTGATGGCCCTCCCATTTCTCTTCCATAACTATAGAATCCTCTCCAAATCTTTGCTCCTCTAATTTTCCTCTCTCTAATATGACATTTCTCACTGCTGCCTCCCTTAGCCCTTCTTATCCCTCCCCTCTACTTCTTCTCTGTGATCCTCCGTTGTCTACATATCTTCTCTCGCTCTGTTGATGTCTCCATGGATGGGTCGGTGGCAGAGCCGGCCCTAACCAATATGATGCCCTAGGCACGATTTTGGCTGGTGCCCCCTAGCAACACCGCTGGTTCCGCCTCTGACCTTGCACCTCTTTCCCAGCACCATCACCTCTCACCCATAGCAGTCCTTATTTTGGTGTTTGTACCCCCGATATTTTAAATAGGAACAGTTCGCACATTTGGCGCACAGCCCAGAAAGGGGGGTGTTTTTGCTGGCAAGGGGCATGGCCACACAATAGTAACCCCAATTCCAATTACGCCACACAGTACTGCAACTTCATTCACATTTGATCATGCGATAGTGTCCATAATTCATATTACATCCCACAGTAGTATCACTTTACCTTATAAACGTTACTCCTCACAGTAGAGCCCCTTATTCACATTACATCACACTGAATTGCTCCTGATTCACATTACACCACTCTCTATTGCTCTTTATTCACCTTAGACGACACAGTAGTGCCCTTTCTATATGCAACGTCACATAGTAGAGCACCTTATACACATAATGCCATACATTAGTAATGCATTTATACACGTAATTCCACACAGTAATGCCCCTTACACATATGAGACACATTATTAATGTCCTTATAAACATAATGCACCTTACACATTATGACAACCTTTATTAATGCCGTTTTACACATAATGTCCTTTACACATATGCCCACATTTGCTGCACATTGTTAGTGTCCCTATACACATAATGACACACATACAGTAGTACCCTTTTACACATATGCCGCACATGAATGACCTTATACACATAATGACACACATAGTGCCCCTTACACATATGTTGCACATTATTAATGCATTTTTACATGACACACATAATGCTCCTTACACATATTCTGAACACTACTGCACAACCAACCCACTCACGTACACACAGCAATCACACTGCCACTAACACTGTGACCTCTGCCTCTGCTTGGATACAGATGTTCCCTCATAAATCTTGCCTCAATGCTAACATCTGGCACCTTTTTTTAATGAAAATGCATCTTATTTGCATTGCTATGTGGCTAGGATGCACAAGCAGCTTCTACTGATTAAAGTGATATGCAGCATGCCTATATACTGTGTGAGACTGTGGCTGTATCTGCATATGAAATGCTACTCACAGAATATAGGCATGCTGCAAGTCATTTTAATCAGCAGAAGCTGCTGATGCCCCTAGGCATATCAAATGCCCTAGGCAATTGCGTAGTTTGCCTATGCCTATGGCCGGTTCTGGTCAGTGGTCCCTTCACCCTGGCAGGTACTGTTTTACTGTTTTACTGTTTCTCTTTTTATGTTTGTCTTTTTGTTTCTTTTGTTCCTAGTTATACGTTCCCCATCGGGGGGTACGTATTGATATGTTATATGTTATATGGTTTGTACTGTTTGTATTTCTATTTCTGTATCAAATGGATGATAGATAGCTCTGAGATTTGGCTTTTTCTAGACTTATATTACACTGTCATCTAAAGTTCTTCTATTTTGTACTAGAAAATGTAAAAATTAGGTTTTGTTTTAGACCCCGTTGTCCATATATTTTGTAGGTCTTGGACCTTATCAGTCTTTATTTTAGAATGGGTACTATGTTTATTTCTGACATTGATTGTTATATTTTCTGGACCTCAATAAAATATATATTGAAAAAAATTTTTTTTGACCCTTTGTCAATCAAGATATAAAAATTCCAGAAAAAAAATGTTTTATCAATCTTGCCTAACTCCGAGAGTTCATTGTACATTCCTTTACTTCATACTTAATTAGTTTTTTGGTGTACAAAAAAAAGTGGGTTCAATTAGCATTATCAACCTAAGGCAAATGAGTTATATCCAATTTTGTAATAAATTTAACCTTAAAATATACTTTAAAAGGCTATAGGGGTATTCAATTAGTGCCATTTCTTCTACGTGTTTTGGCGAAGTTGCAAGCGTTTTTGGCGCAATTTTCGCCCCTGCTAATTTGACAAAAAAAAGTGAAACTGCATTGGTGATAATGGATAAAAAAATGGGCAAAAACACCTGCAATTGAATACCCTGTGTCGAATGAGTACCGTTTTTTTGATCAGTCAAAAAAATGGCACTTAATGAATTACACCCCTATGAAACAAAAAATGGGATTGTGATTGCCTGTATAAGCATTTTAATGTTTAATTATAATTTTCTCTATAAAAATTAAAATTACCATTAGGTATAATTTTGTCCACTAGTATTTTCATTTGTATACAGTATTTCTATGTATCTGTGCAGATTTCTAATTACACACAGGGGAGTATTCAGTTAGCTTCAATAACCCATCTTTTTGCGCAAAAAAAATGCAATTTTATATTTTACATACAAATCATGAAAGATTCAATTATCCGCAATAATTTATCGAAGATCATTTTACTGTGAATTTCACTGCATCTACTCTGAGCAGGTGCAAACATGGGGAAAATCTCTATTTTAAGATAAAAATGTCGGGATTTGGTTCAGAACTCCCTGAGACACCACAACCACCACCCCTTCCCTAATGACTAAGTAGGCACTTTGAAGTTTTTAATTATTTTTAACTGGTCAATAATGACATGTAATTTTTGCGGTGAAAAAGTGCAAAGTGACGGAATTCGGGGTTCAAGGTATGGGGTGAGTAAATTGGGGTGTTTTATGAGAGGAATATTTGTGGTGGGTTTAGAATCTGCACAGGAATGGGTTACTAATGAGAAATGTATATGTATTCAGGCAGAGCCGGCCATAGGCATAGGCAAACTAGGCAATTGCCTAGGGCATTTGATATGCCTAGGGGCATCAGCAGCTTCTGCTGATTAAAATGATATGCGGCATGCCTATATTCTGTGTGTAACATTTCATATGCAGATACAGCCACAGACTCACACAGTATATAGGCATGCTGCATATCATTTTAATCAGCAGAAGCTGCTTGTGCACCCTAGCCACATAGCAATGCAAATAAGATGCATTTTCATCAAAAAATAGGTGCCCAACATTAGCATTGAGGCAAGATTTATGAGGACACATCTGTATCCAAGCAGAGGCAGAGGTCACAGTGTTAGTGGCAGTGTGAGTGCTGTGTGCATGTGAGTGGGTAGGTTGTGCAGTAGTGTTCAGAATATGTGTAAGGAGCATTATGTGTGTCATGTAAAAATGCATTAATAATGTGCAACATATGTGTAAGGGGCACTATGTGTGTCATTATGTGTATAAGGACATTAATAATGTGCAGCATATGTGTAGCAGGGTACTACTGTATGTGTGTCATTATCTGTATAGGGGCACTAATAATGTGCGGCATATGGGTAAGGGACATTATGTGTAAAAGGACATTAATAAAGGTTGTCATAATGCGTAAGGGTGAATTATGTTTATAAGGACATTAATAATGTGTCTCATATATGTAAGGGGCATTACTCTGTTTCATTATGTGTATAAGGTGCTCTAATATGTGTCGTTGCGTATAGAAAGGGCACTACTGTGTCATCTAATGTGAATAAAGAGCAATAGGGTGTGGTGTAATGTGAATAAGGAGCAATTCAGTGTGATGTATTGTGAATAAGGGGCTCTACTGTGAGGAGAAACGTTTATAAGGTAAAGTAATACTACTGTGGGATGTAACATGAATTATGGACACTATCGCATGATCAAATGTGAATAAAGTTGCATTACTGTGTGGCGTAATTGGAATTTGGGTTACTATTGTGTGGCCATGCCCCTTGCCAGCAAAAACACACCCCTTTTTGGGCTGTGTGCCAAATGTGTGAACTGTTCCTATTTAAAATATAGGGGGTACAAACACAAAAATAAGGACTGCTATGGGTGATGGGTGATGGTGCTGGGAAAGAGGTGCAAGGTCAGAGGCGGAACTAGCGGTGGTGCTAGGGGGCACCAGCCAAAACCTTGTCTAGGGCATCATATTGGCTAGGGCCGGCTCTGTATTCAGGTTATAATTGTATTAGAGATGAGCAAGTCAGTTCTCGGAGAACCGAACCTCTTCCAAACTTCACAATCCAAGCCGGGAACCGAGACCAGCTCAGGACTTCCCACCAGACTTGGATCCCAGAACAAGGCAAAATACAGGGGTGAAAAAACAGGGGTGCTGGTTATGTCCTGTATGCTGTAAAAAAATACAGGGGTGGTGTAAATGTACACTGGCGCTGTCTTGTATGCTGTAAAAATCCAGGGGTGGTGAGAAAATTAATGTACACTGGCCCTGTCTTGTATGTTGTAAAATGACAGGGGTGTTGTTAAAATACAGGGGTGCTGACCATGTCCTGTAAAAATACAGGGGCGCTGTGAAAATACAGGGGTGCTGGTTCTGTCCTGTATGCTGTAAAAAATACAAGGATCTTGTAAATGTACACTGGCCCTGTCTTGTATGCTGTAAAAAGTCAGGGGTGCTGTGAAAATAAATGTACACTGGCTCTGTCCTGTATGCTGTAAAAATTACAGTGGAGGTGTTAAGATACAGGGGTGCTGGCCCTGCCCTGTATGCTGTAGAAATACAGGGGTGCTGTGAAAATATAGGGGTGCTGGTTCTGTCCTGTATGCTGTGAAAATGCAGGGCTGCTGTGAAAAAAAAAATGTACACTGGCCCTGTCCTGTATGCTGTAAAAAATATAGGGGTGCTTTGAAAATAAATGTACACTGGCCTTGTCCTGTATTCTGTAAGAATAAAGGGATAATGTGAAAATAAATGTACACTGGCCCTGTCCTGTATGCTGTAAAAATACAGGAGTGCTGGTTCTGTCCTGTATGCTGTAAAAACTATAAGGGTGCTGTGAAAATAAATGTACACTGGTCCTGTCTTGTATGTTGTAAAAATACAGGGGTGCTGTGAAAATACAGGTGTGCTGGTTCTGTCCTGTATGGTGAAAATAAATAAACGTAGATGTGTTACCATGATTGTCTTCCTCACAATGTGAGTTCGTCCCGGAATCCTTTTATAGTGGTCACCCTTTTTCTTCTTCTCTCTTTCATTTTCTTTTCATCCTTTCTCCTCTCTTTCCCTTTCTCTTTTCTACTTGCTCTTATATACAGAAAACTGTTGTCGATATTTATATTGTTGATGTACCATGTTTTTGTATATCCCACGGGATATCCTGTATGTTATCCTGGATTTGTTTTGTATCATCATCTCCTTTTTGGTCTGTACTGCCTTATTCGACATCTTTTCAATAAAAACATTGCATTAAAAAAAATGTACACTGGCCCTGTCCTGTATGCTGTAAAAATACAGGGGTGCTGGTTCTGTCCTGTATGCTGTAAAAAATACAAGGGTACACTGGCCTTGTCTTGTGTGCTGTAAAAATTCAGGGGTGCTGTGAAAATAAAGGGGCATTGTTCTATGT
Source organism: Pseudophryne corroboree (assembly GCF_028390025.1). NCBI lineage: Eukaryota > Metazoa > Chordata > Amphibia > Anura > Myobatrachidae > Pseudophryne > Pseudophryne corroboree. Next base: position 242,847,120 of record NC_086444.1, on the reverse strand, counting down.
GGTGTAATAATAAAGGGGTGCTGTCCTATTAATTGGAGAACAAAAATTTGGAGGAAAAAATAGTGAAAGATCAGGAACCACTTCCAGTTCCTAGTACTAGTGCTGAAGCTGCTGCTGCCACCATTCATGACATTGACAATGCTATTCCATCAACATCATCTGCTAAGGCCGATGCCCAATGTCATAGAGGGCATGTTAAATTGAAGAAGCAAAAATTAAGACCTCCCCCCCAAAAAAAACTATCTGATAAGAAACGTAAAATTGACAATATGCAATTCACAACTTGAAGTGGCAAGGAAAGGCTAAGGCCTTGGCCTATGTTCATAACTGGTTGTTTCGTTTCTCATGAAGATGGAAGCCCTCCTCCCTCTCAAAAAAATAACAAAATAAAGCTTGTTAAAGTACAGGAAAAATCAACTGTGCATTTAGAGATATCACAAATCCCCAAGGAGAGTCCAAGTGTGTCCGCAGTTGCGATGTCTAGGTCTGACCTTCCCAAGACTTTATGGGAATAGGAGGCTCCTACCACCATTTGCACACCCCCTGCAAGTGCTGGAAGGAGCATCGCCAGTCCAGTTGCTGATATTGAGATTGAGGATGTCACTGTAGAAGTACACCAGGATGAGGAGGATATTAGTGTAGCTGGCACTGAGGAGGAAGTTGACAATGAAGATTCTGATGGTGATGTGGTTTGTTTGAATAAGGCACCAGTGGAGACAGTTGTTGGTGATGGGATGAAAAAGCCCATTGTCATGCCTGGGAAAAATACCAAAAAATCCACCCTACCAGTCCAGGGGTGCTTCCCCACTGCCGTTTAAGTCTAGGGGTGCTGTTGCCTGTCTGCTGTGCTGTGTAATTCTCCAGGGGTGCTGCCTATGCGGTATAAGTCCAGTGGTGCTGTCTATATGCTGTATAAGTCCAGAGGAACTGCTGTATAATTCCTGGGGTACTTGATCCTAGGTTTAAATTAAATTAAAGCAGTATATAAAGCAAGTATCAACATCACAACCAGATTTGTGAAAACATATAGCCATAAAGGTGGAAATGGAAATTGCAATTTTGACAAAGTGTTTTCCAATGAGACCACATTTGTGGCCAAAATCTGTCAGACTCAGAAGAGACAGAATCATAATCCAGCACAACTGCCGGAGAAAACTAGATTTTCCAAACACACCTATGTCTATATGTCTGCCATATAATGTTGCACAGGGTTCTTTTCCTTTATTTTGAAGATGTTTTCTCCTTAATAATTGTAAGGGCTGCGTAGGGTTATAGCAATACCACGCGGTGTAAGAAGAACAGAATTTCAGTGACCTTGCATTGCATCAGCTTTCCATTGCACTGCAGTACTAGATGGGCCAGGAGCTCCTGTGAGGCACAGTTACCGAATAAGGCCCAGTATGGAGTTTCATGGTGGCTTACCTCAGCGCCAGCAACACCCATATCCTCATACTGGTGTACTTCAACAGTGACATCTTCAATTTGAATATCAGAAACTGGACTGTGGGTGCTCCTTCCAGTACTTGCAGAGGGTGTGCAAATGATGGAAGGAGCCACCTATTCCCTTCCAGTGTTGGGAAGGTCAGGCATTGCAACCGCCATCACACTTGGACTCTCCTTGGGGATTTGTGATATCATCTTAGAACGCACAGTTCTTTGCTGTGCTTTTTCCAGCTTAACTCTTATCATTTTTCTAGCGGGAAGATGAGGGCTTCCATCATCATGTGAAGCTGAACCACTAGTCATGAACAAAGGCCAGGGCCTTAGCCGTTCCTTGCTACTCCATGTCTTAAATGGCATATTGGCAAGTTTACATTTCTCCTCCATTTAAATTTATTTTTTTGGGTCTTTTTACCGAACTTTGGCTTTTTGGACGTTACATGCCCTCTACTATCACATTGGGCATCAGCCTTGACAGATGACGTTGATGGGATTTCATCATCTATTTCATGACTAGAGGCAGCAGCTTCAGCACTAGGAGGAAGTGGTTCTTGATCTTTCCCTATTTTATCCTCCAAATTTTTGTTCTCCATTAATTTTCTGGAGTTATATAACAATATGCGGTACAGGAGAGTGTACCTCTGCACCACACAGGGCAAACCCTGTGAATATTCTTTGGATTAAATATTAATAACCCCTTTATTTTGAGTAAATAATATACAGCACAGGACAGCACCACTAAACTTATATGGCAGCACCACTGGACTAGATTTATACGGAATTATATAGACTTTTATGGAATTATACTGTAGGATCACTGAAATTATACGGCAGGATCACTGGATTTATACAGTAGGATCACTGGATTTATACGGCAGTACCGCTGGACATATACGGCAGTATCAATGGACATATACGGCAGGATCACTGGACTTATACGGCAGGATCACTGGATTTATACGGTATTACTGCTGGACATATACGGCAGTATCAATGGACATATACGGCAGTATCAATGGACATATACGGCAGGATCACTGGACTTATATGGCAGGATCACTGGACTTATATGCCAGTACCACTGGAGTTATAGGCAGGATCACTGGATTTATATGGCAGTATCAATGGACATATACGGCAGGATCACTGGACTTATACGGCAGGATCAGTGGACTTATACGCCAGTACCACTGGAATTATATGGCAGGATCACTGGCATTATACAGCAGTATCACTGGATTTATACGGCAGGAACACTGCAATTATATGGCAGGATCACTGGAATTATACAGTAGGATCACTGGATTTATACGCCAGTACCACTGGAATTATACGGCAGGATCACTGGATTTATACTGCAGTATCACTGCAATTATACGGCAGGATCACTGGATTATACAGCAGGATTACTGGATTTATATGCCAGGATCACTGGAATAGTACGGCAGGATCGCTGGATTTATACAGTAGGATCACTGGATTTATACGGCAGTACCGCTGGACATATACGGCAGTATCAATGGACATATACGGCAGGATCACTAGACTTATACGGCAGGATCACTGGATTTATACGGTAGCACTGCTGGACATATACGGCAGTATCAATGGACATATACGGCAGTACCAATGGACATATACGGCAGGATCACTGAACTTATATGGCAGGATCACTGGATTTATATGCCAGTACCACTGGAGTTATAGGCAGGATCACTTGATTTATATGGCAGTACCGCTGGACATATACAGCAGTATCAATGGACATATACAGCAGGATCACTGGATTTATACGGCAGGATCACTGGACTTATACGACAGTACCACTGGAATTATATGGGAGGATCACTGGCATTATACAGCAGTATCACTGGAATTATACGGCAGGAACACTGCAATTATATGGCAGGATCACTGGAATTATACAGTAGGATCACTGGATTTATACGCCAGTACCACTGGAATTATACGGCAGGATCACTGGATTTATACTGCAGTATCACTGCAATTATACGGCAGGATCACTGGATTATACAGCAGGATTACTGGATTTATATGCCAGGATCACTGGAATAGTACGGCAGGATCACTGGACTTATACAGCAGGATCACTGGACTTATACGGCAGGATCACTGCAATTATATGGCAGGCTCACTGGAATTATACGGCAGGATCACTGGATTTATACGCCAGTACCACTGGAATTATACGGCAGGATCACTGGAATTATACGGCAGGATCACTGGAATTATATGGCAGGATCACTGGATTTATACGCCAGTACCACTGGAATTATACTGCAGGATCAGTGGACATATACGGCAGTACCGCTGGACATATACGGCAGTACCGCTGAACATATACGGCAGTATCAATGGACATATACAGCAGTATCACTGAACATATACGGCAGTATCACTGGACTGGATTTATATGCCAGTACTACTGTAATTATACGGCAGGATCACTGGACTTATACGCCAGTACCACTGGAATTATATGGCAGGATCACTGGCATTATACAGCAGTATCACTGGATTTATACAGCAGGAACACTGCAATTATATGGCAGGATCACTGGAATTATACAGTAGGATCACTGGATTTATACGCCAGTACCACTGGAATTATACGGCAGGATCACTGGATTTATACGGCAGGATCACTGCAATTATACAGCAGGATCACTGGAATTATACGGCAGGATCACTGGAATTATACGGCAGGATCACTGGAGTTATATGCCAGTACGACTGGAATTATACTGCAGGATCACTGGACATATACGGCAGTACCGCTGAACATATACGGCAGTACCGCTGAACATATACAGCAGTATCAATGGACATATACAGCAATATCACTGGACATATACGGCAGTATCACTGGACTGGACTTATATGCCAGTACCACTGTAATTATACGTCAGGATCACTGGATTTATATGCCAGTACCACTGGAATTATACGACAGGATCACTGGAATTTTACAGCAGGATCACTGGATTTATATGGCAGTACCGCTGGACATATACGTCAGTATCAATGGACATATACGGCAGGATCACTGGACATATATGGCAGCACAGGGACACCACCACTGGACTGATGCAGGACAATACAGCACCACTGCAATGGACTGGACTTATACAGCAGCACTGGACATATGGCTGCAGAGGACACCACCACTGTGACTGGACTGATGTAGCACAACACACCACCACTGGACTGATGCAGCACAACACAGCACCACTGGGCTGGACTTATACAGCAGCACTGGACATATGGCAGCAGAGGACACCACCACTGTGACTGGACTGATGCAGCACAAGACACCACCACTGGACTGATGCAGCACAACACAGCAGCACTGGACATAAGGCAGCAGAGGACACAATCACTGTGACTTGACAGATTCAGCACAAGACACGGACACTGAGGACACTGTGGATGGAAACACGTTCTCTCTCTACACTCTCCAATGCCTGAGTGAAAATGGCGGTGACGCGCGGCTCTTTATATGGAATCCAAACCCTGCGAGAATCCGACAGCCAGATGATGACGTTTTGCCTCATTCTGGTTTCCGAGTCAGGTGGGAAAACCCGAGCCTGATTCGGATCCGGGATCGGGCGGTGAAGTTCGGTAGGGTTCGGTTCTCTGAGATCTGCATTTATACTAGATTTGAGCGGGTTCCGCTCATATCTAGTAAAAATGCAGATGCACTGACGAAGTCAAAAATATTACATACAGAAAACATACAAATTCCACACATTATAAGTCGCTATGCTTGCGAATACGCGCAGCAAGCACAGCGATATATGGTAACATATGCACTCACACAGACATGCCACAAAGATATATTCAACACATATTTCATACCACACATAAATTAAACATGTCAAGCACTAGACATTATAAGGTTTTAAATTATATAATGGAGTATAACATCATGTATGTGTATTGTTGGAGCGGAGCAAGATGGACATGTAGTGCTTTATGTCAAAATGATCGGAGGAATGAGTATGTTAATTTGATACCTGTAATTCGATTGTAGCACATTGCAATGAGTAGTTATGATTAAATGTAGGAATATAAAGTCACTCTTATTAGAACAAAAGACATCCTGCTTCTTCAAGGCTGGACATTGCTTGCATATGAACTGACCAATGATTCATCATGAATGAGAAAGTTCCCTTCCCTGGACCAATAACAGAAGACATGTACTCCTCCAACATACACAGGGTATAGCTGATTGCAGACTCGCAAGAAGCTCTGTTTTGTTGTCTTTCTGCTACTGTGAGCATCGAGAGAGAGGGAGAGATGGAGGAAATGGAGCTGAGGATGCATTGAGCAAATGGGGTAATTGTATGCTGATTGTAACTGTATGGATTCTTTTGTAACAACTGCTTCCTATGTAATTGTACTCATAACCATATATATACTGTACATGTGATATATTGTATACATATCCTTTTAATATCAAATATATACATCAATGAGCTTTGGAACTCATAAATGTGTGCGTGTACTTGTTTCTCTTAAGGGATGTAGTGCTTGCAACATACAGCGCACTTTTATCGTATATGGTAATAAGATGTGCCTTGCGTCCGCAACATATATTAGCGCTGGCATTTTAAATATTTATTAGAAATTAATTTGAATTTCACAGCACAGACGCATTTCTGCATGTAGTTTGAAGGCATAGCTTTACGTCTAATTGTAAATGAGGCCATAAACATAAACAAGCATAAACTGATGTATGTCAGTCATCCAGATTGATTTTTGTCTTGTGAGGAAATGTTCTCACACCTGTTGCACCAGAGGGTTAACATTTCCTTACTTCTGTGTTGATGACAAAAGAGCTAGGGCTGTGAAAAATCTTGCAATATGCTGTGGTTGCTTGGTTCCATTGGGATGAAAGCAAGCATTTTGAAGGTAACTACATCTATCTGTTACTGTTATTGTAGTATTGATCTGTGAAATAAAACAGTTTCAAATTTAAAGGATTGGTTGGTAGGCAATAAATACCATAGCTCGGGAAATGGTCTTGAATTTTGTTTCCTCTTTCAGCCATACAACAGGAACATTAGGTTTATTTGTAGGATGCTTAAAATATTTGTTCAGTATGTAGCTCAGAGTGGTGCCTACTATTAAAGATATAGGCAGGAGAGCTTTTATTCAGAGTGATGCTTTCTGGAAATGGGTTATACCATCATTGGGAGCATTAAACACTTAAAAATGAACCATGACTTTAACCACACTGACCTGGAATTTCCATCCTGAATTTACTGTTTACTACTCACATTGACTGCAAGAGGAAGCACTTTGGAATAATGTCTTTGACTAACACTGACATGATCACCAAACAGCAGCAATTATGGACAGTACAAATGTAGCCACCTTTATCTTGACTGGCTGAAGCGTTTGTCCCGATCGAGCATACGCAGCGTACCGGGGCGTAGGGAGGCGTGCCTAGTCACAGAGAGGCGTACGTAATCGCACGGAGGTACAGACGCAAATAGTACAGCATACAGTATATGATCAATCTACAATACTTTATGAATATGTTAGCGTCCAAGTCCCGCAGACAAAACAACATAAAACCAGTAGTGTACACTGTCGCAAATGGACGTGTTAGAAGTTCACTATTGCCTCTTGAGATTAGGAAATTTGTACAGTATGTTAGCGTCCTAATCCCGTAGCCATTACAGCATAATCAAAACCAATGGATTTATTCATCTGTCTGCGGCGAAGTGGTGAAGTTTTCCGCTTCCTATACTCAGAGTCCCGAGTTCGATTCCTAAAGTACGAATGCATGTTAGTTTTTTCCAGACACTTTTTTTTTTTATTCACATAAACCAGGGCAAAGCTGCAGGAACGGTTCTACTGTTAAGGTTCTATGCACCGTACACATACAATTCTGTAGTAGGGCAGACTCAATAGAAATGGCTACCACCTATGACTCCTTTCCTCACGGAAGCCCTAGGCCACGGAGCAAGTAACAGTCCAGATTTTGCAGGCTATGGGGTAATTCTGAAGGAGCGTCACAATCCCCTAGCTAAAATACACAGGGGCGATAGGAATAAGCGAGGTCGATCGCATAGCACACTGGCAAAATGGCCACCGCCCCTGAACCCCCACCACGTGGCAGGCATCGCTCGGATAGGGAGTGAGAGATGGCATAAGTTTTGCAGGCTACGGGGCAATGCTGAAGGAGCGTCACAATCCCCTAGCTAAAATACACAGGGGCGATAGAGATAAGCGAGGTCTATGCACATAACAATACACCGGACCCCATCGCATCGCAAAGTGACAAAATGTCCGAGGCAAGTGAACCCCTGCCTTGTGGCAGCACTCAGCTATGGAGCGAGCAACGGCATAGGTTTTGCAGGCTACGGAGTGATGCTGAAGGAGTGTCAGAAGCCCCTAGCTAAAATAATACAGGGGTGATAGGGATAAGCGAGGTCTATGCACATAACGATACACCGCAAAGTTCCCCATGGTTTTGATTATGCCTTTTCTTTGAACACGGTATTTTTCACTGCCTCGCCCTACCCCCATCCCACTTTCCCCTTCCCCCCTGGGAGCCTGCAAAGTACATGCAGTAGACAGGGAGGTAGTTCCGATCAGGTTACAATACATGTGCAACAGTATACTACTGTATGTAGGAAAATCCCCCGCCTACTCTGATTTATGTGAAACCTGTGTGCACCATAAAAAGTGAATGTCACTGGAACATATATATAAAAAAAAAGGTTGGCACTTTGGGACTCAAACCAGGGGACTCTCAGCGTGGGAGGTGGGAGCCTTCATCGCTAGGTTGGTATGGAAGGGGAGACAATTAGCTACCAGAGGGTACCAACCCCAAGTTTCTGTGACCCCCACAAGGCTCATGGCAAGCGTCAGAACCCATGGTGGGTCTGAATTAACGGGCCCATTATAGTCTATGGGAAAATTGGCCCACTTTGCATACTGATATCTCTGGTTCTGGGTGTCCCAGAGACTCAGGACTGGTACCATACAAAAGAGGAGACTCTTGGCTTTCGGGGCAGATCAACCACTAGTTTATGTGACACTGGAAAGGGAAACGGGAAGCAACCGTGTATCGGGTCCCCTCCAGTTGTCCGCCTAGCTTGCACAGGATGCAGGGTTTCTGGCTAGATAGGAAATACTGTACAGAAATGCTAAGCATGGTAATTTGACATCCAGGAACATAGGGAGGGGTTTTTATCTCTCTCCATTATACTTAGAAAAATTACACTTGCCACTGTACGTTACAAGATGTTCGTGCTAATTAGTACACTAGAACATACTGTACAGAGATACTAAGTACAGTGATTTGGCATTCACGAACTTAGGGAGGAGCTTTAATCTCTCTCCATTGTAATCTTTCTAAGTATAATGGAGAGAGATAAAAGCTCCTCCCTAAGTTCCTGGGTGCCAAATTACCGCCCTTAGTATCTCTGTACTCTATGTTCTACTAGTGTACTAATTAGCACGAACAGCTTGTGACGTACAGTGGCAAGTTTAATCTTTCTATGTATAATGGAGAGAGATAAAAGCTCCTCTGTAAGTTCCTAGATACCAAATCACCATCCTTAGTATCTCTGTACAGTATGTTCTACTAGTGTACTAATTAGCACAAACAGCTTTTAACTGGATGCCAAATCACCGTACTTATTATCTCTGTACAGTATGTTCTATTAGGGTACTAATTAGCACAAACAACTTGTAAAATACAGTGGCAAGTTTAATTTTAGGGAGGAGCTTTTATCTCTCTCCATTATACTTAGAAATATTACAATGGAGAGAGATATAAGCTTCTCACTAAGTTCCTGGATGCCAAATCACTGTACTTAGTATCTCTGTACAGTTTGTTCTACTAGTGTACTAATTAGCACGAACAGCTTGTAACGTACAGTGGCAAGTTTAATCTATCTATGTATAATATAGAGAGATAAAAGCTCCTCCCTAAATTCCTGGTTGCCAAATCACCATCCTTAGTATCTCTGTATAGTTTTTTCTATTAGGGTACTAATTAGCACAAACAGCTAATTAGTACCCTAATAGAACATACTGTACAGAGATACTAAGTACAGTGATTTGGCATCCAGGAACTTACTGAGGACCTTTTATCTCTCTCCATTATACATAGAAAGATTAAACTTGCCACTGTACTTTACAAGCTGTTCGTGCTAATTAGTACCCTAATAGAACATAATGTACAGAGATACTAAGTACGGTGATTTGGCATCCAGTAAAAAGCTGTTCGTGGTAATTAGTACACTAGTAGAACATACTGTACAGAGATACTAAAGACGGTGATTTGGCATCTAGGAACTTAGGGAGGAGCTTTTATTTCTCCATTATACATAGAAAGATTAAACTTGCCAATGTACATTACAAGCTGTTCGTGCTAATTAGTACACTAGAAGAACATACTGGGGACTCGGACTCATAGAGTACTTGCATTTCAAAAGCACGGTATTTTCCACCACCTCCTGCTAGCCCATCGCCCTTCCACCCTGGGAGCCCTGACGAAGCCTGTTTGTGAAAAGTGCACGCCGGCGTTTCTGTGCAAACGGGCTCACTGTTAAAATGATATAATTAATATATATATGATAATGGAATAAGAATAGTGTGTGTATGGAAATAGGATAAGAACAGGAGTAGATAGTAGGAAGCGGAGATCCTCCAATTCAGTTGAAAGGAAATATAGAAATTAGCAATAGTGAGAAATTAATAGGAATTAGTAATGTGAAGCCAAGATATAAGGAGAGTACAGGTTTAGATGTTACTCGGATAGTGAATTGTACAGCCGACTCAGCACAGATACTAGAACATGAAACTGTAACCGAATGCAATCGTTTCTAGTACAGTTATATTTCAACACACAAACCCAGTCATTGGCACAGCTGATTTGACATAGAATATGACTTACAAGGGTGTGTTTTCCAATGCGGCTACAATGTATTAGTAAGGAGCTGCTGGGAGGGCTGTCTTGATACGGAATGTAATTTGTGAGAAACTGCTTCCCTAATACAGCCACAGTGTATTGGTAGGAATTTAGAGGGAGACTGAATAAATCACACCGTGAATAGAGATAGGTAGTATCTCGACTATCCATGATAATTTAAAATATTGGAACAAATTACATGAGATATTTATACCAACATGAATTGTACAGCCGACTCAGCACAGATATTAGAACATGAAACTGTAACTGAATGCAACCATTTTTAGTATAGTTACATTTCAATACAATAACCCAGTCATTGATACAGCTGATTTGACACAGAATATGACTCATAAGGGTGTGTTTCCTAATGCAGCTATAATGTATCAGTAAGGAGCTGCTGGGAGGGCTGTCTTGATACGGAATATAACATGTGAGAAACTGTTTTCTAAATACAGCCACAGTGTACTGATAGGAATTCAGGGGAACAAATTACATGAGATACCTATACTAACAGTACATACCCATCCCTGTGTATTATAAGTTCCAATTGAATAAACATTCTTTTCATTATAATTTTGGAATGAAGTGCAAGGGATATTTATATTGAGAGTACACACTTACTCCTGTACACTATAGCTTCAATTGAATGATACTTTCCCTATTATTATAATTGAAATAAACGGAATCAATGATTACTTCCCTTGGAATTGGAGGAACCCTGACTACACTTTAAAAATTTAAAAAATAATTATCCCAGTGTGTTCAATGTCCATATTGAAATAATCTATGGGTGAATGACAAAGACATAATGATCATATATATGATGGCACACATGACAGATCTGTATGATTAGACATGGTGTTTGTGATGTAATCTTATACATACTCCCATACCACTGTCGATCAATAGTGGGACTCACATATATATTAAAAGAACCTGCATACTAGACGTGATGCATGTTTACCTTTTTGTGTGAATATATCATTGTCAGCAGGTCATACATAAAAGAGTCCATATATAAGACGTAAAGCAGGATTATAATGTGGGCTGCATACTAATAAAGATACACAGACAGTATCCACTACCTGCTATGTCCAAAACGACACTGTATAACTTGAACCTCTGTCTGAATTATAGACATGGTATGGAAAAGTGAATAACACCATAGTTAGCAGACTTGGCTTTGTGTGGGATATAATAACAATATTCCTTGTCCTTTTACCAATCAATTCACCTATGTGATAAATATAAGCTGACATTGTGCCCACTTGGGATATTTAATAGGATTGTACAGATGATCATAGACCTCCTGTATAGAATTTGTTAAAGATTTAGAAATTACACACACAGCTTAAGAATACAGGAATAACAACACAGTGAGCCTGAAAGCCAATTTTATTATCACTTTTATTAATTTTTTCACATATGTATGTTTATATTTCACTAAACAGGATAATTTTAACTAATATAATAAAGGTTAAGTCTTATTAAAATTAATAATACAACAATACAATAATCTCCTTTCTAAGTGCGCCAACAAAAAGACAATTCTGTTCTTTCGTTTTTTGTCTTCTATTTTCGTTATCTTAGGCAGCACCCCTACTTTGTGGATCCTATTACAGATGACATGAACAATTGGGGACCTATTTAACAATAAAACTTGTGCAGAAACATTCCCATTCCCCTTTTCCCGTGCATATAGCCTGCACAGGTCATGCAGTAGACAGGGAGGGAGTTATTCACATAAACCAGGGCAAAGCTGCAGGAGCGGTTGTACTGTTAAGGTTCTATGCACCATATGGTACACATACAATTCTGCAGCAGGGCAGACTCAATTGAAATGGCTACCGCCTGTGACTCCTTGCCCCATGGAGGCCCTCGGCTATGGAGCAAGTAACAGCACAGATTTTGTAGGTCACGGGGCAATGCTGAAAGAGCGTCAGAATCCCCTAGCTAAAATACACAGGGTCGATAGGGATAAGCGAGGTCTATGCACTTAACGATACCCCAGACCCCATCGCATCGCAAAGTGACAAAATATCCAAGGCACATGAACATTCACCTTGTGTCAGCACTCAGCTATGGAGCGAGTGACGGCATAGATTTTGCAGGCTTCGGGGCAGTGCTGAAGGAGCATCGGAATCCCCTAGCTAAAACACACAGGGGCGATAGTGTTAAGCGAGGTCTATGCACATAATGCTACAAGGCGGGGGTTCATGTGCCTCGGACATTTTGTCACTTTGTGATGCGATGGGGTCTGGTGTATCGTTATCTGCATAGACCTCGCTTATCTGCATCGACCCTGTGTATTTTAGCTAGGGGATTCTGACGCTCCTTCAGCATTGGCCCGTTCTTTGACCACGGTATTTTCCACTGCATCGCCCAACCCCCATCCCACTTTCCCATTCCCCCCTGGGAGTTTGCACAGTTCATGCAGTAGACAGGTAGGGAGTTCTGATCAGGTTACAAGACAAGATTTATGTGAAACCTGTGTGCACCCTTATATTGAATGTATAACAAAGAAAAAAAATTATAATAAAGTGAATGTCACATGAACTCGGACGCTCATACTGTACATGTATTTCAAAAGCACGGTGTTTATGCATTGTACATACTTCCTTTTAAACAATTAGTTGCATCTCCATACACAATCTTGCACCTGCATACACAAGTGTTTTAACATGTTCGTTTGTGTCTGTATAAACTATTTATTTATATTGAGAACTCTCACCATCTGACCATTGGTCACCATCTATTAACATTACAGTCATCACTGACCATTTGCCAGAGCTGCAGATCAATCCACTGCTATACGATTGAAAGTACTGGATTAGTGGAGCATTAGCCACCCAGTGGTGCAGATGTGTAATGCATGCTGAGTATCTAGAATCGCCTCAACGCACCTGCCTGTGATTAAACTCAGCAATCTAAGCTATCGCCTTAGCATGACTAAATGTCCATCTAGGCGGAGAATCGGTCAAGATAAAGGTGGCTACATCTGTACCTCTTTCTCTTTTATTTATTTAATGTCTTTGACAGGGCTGTAACTGGAGGGGGTGCCGGATTTGAGGCGGTGCCGAGAAGGTCACCCCTAACACCCCCTCCCTCTGCCTCCTCTCATGAATGGAGCAATAGCCTGCTTAATAGCAGCTGCTGGTCCGGGCTGCTGGTGGTAATGAGGCATGTCATGAGCCAGAGAGCAGCGGTGACAGCCAGTGAGAACAGCATGGTGGAGACAACCTCAGACAGGCAGGAACAGCCAGAGAACAGTGATCATAGCCGAATGTCTTCCACTGCTAGGGAGATGGGACAGACCCAGACTTGCAGGAGAGGAGGAAGAGGAATGTGATTCCCAGGAACATGTTAAATATTAGGTAGGAATGGGGCAGTGGCCTATGGAACAACGGGAGGGCAGAGCATGTGGGATGATGGGGAGAGGACTGAGTGGTGGGGGAGGCAGAACAGCAGGAAGACTCTGAGGTCACCTGGCATACTGTATGCAGTGGTGACGAGATGAGGGGTGGTACAATTTACCCAGGCACAGGCCTGATGGAGGGGTCCACAGTGGGCACATGTCCCCCTCCCCCTTATTTGGCAGAAGCAGCTGCAGCTCTTCTCCTTAGCCCAGCACACACTGCCTCCCATGATTAGGCCAAGCCCCTGAGAAGTACCTGGGCCAGGCCAGGCTCTCTACTGCCCTGGACACATGCCAGGTCCTTTACGTGTGTGTGTGTGTGTGTGTGTGTGTGTGTGTGTGTGTGTGTGTGTGTGTGTGCATATACTGCCTCAGGGACAACATACAGTGAAGTTAATGGCTGGGGAGAAACTGGCTAGTATCAGATCCAGATTTATACACACATATACTGTATGAACCCAAGGGTTCATGTGGGCATTATACAAAGGGGCAGCAATATATACTGTTGGGAATATGGTGAGTTTTGATCAGAGATGTGCGGAGAAGGTAGGCAGATGAGGCAGAGCCTCTCCTGTCATACTCTAGGATACTCCAGAGCTTTGACTATAAAAATGATTAGAATAATACTAAGAAGATATTTAAAATACCATATGTGTGAATAGGGCTATAAGTGAACCTGTACCATGTGTATAATAATATAACAGCTTATCTCATGTCAAATGAAGACCATCACAAGGTCACCGAAACCACTTGATTTTTAAATGGTTTAATGGGAATCCAAAGCACATACTGTAAAAACACAAAAAACAAAATACATAGGGTGCCGATTCAATTGTTTTGGCCATGTAAAAATCCCATCTAAACAGGACTTTTTAGACATCCAAACAAGTGTCACAATTCAATTTTGTTTGGGCGTCCATGCACATTGCGCAAACAGACAGGGTACAGGGTTTAGCCACCTAAAACGGCAAAACCTGTTTAAAGTCCCTGTTTGGGTGTCCAATGTGCCCAGTTTACACATATTTTTTTTTCGCACCTCAGGAGGCTGTGAGAAAAAATGTGTCCTCAGCTGCTGGGCACCCAAACGCAGAACAATTGAATTGCTGCCGTTGGGTGCCATCTAGTGGCGGCTATGAAAAAAACATTGATTTGCCCCATAGTGTGAACCAGTTTACAGTACAGAGCATGAATTAAACAAGTGAATGCTCGTACATCAGGGAAAATAAGAAATAGCTTATTTGAAAATCAGCATGCTGCAACTACCCAATGCGTTTCGCCCAGGTGGAGCTATGTCCTCTCCTCTAGACTCCCTCATCATTACCCCTGAAGAAGTCATTAGGAGAGGACATAGCTCCACCTGGACAAAACGCATTCTAGGCTGCTAGCATTTTAGTTGCTAAGTATGTTAGTACAAAGTATGATGATATGATCTATGGAGATATACGGAGATGCCTCAGCTGATGTGACCTCTGCCCTCTTTGTCTTCCTCAGGTATTGACAATCTCTCACTGCTGCAACTTTAACATCCAGCCATTACATGCTTTTTGCACTATGATAGGTATTGACAATCTCTCACTGCTGCAACTTTAACATCCAGCCATTACATGCTTTTTGCACTATGATAGGTATTGACAATCTCTCACTGCTGCAACTTTAACATCCAGCCATTACATGCTTTTTGCACTATGATAGGTATTGACAATCTCTCACTGCTGCAACTTTAACATCCAGCCATTACATGCTTTTTGCACTATGATAGGTATTGACAATCTCTCACTGCTGCAACTTTAACATCCAGCCATTACATGCTTTTTGCACTACGATAGGTATTGACAATTTTGTATTTTGCTAGTTGTTTCTGGGCCAGACTATAGTCTGTTCTCACTGTGTATTAGTGGGGGTATAGTGATTTGTTCACACCTTGATGCAACCTTTTGCTGTGGGTGGAGTTTTCAGAGGGTGGGGGCTGCTATCAATTAACCCTGCATCCATGTCTGCATGGTTATTTAACTAGTATTGAACAAGGCTGCAAGCATTCTAGGCTGCTAGCATTTTAGTTGCTAAGTATGTTAGTACAAAGTATGATGATATGATCTATGGAGATATACGGAGATGAACAGGAGAGAAACAGAGGGACAGCAGACTATCTCCCCCATCTCCACAAAAGAACTGCAAACAGACTACAGTGAGTTTCCCATACCACTACCAGTAATGCCTGCTGCCTGCACAGCCTGGACACTGAACAACCTGTCTGATTAAGTAGCAGCCCTACTGCTTTCACACATTGCTCACACTCTCATTTACACAATCTACAACCACTGTGTATCCATCTCAGCCTTTCCGTTCCTAACATTATTTCTAAAAATACTGTTTGCACTGTCTTTTGCTTACATTACACCCCACATTCTCCTTGTTCATTCTATATTACACCTACACCATTCTATTCCCCTTAACACTACTGTACCAAATTATGGCTCCTCAATCCTGTCACATACCAATCGTCACTGCAAGGTCTCACCCCCCAAATTCAAAATCACCCACAAACACTCAGAACCCAGCCAACCTTATCCCTATCTCCCCTGTCCCCTCCCTTCCTTTCTCCTGTGCACTCTGGAATGCTAGATCAATCTGCAACAAGCTGCCAACTATCCATGACCTCTTCATCTCCCACTCTTTTCACCTTCTCGCCATCACTGAAACCTGGCTCTCCTCCTCTGACACCACCTCCCCTGCTGCCCTCTCCTACGGAGGCCTCTCCTTCACCCACACAGTCAGAACTGATGGTCGCCAGGGTGGAGGCGTGGGCGTCCTTCTCTCCCCTAACTGCACCTTTCGTGTCATCCCACCTGAGCCCTCTCTCACCTTCTCCACCTTTGAGGTCCACACTATCCGCCTCTTCTACCCCATTCACCTCCTTGTGGCGGTGATCTACCGCCCCCCTGGCCACTGTTCACCTTTCCTTGACAACTTTGCTGCCTGGCTTCCCCACTTTCTCTCCTCTGACCTCCCCTCTGTCATCCTCGGAGACTTTAACATCCCTATTGACATCACTAATGCCGCTTCCACTAAATTTCTCGCCCTTTCCACCTCCTTTGGACTTTCTCAATGGACCTCCACCGCTACTCACAATCTCGGCCACTCCCTCGACCTTGTCTTCACCCACCGATGTGATCTCTCTGATTTCTCAAACTCTCCCTTCCCTCTCTCTGACCACCATCTGCTTTCTTTCACCCTCTCATCCTCCATCCTCCTCTCCACGCCCAGACCCACCACCACCAGACGCAATCTTGGGTCTCTCAACCCCACTTTCATATCCTCCCTCAAGACTTTCCTCTCTCCTCTTTACACTATGACTTGTCCCAACCAGGCAGCCACCTTCTATAACTCTTCCCTAACCACTGCTCTCGACTCTGTGGCCCCCCTCTCCTCTGTCCCCCTCCGCCGCTCCAAACCCCAACCCTGGCACACCAAACTAACACGTTTCTTACAAAAATGCTCACGCTCCGCTGAACGCTCCTGGAGGAGATCTCGCTCTCTGGCGGACTTTCTCCATTTCAAGTTTATTCTCTCCTCCTACAGCTCTGCTCTTTCCCTCGCCAAGCAATCCTTTTTCCAAGCACTCATCTCTTCTCAGTCCTCCTGTCCACGCCGTCTCTTTGAAACTTTCAACACTCTCCTTCGCCCCCCTCCTCCTCCCCTCCCATCCTCCCTCACTGCCACTGACTTTGCCTCCTTCTTCATCTCCAAAATTGAGGATATTCGACACGACATCTCCTGCCGTCACCCCTCTGCTACCCCCCTGCCCCCTCTATCCCTCCCCTCCATCTATCCCACCCTGTCCTCCTTCCATCCGACTTCAGAAAAGGAAGTCCACTCCCTCATCTTATCCTCCCCCCCCACCACCTGCCCCCTGGACCCCCTCCCCTCCCGTCTTCTCCGCTCCCTCTCCCCCACTGCCTGCTCCCACCTTGCTCACCTCTTTAACCTGTCCCTCTCCACCGGCATCTTCCCCTCACCATTCAAACATGCTCTGGTCTCACCTATTCTCAAAAAACCCAACCTCGACCCCTCATCACCCACTAACTACCGCCCCATCTCTCTTCTCCCTTTCGCCTCCAAATTACTTGAACGACTAGTCTACAGCCGTCTCACAAGCTACCTCTCTGACAACTCCATCCTCGATCCACTACAATCTGGCTTTCGCCCACTCCACTCAACTGAGACTGCCCTGGTGAAAGTCAGCAATGACCTGCTTTCGGCCAAATCCAGGGGCCACTTCTCTCTGCTCATCCTTCTGGACCTCTCTGCTGCCTTTGATACCGTAGATCATCCTCTTCTCCTCAGCACACTCCAAAACGCTGGCCTCTCTAGCACTGTCCTTGACTGGTTTTCTTCTTACCTCACTAACCGCTCCTTCTCTGTGTCTGCCTCAAGCACCACCTCACACCCTTCCATCCTTCCTGTTGGTGTCCCTCAGGGTTCTGTCCTTGGTCCTCTTCTGTTCTCCCTGTATACCTCTTCCCTGGGTGCGCTCATTAACTCATTTGGCCTTCAATACCACCTCTATGCTGATGACACACAACTCTACCTCTCATCTCCTGATCTGTCCCCCTCTGTCCTCTCTCAGGTATCGCGCTGCCTCTCTGCAATCTCCTCCTGGATGTCTGAACGCTCTCTAAAGCTAAACATGGACAAAACGGAACTCATCATCTTCCCCCCATCCAGAGCAACACCCCCGACCAATATCTCCATCATTGTTGACAACACCACCATCTCCCCCGTTCCCCAACTCCGCTGCCTGGGCGTCACTCTTGACTCCTCCCTCTCCTTTGCACCCCACATCCAAGCTCTGGCACAATCCTGTCGTTTCCAGCTACGCAACATTGCTCGTATCAGGCCATATCTCTCCCAGAGTGCAACTAAACTCATCATCCACTCACTGGTCATCTCACGTCTTGACTACTGCAATGTCCTCCTCACTGGCCTCGCTTTCTCCCATCTTGCTCCCCTCCAATCTGTCCTGAACTCCGCAGCTAGGCTTATCTTCCTCTCACGCCGCACCACATCTGCCACTCCCCTTCAACAAAATCTACACTGGCTCCCACTCCCCTACAGAATCCTCTTCAAACTCCTCACCCTTACATACAAAGCCATCTCTATTTCCACTGCTCCCTACATCTCCAACCTCCTTTCCCTTCATACTCCCTCCCGCCCCCTACGGTCGACTAATGACCGTCGCCTCTCCACCGCCCTGGTTACTGCTTCCCATGCACGAGTTCAGGATTTTGCCCGTGCTGCACCCCTTCAGTGGAACGCACTCCCCCGCTCCATTAGACTCTCCCCGACCTTGCAAAGCTTCAAACGGGCACTAAAAACCCACCTATTCATCAAAGCGTACCCTTCTGATGCATAACCCAGAGCTGAAGCCGCGCCTCCACCCCCCCTGCCTCATGCCGTGAACATCTCAGCTTTGCTTGCATACTGCCATCAGGTGTTATGAGCCACGGCTGTGGCTCATTCCTGTTTTGCAGTTTTGTTCTGTATTTCATGTTATACTTCTGTTTATGTTCCCCGTGGGTGTCATGGGGTGCTCGGAGCTCACCCTTAAGGAGGGGATACTGTTATGAACCACAGGTAGTGGTTCATTCCTATTTTATGTTTATAAAGTTGTCTTGCATGCCAGGATTTCCCGTTGCTCTGTTTTAGAATACTCTTGTCTGCTGCCGCTGGTGAGTCTGTGTAATTGCAGCTTGTTCCCATGTGTTCAGCCTCACCTGGCTGCTAATTGCATCTTGTCAGTTTGGAATCATGCAACAGGGCAGCTGGATGGGATTATTAATTAGGCCTCTCTGTTATATGCTGGCTGTTTGCAATTCACAGATGCTGGTGATATTCCAGGGTTTTCAGTCCGCTTGAGTTCTGAGCTTGGTTCCTGCTAGTTCCTGAGCTTCCTGTGTCAGTCCCTGTGTCGATTCCTATGTCTGATCCCATGTCCTGCCGTGAGGTGTTCCTGTCCTGAGGTCCAGTACCTTTGCCTGTGCAAGTTTCTGGCTTCTTGGTGTCCACCGGTCTGTCGTTTGGGATTCTGCCTGTCCTCCAGTTCTGAGAGTCTGTGTCAGCAGCATTGGGAGTTCCTGTCCGTTTGCCAGTATTCGTACCGGTTCCGTGAGTAGCGGCACGGCCGCGTCCGTTGGCGTAGGCCGCTGTATTCCCTTATTATTTCTGTCACTGGTGTTTTGCAGAGGGTTCTGCTTATGCTGTCACCGCCGGTACACAAGAGTATTGTCGGTGTGTGGTCAGCATTTCCTTTGTTGTTCTTTTCCTTTGGCGGCAAGCCGCACATACTTTGGTTTTAGGTTTGTTAGTAGCCCCTGGCCTTGTTGTTTAGTCAGAGGGCCCCTTGTTATCACCCTGTCTCGGTTCACTCTTTGTCTCTCATTAAGACCTGAGGGGGCATCGAAGTTGGGCAGACGTAATCCGCCCTTCAAACGCGGCTGCCATGGGCTCAAGCAACCATAGTCTCGCAAGAGTGTACTGACAGCACGGGTGAGACAACGGAGATAGGGCGCCAGGGGCTATTCCCTTTCCATTCCCCTTTCCCAGCATTCCGTCCTGGTGCTCTGGACTCGCTTCATAACATCTCCCTTGTTCTGAGCACCAGGAACCTAACATTATCACCAGCCTTACCACAAAAAAGAAATAAAACTTTTTTCTTTTTTGGCCCAGTCCAGTGTCTAGTCTAGAATCCAGTCCTGTCTAGAATTCGGTGTTTAGAATCCAGTCCAGTGTTAGAATCCAGTCTTGTCTACAATCCGGTGTTTAGAATCCAGTCTGGTGTTTAGAATCCAGTCCGGTGTTTAGAATCCAGTCCGGTGTTTAGAATCCAGTCCGGTGTTTAGAATCCAGTCCGGTGTTTAAAAAAAAAAAAAAAAAGTCTTGTTTTGTTTAGCAAAATTTAGTCTTGCCTTGTCTTGCCTTGTCTTGTCTTGTCTAGTTTTAAATCCTCCTATGTCTACTATGCAAGCCCTGCAGGCATCTCTCGCAGCCCTGAACTCTGTATTCAGTGCTTTGAGACCAGAGCGACTAGAAGTTTTGCAGCAATCCCTAAAGCAACTGCAAAACCTACTGACTAAAATCTTGCTCATCTTGCCAGAAGTCGTTGAGAGTACATCTATCTCTAAAGAGACTCTTGTTCACAGTATGGTGACAAGAGAATCCTCTGGTTTAATTGAAGAGAAAAGATTTAAAAGTTTTCTGCGGCCCAGGCTCTCAGAAGAGGAGCGTCTGCGTCGCAGAAACTTAAACTTGTGCCTATATTGTGGGGGTTTAGGCCACTATCTGCAGACCTGTGAGTTGCGCAAGCCAAAGTGTGGTGACGAGTCTTGCCCTCTGGCCAAGTTGAGTCAGGATACAAGACCTACTCCTGTCTCTACTGTGGCAGAGGTACTTGTCACACAACCCACACTAAAAAGCTCTCTGTCCTATAATTGGGGTCCTTGGGCAAGGGAGCCCCATTATAGATTCAGGAATCAAAAAAGAATGTTTTTCTCCTCTCTTGAGGTTCCTGTGGAAGCGGAGTTGCAAGCCCCTGGAGTGGTGCCCGATGCCCAGGGTCCTGGAGTGGTGCCCGATGCCCAGGGTCCTGGAGTGGTGCCCGATGCCCAGGGTCCTGGAGTGGTGCCCGATGCCCAGGGTCCTGGAGTGGTGCCCGATGCCCAGGGTCCTGGAGTGGTGCCCGTAGCCCAGGGTCCTGGAGTGGTGCCCGTAGCCAAGGGTCCTGGAGTGGTGCCCGATGCTCAGGTTCTTGGTGCGGTACCCGATGCCCAGAGTGCTGGAGCGGTACCCGATGCCCAGAGTGCTGGAGCGGTACCCGATGCCCAGAGTGCTGGAGCGGTACCCGATGCCCAGAGTGCTGGAGCGGTACCCGATGCCCAGAGTGCTGGAGCGGTACCCGATGCCCAGAGTGCTGGAGCGGTACCCGATGCCCAGAGTGCTGGAGCGGTACCCGATGCCCTAGCTTATAGAGGGACATCAAATATTATAGTTCAGGTGTCCATACCGGAAGGGGTCTCAGAAGCTGTCACCCCAGGTAGGGACTTGAAAAGCGCAACCCAAGAAAGGGTCTCTAAAACCATAGTTCTTGAAGGGAACTCGAGAAGCAAAACCCCAGAAGGGATCTTTGAAGTAATATCCCCAAGTGGGGTCTCGAGAGACGCAGCCCCAAAGAAGGGTCTAGAAGTCGCTTCCCCAGGAAAGAACTTAAGAAGCATAGCATTAGTGGAGGATCTGAACGTTATTGCTTCAGCAAAAGTCCTGGAAGTCATAGTCCCGGGAGAACTTTCGATAATTATCGACTCAGAGAGGGAGGCCGATGGCCCGATCCCAGTCAGGGAGGCCAACGGCCCGGTCCCAGTAAAAGAATCCGAGGTGCTGGCCCCAGCGGGGTTCCCGGAGGCCACTGCCCCAGCGGGGTTCCCGGAGGCCACTGCCCCAGAGGGGTTCCCGGAGGCCACTGCCCCAGCGGGGTTCCCGGAGGCCACTGCCCTGGGTGGGGTTCAGAAAGTCACTGCCCCGGGTGGGGTTCAGAAAGTCACTGCCCCGGGTGGAGTTCAGAAAGTCACTGCCCCGGGTGGGGTTCAGAAAGTCACTGCCCCGGGTGGGGTTCAGAAAGTCACTGCCCCGGGTGGGGTTCAGAAAGTCACTGCCCCGGGTGGGGTTCAGAGAGTCTCAGCCTCGAGTAAGGTCAATAGTGACCAGGTCCTAGCAAAGCACTCCAGTCAGTCAGATGAGAAGGAAACAGATCCTGACTCTGATATCTCAACATCCATAATCTTTGATGGGGACTTAGCCCAATTTTTGACACTTTACAAACACTATTACATTATTATGTTGTCTAGACCATTTCTGGGCATCACTTCAGAGAACATTGTGCTTTATCTGATTTATTCTTTTAGAGGAGAGCCTTTTGAGTGGGCGACCAGCCTAATGAAAGCTGAAGATCCCATTCTTCAGGATCCCCTAGCATTCAGTGATGCAATTATTAAAAGATATGGTTCCAAAGAAATTGGTTCAGGTTCCTCTAGGTCACCCGTCTTATATACTGAGAGTCCACCAAATACTGTAAACTCAGCACAAGAGTCTCAGCCCGTTGTTTTGACTGCAGGATGTGCTTTTCTGACTTCTTCTTCTAATAATAGTACTTTACCAGAAAGTTCAGCTCCTAAGGGTAAGAGACCTGTCTCTGATTTGAACGCAGCCTTGCTGGGTGGTACCATCAGTTCAGACAATGTGTGGGGAATTACCTTGGTCAGACCTAAAGAGCTTTGTAAAAAGAAGAAGAAAAAGAAATAATTTTTGACTCTTGCCTTCATAAAAAAAAAAAAAAGAGAGATTTTTTTTTTTCCTTGTCTTGTGTCCAGTGGCCACCATCAAGGGGAGGGCACTGTTACAAGTTGTTGCTACAGCTTGTTTTTGTTTTCTTGTCTGTTAGACCAGTGTATCAGGTTTTTTTTTGTATCCCTTGTTCTGGATAGTCTGAATTTTGGGGTCTTTTGACCCCTCCTCAAGGGGGGGGTAATGTTATGAGCCACGGCTGTGGCTCATTCCTGTTTTGCAGTTTTGTTCTGTATTTCATGTTATACTTCTGTTTATGTTCCCCGTGGGTGTCATGGGGTGCTCGGAGCTCACCCTTAAGGAGGGGATACTGTTATGAACCACAGGTAGTGGTTCATTCCTATTTTATGTTTATAAAGTTGTCTTGCATGCCAGGATTTCCCGTTGCTCTGTTTTAGAATACTCTTGTCTGCTGCCGCTGGTGAGTCTGTGTAATTGCAGCTTGTTCCCATGTGTTCAGCCTCACCTGGCTGCTAATTGCATCTTGTCAGTTTGGAATCATGCAACAGGGCAGCTGGATGGGATTATTAATTAGGCCTCTCTGTTATATGCTGGCTGTTTGCAATTCACAGATGCTGGTGATATTCCTGGGTTTTCAGTCCGCTTGAGTTCTGAGCTTGGTTCCTGCTAGTTCCTGAGCTTCCTGTGTCAGTCCCTGTGTCGATTCCTATGTCTGATCCCGTGTCCTGCCGTGAGGCGTTCCTGTCCTGAGGTCCAGTACCTTTGCCTGTGCAAGTTTCTGGCTTCTTGGTGTCCACCGGTCTGTCGTTTGGGATTCTGCCTGTCCTCCAGTTCTGAGAGTCTGTGTCAGCAGCATTGGGAGTTCCTGTCCGTTTGCCAGTATTCGTACCGGTTCCGTGAGTAGCGGCACGGCCGCGTCCATTGGCGTAGGCCGCTGTATTCCCTTATTATTTCTGTCACTGGTGTTTTGCAGAGGGTTCTGCTTATGCTGTCACCGCCGGTACACAAGAGTATTGTCGGTGTGTGGTCAGCATTTCCTTTGTTGTTCTTTTCCTTTGGCGGCAAGCCGCACATACTTTGGTTTTAGGTTTGTTAGTAGCCCCTGGCCTTGTTGTTTAGTCAGAGGGCCCCTTGTTATCACCCTGTCTCGGTTCACTCTTTGTCTCTTATTAAGACCTGAGGGGGCATCAAAGTTGGGCAGACGTAATCCGCCCTTCAAACGCGGCTGCCATGGGCTCAAGCAACCATAGTCTCGCAAGAGTGTACTGACAGCACGGGTGAGACAACGGAGATAGGGCGCCAGGGGCTATTCCCTTTCCATTCCCCTTTCCCAGCATTCCGTCCTGGTGCTCTGGACTCGCTTCATAACATCTCCCTTGTTCTGAGCACCAGGAACCTAACATCAGGCTACCTCCCACTTGCCTGCACCTCTTGTCATCTGTCTGTCGCCCCTCCCCAATAGATTGTTAGCTCTTCAGAGCAGGGCCCTCTTTCCTCTTGTTATCTAATCCCTCGTCTCAACACATTTCACTCACAGCTCTCCCCTACTCAATGACCATCTTTATCCTGCTAGTAAAGGCTCATCTCCATCTATGACCACCAGCCCCTAGTAGTACGATGATCACTCCCTCAATACTTACATCTTAGCTGTACTATGTCTTGAGAACGTGTGGTGCTCTGTTACCTGTACTCTATTTCTGTTATTTATTTACTGTAATGCAATGTTTTGTCCCCTGTACTGTCCTTTGTACGGCGCTGCGAAACACATGTGGCGCCTTATAAATAAAATGTAATAATAATAATAATTACTGCATGAGGAAAACTAACAGCACGTTTTTTTAGAATCAGGCATTGCCACTGATCCCTGGACTTTCATGGACTTCATGAAATTGATTGTGTTTATTTTTTCATATGAATCTGGCACTGCACATGTATTCATTATATCAAGTATATATATATATATATATATATATATATTAAACGCAACTCTTGCCCTTATCCTGCGCTATCCAATCTGCAGCACCTCCAATATAATCCTCCTGTTAGAAAGGATGCAATACACATATAACCAAAGAAAATCAGAGGGCGCTAGAATAGCTTTTTAGCATTTAAACCAGCATTTCATACAAATTACTAATTGTATTTATACACAATTTATTAAAAACATGTTTTTTGCTAACAGAAAAAAAGAAGCAAGCCTTTTACATATACAAATCAAGGAGAAGTTTTTCTTGACAAAAAATATCTGTCGATGTAGTTATCAATAGGGTATTGCTCTCCTCAACCATGACACGTTTCATCCTAAAAAGGACTTCTTCAGAGGGGTGATCTGTACAGCTGGTAAAAAGAAATGACAAAAGATACAATGTAGAAGAGGACATAAAAAGGGCATAAAAAACCCACATATAATCTTCAATAACTATAATATTAAGTAACTACAATCAGTACATACCTATATAGTCATTCCAAACAAGATCTTTTGATTATAATAACCGATCATTAAAATTATTTGTGGCACAATTCTACAAGAACAATACATCCAATAAATATCAAATAAGTTTTAACCGAAAAAGTACTACTATATATTATCCATCCACTTACTTAACAATTCATTCTATATGATCCCAAATTTAAAGATGGCAACATCCCTTCTAAATGGAATGAACCTACTAAAATAAATGCAGGTAAAGATATAGACCACCGGTGGCCAGACACTTTAAAAACATTGGGCATGAACTAGCTAGAGACAGATAAAAAAGAATGGATCATGTCCCCCCCCCTAGCTAGTGTTGGAGACAGAATGTTTGTATAGTTTAATAGTGTTCTTCTAAGTATCTTTTTAAACATGCTTTTTTTTTAATTTTCAACAGAAACGTTTTTCGAAATTGTATGAATTATGTGCAGTTTATGTGCTCTACTCAGTGCATAGTTTATATGTGTTATTTGCCTATTATTTGCTTAGGTAAAATTTTGGACAATATTTTAATCAACTTTGTGTAAGTTTTGGTATTTCCAACTAATTAAGAGTAATGTATAGTTGTATTTTCTTTTGTCTGTCATCTTTATCTATGTA
Source organism: Pseudophryne corroboree (assembly GCF_028390025.1). NCBI lineage: Eukaryota > Metazoa > Chordata > Amphibia > Anura > Myobatrachidae > Pseudophryne > Pseudophryne corroboree. The sequence goes on along the minus strand of NC_086444.1, from coordinate 242,820,879 downwards.
TCTTGAATGTCTGCTTTTTATACTTTGGTCTTATTCTCCTTATGTGTGTGGGTCACTTCTTAATATTCTCTCGCCAGCTAGAGCCCAGAGTGGTGTTTAGTGGTTGTCTAGGCAACCATTATGAGAAGGCACTCTGATGTCATCAGGGACCCATGCAGTCCAGCTTCAGTTGCTCTCCTTTTCACACTGATGTGGTGAGGATAAATGATAAGCTGCTGCTCTCTTGTATGTTTATTTTGCATTCCCTGATGACAGTGCTCCCAACAGCCTAAAACATTGGAGTCTTTTTTGGAATTGAAAATTTACTAAACCCTAAAGTGCCATGCTGGTTATTTTGGTAGAGATAGCCTGTGGATTTTCTATCTAGCTATCTCTCTATGTCCCAGACAAAAGGCAAAGGTTCTGTTCTGATTACTAAAACTTCCCTCATTTGTAATAGCCAGCACTGTGGAATTATCTCTGAATACTAGATTACTAATTTCCTTTAGGAAAATTGAATTCTCCCACATTTAAGAACTATTTGGATCTTCAAACTCCTCCAGGACTCTAAGGAGTTATTGGCTTTTGTGTTTTAGCTTGCACCACTATGAAGGGTTCACTATTTACTAAGTTGTCTTTATGCTTGTTTGTTTCCTGTAAGTATGTTGTATTTTTAATTAACAAATAGCCTAGATTATAGAATGTAGTTTACTATATGTGGCCTCTTACTTCATGTGCTCTTCCTTCCCTTACTTATACCATCATCTCCTCCCTGATGCCTACAATGCCACCTAACCTTTAGGATTCTGCCACTTTGATGCTTATTTGAGAATTATTGTCCTTGTCCTGCATTGCTCTGTACTGTTTCTTGTTTTTATGTACTTTTTAAGTTACTGCAGACCCCTAGGAAGAAGAAGAAGAAGGAAGAAGAAGAAGAAGAAGAAGAAGAAGAAGAAGAAGAATGCACATGAAGGGTTGGGGAAAGGTCTGTGTATATATAAGAGCATTTATGTGACAGATCACTAAATTCTGTATATCTGACTAAGGGACTGTGAGCTAGAAATGTTACAGTTTCCCCCACTTCTACTGCATATAAAGGAAGAGGTTTCTATGAATTGGGATTCTTGAGTGTGTTGCTTTTGTATCCATCTTATTTAAATCTTAGCTACATGTTTGTGATATGAAGAACTTTGTGCAAGTTTGAATTCCTTTTAATGGTTTTCTTCTTCTTCTTCTTCTTCTTCTTCTTCTTCTTCTTCTTCTTCTTCATCATCTTTTTTTACTGCTGGAACATTCATACATTCAAGTGCATGGTATACAAATCTTCAGCTTGTTTTAAAAAGTCTGTACAGATCTTTGCTTGCTGAGCTTAGACAACATTATATACTTAAAAGATGTATTACTTAATTAGCAGCTAATTTCTCAGTTTGTCAATGAAACCTTTGCAAAATTATTCTGTACAGTATTCAATATGTATATTCCTAAGTAGCTTGCTGATCATAGTATGTTTTGAGGTAAGAATATTTCTATCATCCTAATAAACATATACTGTCACTTCCATTCTGCCTTCACTTTGTGTATTTGATTGGTTTCTGAATGTAACCAATAGAAATGTATTGATGAAGCTAAAACACTAACCATTAACATAAGACAGAATACAATTCCACAAATCTATTTAATTTTTCACATCAGAATAGTATGTATCAGAATATACAATAAACAATAAACATACAGTACTAGCTGATGATTCCCATATTAATTAATTATTCTTTTTCTTTACATAACTCCAAAATTAAAAGATCATAAATATAAAGAGCCACACCTCTGATGAACCAACACCTGCATGAGTCTCCTGGAATATGACCCAAATAGCCATGGCCTTGCCTTGACTCAGCAGGTCCCGCCCCTTTTGCCCGCTATCCTTTGGGACTGTTGGGATATGTACATTTAAATTAGTTTTAAAACTTTAAAAATTTAAATGTTTAGAGTATAAAAAGCAAATACCGTATATACTCGAGTATAAGTCGACCCGAATATAAGCCGAGGCACCTAATTCTACCACAAAAACCTGGGAAAACTTATTGACTCGAGTATAAGCCTAGGGTGGGAAATGCAGCTCTAGCCGTACACAGCCCTCAGTGCCAGATATGCCCTCATACTGCCAGATATGCCCTCATACTGCCAGATATGCCCCCACAGTGCCAGATATGCCCCCACAGTGCCAGATATGCCCCCACACTGCCAGATATGCCCCCACACTGCCAGATATGCCCACAGTGCCAGATATGTCCCACAGTGCCTGATGTGCCAGATATGCCCTCATGCTGCCACATATGTCCCTCATGCTGCCACATATGACCCTCATGCTGCCACATATGCCCCTCATGCTGCCACATATGCCTCCTCATGCTGCCAGATATGTCCCCTCATGCTGCCACATATGCCCCCTCATGCTGCCAGATATGCCCCCTCATGCTGCCAGATATGTCCCCTCATGCTGCCAGATACGTCCCCTCATGCTGCCAGATATGTCCCCTCATGATGCCACATATGCCCCCTCATGCTGCCAGATATGCCCCCTCATGCTGCCAGATATGTCCCCTCATGCTGCCAGATATGTCCCCTCATGCTGCCACATATGCCCCCTCATGCTGCCAGATATGCCCCCTCATGCTGCCAGATATGCCCCCTCATGCTGCCAGATATGTCCCCTCATGCTGCCAGATATGTCCCCTCATGCTGCCAGATATGTCCCCTCATGATGCCACATATGCCCCCTCATGCTGCCAGATATGTCCCCTCATGCTGCCAGATACGTCCCCTCATGCTGCCACATATACCCCCTCATGCTGCCAGATATGCTCCCTCCCCAAGTGCCAGGTATCCCCCACAGTGTTGTTACTTACCCCTCCGTCGATCCCGCGCTGTCTTCTGGAGGGACACGAAGCGCACAGCACGTGCGGCTCTCCTGTGTCCCTCCTGCATCTTCGGCGGCCGCGGCAGGTCTATTAAAGGAAGTGCCGGTTCGTGATCAGAGGTCACGAACGGGTACTTCCTGTAATAGAACCGCCGCTGCTGCCGCCGGAGATGCAGGAGGGACACAGGAGAGCCGCGCGCTGTGCGCTTCGTGTCCCTCCTTCACACTGCTCTGCCTCTGCCTGTCACTGACTCGAGTATAAGCCGAGGTGGCTTTTTCAGCACAAAAAAAAGTGCTGAAAAAGTCGGCTTATACTCGAGTATATACGGTAAATAAAGTCAAGTGAAAGGATAAACAAGCAGAAGCTAAAAAACTGAATATACAGGTATAATAATAATGAGAATTCCTCCAAGAACATCAGATATTCACATAAGATATGCATGGGAGGGACATTGTGGTGCATTGGGGCAGAGCTAGACTGTGTGTCCCACCATTAATAAAAAAAAAACTATATGGGGGCTCTGTTCCATTGATGGTGGAGAACCATTATGTCTCCACCACCGATAACAAAACTATCTGGCATCAGCTATCAACCACTGTCTACCCCTTCTGTGTCACTCTGGTCTGTTAGCCCCTCACCTTTTAGATTGTAAGCTCGCAAAAGTAGGGACTTCTTTCCTCATGTGCCTTTCCTTTTCTTACTTACACTATCTTATACTCCATACTCCCTTTGATGGCACCTAACCCTGGGTTTTCTATATCTGTCCTATATTGTCTTGTATTGTAAGTGCGGTTTTCTTGTTAGCTCATTTGATTATGTACTGTGTAATGGGCACTGCAGATCCCTTGTGGCGCCATATAAATAAAGGATAATAATAAAGATAATAATAATAACCACTGATGTTTCACAAACATTGATGGTCGATGGCCATCCCTACTTTGTGATTCAGATTTAAACAAGCTGGTAGATAAGTACATTCAGTTTGCACTTACAGCTCTTAATATGAACAGCATATATTACAGTTATGATAAAGCTGCTGGCATTAGTGTGGACTACATGCAGAATCAGCCAGTATTTACATTGCACTTGCTATTTCTTTGCTTTGCTCCCTGCTCAGTCAGATTGATCTTCACTATGTGTAAAACTCAAATGTCCATTAACAATTTCCTCCCATGTACTTTTTGTCTTCTATTATTTGTGTGTTGAATATTCTTAAGGTTAACAATGATAGAACAAAATATAAGGTAAGAAGACAATTATTTACAAGTGTTCAATTTGCCCTAACATTGCTTACTGTAGCACGGTATGTTCATAAATGTTAACAGTCATACTTGCCAACATTTAATGTATCCCCCTCAGATGGAGCTGGCCACTGCAGGGACAGGTTGACAAATTTGGATCATTTGTCACCACCCCCAGAGATCCAGTACTGCAAATCACAGCATTATGCAGAGAGGAAAATGCATGATGTGTCTCCTGCCAACTCATTACTTCCTCACATTCCTGCCTCCAAAATTTTAACCGTGGTGCTCCCTACCTCTGGAATTCTATACCTCTACCTATCAGACTCTCCACCTCTCTACAGAACTTCAGCCAGGCTTTCAGGACCCCCCTCTTCATCAAACCCAGCCTAATCTCATCCTAACCCTCTTTTCCGTGCTCACTTTTACCCCATCTGTAGCACCCCTGTCTGTCTGCCCCTCTCCTTCAGAGTGGAAGCTCTCACAAGCAGTCACCTCATGTGCTTTTCCCTCTTTTACTTAGACTATCTTCTAATCCATACTTCCTAAAATAGCACCCAGCCCTTGGTTTCTGCCACCTTGATGCTTATTTCAGTGTCCGATCCCCTGATGCAGAAATGTTTATATACCATGTACTTATCCTACATTATTGGGGCAGATGTATTAACCTGGAGAAGGTATAAAGAAGTGATAAGGTGCACCAGCCAGTCAGCTCCAATATGCAAATTGACAGTTAGGAGCTGACTGGCTGGTGTGTTTATCACCTTGCACTTATCACTGGTTTATCACTTCCTTATGCCTTCTCCAGGTTAATACATCTGCCCCAATATTGTCTTGTACTGTAAGTCTCTGTTTTCATGTTTTGCTCATTTGTTTATGTACTTTGTTAGGCACTGCGGAAACCTTGTTCATATAAATAAACAACAATAAAATAATAATAATAATAATAATAAAGAGGGTGGGCTAATGATGATGTAATTCACTGAGAATTTATTTATTTATATTTATTTATTAACAGTTTCTTATATAGCGCAGCAAATTCCGTTGCGCTTTACAAACAGTCAGAGGATTGTGTTCTAACACTCCCACCATGTCCATGTAATTAGGAATTGGGTGCAGGGGAATGCATTACTCTTTTGGAAGTCTGTGGGATTTACCAAAATTTCATGAGTCTCCTGGTCATATAAGGACAACAGGCGAGTATGCACTCAGTACAATATAATGGTGCTATGTTAAAAGCAAGCAGCTACAGTAGGTTAGTCTAGCATTGTTTTGCAACATGTGACCATGAAGTAATGTCAGACAGACTGGACATTTCCCAAGTGGCCCTATGGTCAGAGAACCGCTGTGCGCCAGATGTGCATGCCTTCCAGATGAAACACCATATAGTTAGAACTGTGTTATATAACAACTGTATAATGTTAGAATGCTATTTTTCAATGACATAAATACAAAAGTGATTGTTGAAACCTACTTTGGCCCGAGTATAGCATGCCCACATACAAATTCAGTCCTCAGTTTAGAGAAATTTGGTTAATGGGTATGAGATGTCAGAGAGAAATCACTAACTTCCCTATATTTGGCGCCAGGCTAGTAAATGCCCAGGGCTCCATATGAGAACAATATGCTAACAATCCAGAAACACTTGGTGAACTCAATTCAACTCGTAAACTAGCTGAATAGTACAGAAGTGAGGGCACATAAGCAGTAGAGTGTATATAATTGTTGAATTGACTCGTACTTTAAATTATGTTCCAACTGTAAGCAGCTACTTGGCAAGCAGTCAATCCTTCATTTTATAGCTCTTGCCAATCCTGTGCCTGGTGTGAATGTACGTGTTTACACTAGCAATCCTAGGATGTGGTACCAGAGCATTTTCTGATTCTAAGTTAAAAACGTTTCTCATGGAAATGCATTTTCCTAGAAAGAATACAGGTGCTTTAAGCTGCAGTACTTCCTTGGAAGGAAAGCTAAGAGTCTGTGCCAGGTAATGTGTGAACATAATATGCATGTATCCGCCAGTTTAAGTCACTCATTGTCCTTATTGGTGGTTTATAAAGGTCAACAACTTGTAACCCTTTATCTTTCCGAAAGCCAGCAGTCATACATTCTCACCTATAAGTTGACACAAGGTAAATGTCTTTTGTTAAAATTCTGTGTTTCTTTATACCATTTCCCAGAGAGAACAGCATCAGCCTGTACTGCCAACGTAATGAATGCATCCTGTGGTAATACTGTAGTATGTGCTGTTTTGCTTTTTGAGCAAACTTAGACAAGTCTGTTCAGATAACTTTAAAAGGGCGATTTAATTAAAAGCAATGGCTGCGAGTTGCTGATATTCGGACCGTTTCCCTGGCAACCCAAGTCTATGCACGCCACAGATGTTTCCTTTGCAGAATTACCGTAATTCTTGGCAATGTGGGCTTTTGTAGCGTGTGAACATATATAGTATGCGGATCAGAGGAGGTAGGAATTCTGGAATAAAAATTGAGATTACATTACCATTTCATTCATAACTGGAAGCAGAATGGAATTAACACAGCTGTCAGCAGAGACCTAAAACCAGCAGTCTGCATGATAGCCGGGTATAAGCGTACAGTTGGTCATACCTATAGACATCCAGTTTTCTCAAACTGACCCAGGAAATGTTGTTGATTGCTTTTATATATATAGGGCGGGATGTACTAACCTCCGCCGTCGCGATAACTGCACTTTTCTCTGCGCTCTCACTCCCCGCTCCGCTGCCCGCCACTCCCCGTCTGCTTTCTCATCCCCTTCTCCCTCTTGCTCACCGCCGCGGCCACTGTGTTCTCTCATCGCTGCACTCCCCCTGGCCGTTTGGCGCATGCGCATCCGGGTTCTGCTTTTCCGGGCATGCGCTGACTGACTCTCCAGGACTGTAGTAAAAATAGCTCCTTATATGGAATCCAAAACTTGCGAGAATCCGACAGTAGAATGATGACGTTTTGCCTCATTCTGGTTTCCGAGTCTTGCGGGAAGTCCTGAGCTGGACTCTGATCTGGGTTTGGGACATGATGTTTGGGGGGATTTGTTTCTCAGGGAACCGACCCGCTCATCCCTACTTATTATATAGATCTTTCAGTGACATCCGCTGCTACTTCCGATTCTTCAGTTGTTTTTTGTCAGCCAAAAACCGAAGGGCGGGTCTTCCGAGGATGACAAAATATTAATTGGTTCTCCCTCTGTAATAAGTCCATACATGAGTCCATAAAGTACACAAGTACCCAATAATTTCCTAATCAGTTATTTCTGATGCTTAGCTGTAGCCTTATTAGAAGGTCTTAGCATTTCTCTGACATAAACCATCAAATGAGGAAAAAGTTCTGTGCTCCAAAGAAAGGGAAAAGGGGATTAAAGGTTTAAAGTGACATTTATTGGTATTTCTGTTTCTAAAGGAATGAATTAATTACACCTGCAGATACCAGTACCTGCTCACTGTCACATCTGTTTCAATTAAATACATAACTTCAAAGTCATAAAACACTCACCAGCAGGTCCCCTCAACTTTAGATTGGTTTGCCAAAGATGTCTTTTACTCATTCTCTTATTGTGCAGATCAATGATGAACAGCATGGCAATTTGCAGGTGCTGCACATATGGCCAATCTTCGTTTATTGGGAAGTACGGTATCTGGCTGGAATGTTGACATGTTCATTATGTCAACATTTTACATGTCAACAGTCAGAAAGTCAGCAGTATATTTTTCGTGCTGTATTTAGGTTCAGCGTAGGTTTAGATTTAAGGTTAGGCTTAAATATGCAATAAATTGGTATAGAGACACTTAAGAGGTCGACATAATGAACATGTCGGCATTCAGGACATATTGAGATTTTGGTCTCCATTCTTATCTCACACCACACTCAGTAGGCATAATGCACTTGAAGACAACCGACTGGAAAAGTATTTAGTCAATTTTTTTGTTTAATATCTTCTAAAGCTAAAATGCAAGTCGAGTTACATTCACTGTGCAGCATGTTGCATGCTATTGCACTCTGGGGGTCATTCTGAGTTGTTCGCTCGTTGCCGATTTTCGCTATGCTGCGATCTGATGCAAAATGCGCATGCGCAAGGCACGCAGGGCGCATGCGCTTAGTTTTTTAACTAAAAACTTAGTAGATTTGCTGTGGATTCTGCGGCTCTTTTCAGTCGCACTGCTGTTCGGTAAATGATTGACAGGAAAGGGGCGTTTCTGTGCGGCAACTCAGCGTTTTCACGGCGTTGGCTAAAAAACGCTGGCGTGTCAGGGAAAAACACGGGAGTGTCTGGAGAAACAGGGGAGTGGCTGGCCCAACGCAGGGCGTGTTTGTGACGTCAAACCAGGAACTAAACGGACTGAGCTGATCGCAATCTGTGAGTAGGTCTGGAGCTACTCAGAAACTGCAAAGAATTATTTAGTAGCAATTCTGCTAATCTTTCGTTCGCAATTCTGCTATGCTAAGATACACTCCCAGAGGGCGGCGGACTAGCGAGTGCAATGCTGCTAAAAGCAGCTAGCGAGCGAACAACTCGGAATGAGGGCCACTGTGTTATAATCTATTTCAAACACTGAAAAGATCATTTCCAGTATGCACCACAAAAAGTACAGACACACAATGCTTCTTTATGCGTGCAATGGCACTCGCTCTCGCTTGTCTGCCCAACTCAAGGTGCACCGTCTGACCCCACATTCATAGGTACCCAGTTACCAGAGCCGGCCATAGGCATAGGCAAACTAGGCAATTGCCTAGGGCATTTGATATGCCTAGGGGCATTAGCAGCTTCTGCTGATTAAAATGATATGCGGCATGCCTATATTATGTATGTAGCATTTCATATGCAGATACAGCCACAGTCTCACACAGTATATAGGCATGCCGCATATCAGTTTAATCAGCAGAAGCTGCTTGTGCATCCTAGCCACACAGCAATGCAAATAATATGCATTTTCATTAAAAAAAGGTGTCCGATGTTAGAATTGAGGCAAGATTTATGAGGACACATCTGTATCCAAGCAGAGGAAGAAGTCACAGTGTTAGTGCTGTGTGCATGTGAGTGGGTTGGTTGTGCAGTAGTGTTCGGAATATGTGTAAGGAGCATTATGTGTGTCATGTAAAAATGCATTAATAATGTGCAACATATGTGTAAAGGGACAATGGAATGGGTTTGAGTATATCACAGCCAGGCGCTAAAGCTGCTGACTAAGTACAATTCTCAGAAGTTTCACCTTACTTCTAAAACAATATAGCAGTACAAGAAAATGAGAAAATGTGCATATTAATCAAGCGCTAAGAACAATACTTCCCTTATTTAAGGATTATTATAAGCCAATGTTTCTCCTCTTGAGTGGGTGATGGTCTCAATATAATCCACCAGGTTTATGAAGAAACATAGAACAAAGAAATAAAACAAATATAGTGTAGTATGTCAACCACACAACAATCACAAGTCCCAAACACTTTATATCCGGTATCCCCTTGATTCGTAAGACGTATGAAATGAGTCCTAGATGGCGTACCATACTCACACAGTGGATAGCCACCATAGACCCATAAAGGTATCTTTATGGTTAGGATCCCACCCTCTCACTGGTCAATTCTAGGAGTATAGGTGCATACCCGAACTCACACTTCAGGGAATGATAGCAAATATATCAAGGTATCTTTAGTCCCCCTTAACGAGTAAACTGGGATGGCGTACCCCACTCACAATTGTGCGAACTGCTACCCTCACATCAAGGTACATTGTAAGACTCTCATTCCCTTTGGGTTGAATAATGACTTCGAAATGAAGTGGTTTATGTGAAACACGCTTTTCCACCAGATTTCTCTCTTGTTTTTAAAGGCTTTGGATCACTACACGATGAATTTATGTGAATTAGTGTGGATAATTGAAGACTAAAGACCACCACTGAGGAATTGCACATATGGGACTTTTGGGACATATTTATTAATTTTTTAATTATTCTGTATATATATATACATTTTTGTTATGTTTTTAATCTGCATTGGTGATGATTATTGTGGACTAATTGGTGCTATATATCCCAAAATACTCTTGGAAGGTCCTTAGACCGGGATTTAACATTTTCGGCTTTTGGAACGCAAGAGGGGCTGTGGAACGCAAACATTCTCTTACTACGATATCCCCTTTTTGTGTAAAATCAGTTCCAATACCGGAATACGTCACTTCCGGTATTTGGAGCGCAAACCGCGAGGTGGAACGCATGCGCACTTCTGGCGCGGCGAATACTTCCTGGTGGCTTGCTTTATCAATTCTAGAGCTCCCGGGGTGATTAACAACATCAGTTTTTTCTTTTAAGTATGTTAATTGAGGATTATTATGAAATATGAAAGCACTGATAGGATTTTAAAAGGTTTATTGATGTTAATAAACAGGAAGAGGAAGTGACATCACTTCCTGCTATTTAGACATGGGGTATATAAACCCCTATGGATGACCCTCTCTGTATGCCCTGAGGAAGGATCCAGCAGGATTGAAATGCGTCGGTTTATTACAGAGGGGACCATCTGCACATCTACCTTTTTGATTCGACCTACCTGGGTAGTGGTGAGTGGGCAGTCCGGAACGCCCGTCTCTACTTTTCTATCTACACACCTAGGGTTTTTTTTCTGGTGTTGTGCTGAAGTACCACCTTTTTATATGTTTTATGGACTGTTTTTTGTCTTTTTAATACATTTGTTACCCCTTTTTCACAAATGTGGATTGGATTGGAGTTTTTTCACCTGGAAGTGCATCCAATGTAAAGATACCTTGATGTGAGGGTAGCAGTTCGCACAATTGTGAGTGGGGTACGCCATCCCAGTATACTCGTTAAGGGGACTAAAGATACCTTGATATATTTGCTATCATTCCCTGAAGAGTGAGTCTGGGTATGCACCTATACTCCTAGAATTGACCAGTGAGAGGGTGGGATCCTAACCATAAAGATACCTTTATGGGTCTAAGGTGGCTATCCACTGTGTGAGTACGGTACGCCATCTAGGACTCATTTCATATGTCTTACGAATCAAGGGGATATAGGATATAAAGTGTTTGGGACTTGTGATTGTTGTGTGGTTGACATACTACACTATATTTGTTTTATTTCTTTGTTCCATGTTTCTTCATAAACCTGGTGGATTATATTGAGACCATCACCCACTCAAGAGGAGAAACATTGGCTTATAATCATCCCTAAATAAGGGAAGTATTGTTCTTAGCGCTTGATTAATATGCACATTTTCTCATTTTCTTGTACTGCTATATGTGTAAAGGGGCATTATGTGTGTCATTATGTGTATAAGGGGATTAATAATGTGCGGCATATATGTAACAGGGTACTACTGTATGTGTGTCATTATGTGCATAGGGGCACTAATAATGTGCAGCAAATGTGTAGGGGGCACTATATGTGTCATTATGTGTATAAGGGCATTAATAATGTGCGGCATATGTGTAAGGAACATTATGTATAAAAGAGCATTAATAAAGGTTGTCATAATGTGTAAGGCGCATTATGTTTATAAGGACATTAATGTGTCCCATATGTGTAAGGGGCATTACTGTGTGGAATTGTGTATAAATGCATTACTAATGTGTGGCATTATGTGTATAAGGTGCTCTACTATGTGGCGTTGCGTATAGAAAGGGCACTACTGTGTCATCTAATGTGAATAAAGAGCAATAGGGTGTGGTGTAATGTGAATAAGGAGCAATTCAGTGTGATGTAATGTGAATAAGGGTCTCTACTGTGAGGAGTAACGTTTATAAGGTAAAGTGATACTACTGTGGGATGTAATATGAATTATGGACACTATTGCATGATAAAATGTGAATAAAGTTGCAGTACTGTGTGGCATAATTGGAATTGGGGTTACTATTGTGTGGCCATGTCCCTTGCCAGCAAAAACACACCCCTTTTTGGGCTGTACGCCAAATGTGCGAACTGTTCCTTTTTAAAATATAGGGGGTACAAACACCAAAATAAGGACTGCTATGGGTGAGGGGTGATGGTGCTGGGAAAGCGGTGCAAGGTCAGAGGCGGAACCAGCGGTGGTGCTAGGGGGCACCAGCCAAAATCTTGCCTAGGGCATCATATTGGTTAGGGCCGGCTCTGCCAGTTACTGTACATTAGTTATGTCATTCATTTATTGTTTGCTTGTAAAGCTGTATGTTCTTCTCTCTAGAGATTATTTTGTTCCAGTCAGCTTCTGCATTGGAGAGCTGGTCTGTAATGTAAACAGTTACTGCATCCCCTTATTAAAGTTCATATACTTGTTTGACTGTTGTACAGAATATGACCCCAAAGAACGGTTAGCTCTGCCTCCCTGTCCTGATATCTGGATATGCCCTGTAGCTCTTATGCATCTATGGCACCCCAGAAAAAAATGTGTGTACTCTTTAATAAAAAAAAAACAGTGTTTGCTAACCTCAAAGACATTTTACTGGCACATCAAGAGTTAAATGAGTGGACCAGAGTCCGGTCACATGTTCTAGCAGTGAGGTGGCAAGATTTGATTGGATGGAGACTGAGGAGCAAATAGAGCCTTGTGGAAAGAAGTGGTCACATGGGTTGTTGAGCTGGAGCCATTGCAGAAAGCAGATGTGTGTGGAACGGATCAGTGAACTGGAGAGTTGGGTGGTTACGCAGGGCAGTTGTGAGACACGCTGCAGAGCTAAAGCAGCGGGGTGCTTGCCAAAAATATTGTGAGAGCCAGGAGAGCAGGCATGAGATGCCGCAGCCGGGGACCAGACCCTGCCAGGCCTATGCAGATGCGTGGACACCATGGCCATTTAGAGGAGATAGCAGACGCCTCGTGGAGATAGACACGGGTGTGAAGGACCACCAAGAGTCTGAGTGAGTTGCTGAGATTGTGATTGAATTGGATTACAGTGACACTGTCTGCAGAGAGTTACCTGTAGCTCTTAAATCACAGATTCTGTATTTCTTTGAGGAGGTACCATACCATTGTGCAACAAGTACATTTTAATCCTCAGGCCCCAATGTAAAACTGGGACACTGTGGGATCTATAATCTCCAATGTATTTGCCGGTGAAGATCGGGACTGTATGTATCATATTGAAAGTAAAGTGAGGATAGTCTTCAATCGATATGTTCAAATCGCTCTTTTTGATCTTTTTTGAACATCATACTCTTTTTGATTGTCTTTTTTATAAATTGCATTATTTACTGCTTACATATCTGTGATTAAACTGATTACGAATCAGAATCATTATTAACCACTGTCTTGAGCCAGATCAGAGCCCAAATTGAGTCATCTAGTGAAATGTGAGCTGTTGAGTGGTTTCATTTTAATTGAATGCCAATAAATTGTCTTTGAATTGCCTCAAAGTGATTTAATCCTTTTTGAATGTCTTTAAATTACCGTGTTGTATAACCATATAATCTTCTTTTTGCCAGCATTCTTGCATTAAATTAAAAAAGGTACTTTCCATGGAGATTGCTGTTAAATGATCTTCCTGTTTATGTATCAATCTGTCCTACCTCTCTGAACCACTTTCATCGAACAAGGTATGGGCAACAAACATCTTAGGGAAAGGGTCCATTACTAAGCCACTGAACACCTGTGATATCTAACCACATAGACACCCGCCAACCCCGTGGTGTTACACATCCACCCAGCAATAATATTTGCAGGCACAATCTATACTTACTTAATCAAGGAAAGAGTTATAACATTGTTACCCTAGATTTTATTTTTATCAATGTATATTAAAGTAACAATGTTTTTGCTGCAGCACACATAACACACACACACATCAGCTCCAGTCTTTTCACAATACACCTACTAATGTCCTAACTTGAGCTGCACCGTTATAATCAGTGCAGGTATACAGATATTTGTGGTCACAAACTTTGCGCTAATAGCAGCCCGTGTCCCAAATGGTAAAGCAGTGTCACCAACACTTACAGAAAACACTACAATGGAATAGAAAATTTACCATACAGGTCAAGGCGCTTTGATATTAAATAGACCAAGATCTTATGCAGATTTCATTGATTCAGGGTTTGCTTAAAACAATAAAAAAACACCATCATAGTGTAAAATGTTACATATATAACATAAAGCTAAAACCGAAGGTTTGGACTCGTACCCCAACTTGTGGTCTACTTGGTAGTAGACATATATCGCTTTACTCAGGGGATAGGTCAACAGGATGGTAATTCCCAATCTCTTTTCCAACCTTCCTTGAAGATGACAATCTTCCCCAAGCAGAGTGTTCACAATATATAAAATTAGAAAGAAACTCCAAATAGTGTAACACCATTTATTAAAACATCCAATAAAAACACTGTGGGTAGATAGTGGACTCTCACCAGATGTACAGAGTAAACAAGCATGTAATGATCCAGGCGTCCCCAGGAACCAGCATGCGAGCAGATGAGTGATCCACGTATCCTCCCGTCTCCTCCACCAACACGTTTCGATAACACTAGGTTATCTTTTTCAAGGTATGGGAGACATTGATGTAGGGGAGGTATTTATACCCCTCTTAATGCACTCAGATCACAGTTTAAGAGTATTGCCTAATACCAGACACAGATCAACTAACATCTAACATTCCCTATATTTAATACTAAACTCCAGTCCAGCAGTAATCCATCTCCTAGTGCTTTTTTATGTCTTGCCATTCAAATCTCCCGTTTTCCCGGGTAAAGTAATGTCCGCGTCTGCCGTGTAGTTCATTTCCGGCGGAAGAAGGTCATCGGCCAGTTCGTCATAGAGTTCCATCCTATGCGTGCCCCACTTCCGGCGGAAGGAGGTCGTCACTGGATTTCCTGCCTTCGGCGGATAGCAACCATCTCCAAGGCATCCCCCATATCAGCGGAAGTCTCCTATTTGATGGCGGAACTGCCTTGCGTTTCAAAGTCGGCATTTGCGTGTCATATTGTCCGTCAATCAGGATGTAATAAGTTTTGTTTCATGTGAATGGAGACAAAAATAAAGCAATAAGTAAAACAATAAATAAACAGGAAAAGTTGTAATTAGTGCTGATAACGCATGCATCTACCTCTTATAAAAACCATTTCATTTCAAAGTCTTTATTTAGGTCGGTAGGTTCTAGAGTTTTACACATATGTATCAGCTGCATTTCATTCTTTGCCAGTTTCTTCTGTATATTACCACCCCTCACATCTGGAATAATTTTTCTTAAACCAAAAAAATTCTTTATGTGTTTTGGGTCGCAATTATGTACTTTTTTGAAATGCAATGATAATGCATGTGTATCCAGGCCTTTTTTAATATTGCGTAGATGCTCGGCAACTCTAATTTTCAGAGTCCGACCAGTTCTGCCTATATAGAATTTGTCACAACTGCACTCAATACAGTAGATAATGTTAACCGAGTGACAGGTGATACAGACCCCCAAGTGTTTAATACTCAAGCAGTGGCTATGGAAGAATGTTTCCTCAAATGTGGATATGATGAGAGGGAGATAAGGGAGTCTCTAGATAAGGTCACTAAAATTGAGAGATAAGACCTCATGACAAAAAAAGATAAAACTGCTAGAGAAGGAAACGATAAGTTTAAATGGGCCTTCGTAACAAATTATTCGACTCAACATAATAAAGTAAAGAGTGTTCTAAAAAAACATTGGGCATTATTAAAAAGGGATCCGGTCATCGGAATGGAATTGCCAGATGAACCTATTTGTATATACAGGAGAGCTCAGAATCTTCAGTCTAAATTAGTTCATAGTTTCCTAAATAAGCCCACACCAGGACAAGTATTATCACAAGGTTTTTTTCGTTGTGGATCCTGCTTACCATGTAGGAATATTCCCAATTCCTTTGGTAACAAGAAATTGGAGGTACTGATAAATGGGAAAAAGTGTTCTATAAGGGATTTTATCACCTGTCACTCGGTTAACATTATCTACTGTATTGAGTGCAGTTGTGACAAATTCTATATAGGCAGAACTGGTCTGGCTCTGAAAATTAGAGTTGCCGAGCATCTACGCAATATTAAAAAAGGCCTGGATACACATGCATTATCATTGCATTTCAAAAAAGTACATAATTGCGACCCAAAACACACAAAGATTTTTTTTGGTTTAAGAAAAATTATTCCAGATGTGAGGGGTGGTAATATACAGAAGAAACTGGCAAAGAATGAAATGCAGCTGATACATATGTGTAAAACTCTAGAACCTACCGGCCTAAATAAAGACTTTGAAATGAAATGGTTTTTATAAGAGGTAGATGCATGCGTTATCAGCACTAATTACAACTTTTCCTGTTTATTTATTGTTTTACTTATTGCTTTATTTTTGTCTCCATTCACATGAAACAAAACTTATTACATCCTGATTGACGGACAATATGACACGCAAATGCCGACTTTGAAACGCAAGGCATTTCCGCCATAAAATAGGAGACTTCCGCTGATATGGGGGATGCCTTGGAGATGGTTGCTATCCGCCGAAGGCAGGAAATCCAGTGACGACCTCCTTCCGCCGGAAGTGGGGCACGCATAGGATGGAACTCTATGACGAACTGGCCGATGACCTTCTTCCGCCGGAAATTAACTACACGGCAGACGCGGACATTACTTTACCCGGGAAAACGGGACATTTGAATGGCAAGACATAAAAAACACTAGGAGATGGATTACTGCTGGACTGGAGTTTAGTATTAAATATAGGGAATGTTAGATGTTAGTTGATCTGTGTCTGGTATTAGGCAATACTCTTAAACTGTGATCTGAGTGCATTAAGAGGGGTATAAATACCTCCCCTACATCAATGTCTCCCATACCTTGAAAAAGATAACCTAGTGTTATCGAAACGCGTTGGTGGAGGAGACGGGAGGATACGTGGATCACTCATCTGCTCACATGCTGGTTCCTGGGGACGCCTGGATCATTACATGCTTGTTTACTCTGTACATCTGGTGGGAGTCCACTATCTACCCACAGTGTTTTTATTGGATGTTTTAATAAATGGTGTTACACTATTTGGAGTTTCTTTCCAATTTTATATATTGTGAACACTCTGCTTGGGGAAGATTGTCATCTTCAAGGAAGGTTGGAAAAGAGATTGGGAATTACCATCCTGTTGACCTATCCCCTGAGTAAAGCGATATATGTCTACTACCAAGTAGACCACAAGTTGGGGTACGAGTCCAAACCTTCAGTTTTAGCTTTATGTTATATATGTAAAATTTTACACTATGATGGTGTTTATTTATTGTTTTAAGCAAACCCTGGATCAATGAAATCTGCATAAGATCTTGGTCTATTTAATATCAAAGCGCCTTGACCTGTATGGTAAATTTTCTATTCCAGTGCAGGTATACAGTTTAAATTGCATTGGTGCCATGAATGATGGGAAGGGCCATCCAATGGTCATTTTACTGCAATATATTTAGGTAAGCAACCCTTCAACAGACCGTGTAGTCTGATTTTAAACTATTTATCACTGTCTGGCTGGTTGGGTCTTTAAAGTGTATTGGTATGAAAGATTATACACCATACACTTGCCGTTGTGGGGCCATTGGCCCTGCAAGTTGTTGACATCTATTGGGCTCAATACGAGTGGTCACTGATCAACTGCCCATTTTGTCTTTTGCTACCAAAATTTAACCAGTTCTAAATAAACAGGCTGACCTTTTTTAAATGCCACATTACTTCTGTGTGTTTATTCTTAGATAAATGAATTCCAGTGTTATTATTATTGGGAACTGCATTAAGGTTACAATCTGTCATCTGCCACTAGGGCGTTTATTACTGTGTTGTATATGTTGTATACACTTTAGAATAAAGAGCTTAACATTGTTATTAATGACCACATGTGCACTGAACGGGGGTTGCAATACACTGTATAAATTGCATCATGCCAACAGCTAATAACACATGGCAGTAAAATAATTTACATGAAGAGGTTAAGATATGAAGGGCGGGATGTACAAAATTACATTGCCGCCATTTGTCACAATGCTAAGTGCATATGTACTTACATATGCGCTTAGCATTGCGAAGGACAGCTCTTCCGATAAGAGCTGTCCTCTGTGATCCCCGGCGTCTCATTGACTTCCGGGATTCAGCCTCCTGTGTCATTCTGCACATGTGCAGAATGACGGGGATGGCCGCGGGGCATGCTGGGTGGTATCCGATCGGATCGCTCACACAGCGCTGTGAAGAGAAGCCCATAGGCTTCTATGGGGTATCACCAGCAAAAGCTGGCGAACCCCTCCACAGTGCTGTCCTGCTGGCCGGGTGTTAGTACATTAGGAAAATGCGGTAAACAGGGGGTTTACCATATTTTCCATTTAGTACGTCCCACCCGAAGTCAACGTCGGGTTCCTGACAGCCAGAAAAATGAACACGGAATCCCAAAGGACAAATTCTCGACAGACCCTGATATCTGAATCAAGATAGTGGGACATCTAGATGCATCAGCTGTACTTACTGCTGGTGCCAGTGACAGAGGAATCAGTGTTCCCAAATATATTACTGCTGTGTGCCTGTATTTGTAAATGGGATCAGACCCGTTTACTTATATTCTAAACTTTACAAATAAATTGATAAATGATAGAAAAAACAGAGAATTGGTGATGTTTCCTATGGACACCAATCAGTTGCTGTCTGATTTCTCTATTGCCTTTTAGAAAATGATAGACATCATCTTATTGGTTGTTATGGGCTATGGGCTACATCACTAATTAACTGTTTTAGAAGCTTTAGTAAATTTACCCCCAGGTCTGTCAAAGGGTGGTGTGTAGAGGCAGGATAGTTCAGTGCCAGGACCTATAGCAAAATGTCGGTAGCGGCCCAATGACCCTCTTTTAGCATTCTTGGCACAGCACATGCAGAGCAGGGGCTTCCTCTAACTTCTGGCACAGAAGAGGTACATTTTATGCTCTTTTAACCACAATGCTGGGTCTTCAAGGTAGGTGGGAGCCTGGAACTGTTTGCAACTAGGCTTTGACTGGCATCCTCACCTACTGTACATGCCATTTAGCAGCTCCTCTCATTGCACACCTCATAGTTCTGCCACTAGTGGTGAAGTTTAAATGTAATTTTTATAATAATCATCATTGGTTGAACTACTGCTGTTGCAGGGGGTGCAACAGCTATATAACTTGAGGGTAAGGAAGGACAGGTATTCACCACATAGCCATCAATGGCAGTAGTTTTGCCATCACTTGCACCATCATGCATCTACTGTATGTGCTGTATAGTGTAGGCCAAATGGAGCTACTCTGCACTCTCCACATGTGCAGAGAACAAGCCTGCTTAACAATGCAGCGATGGCAGGTGTGTAGATCTCAATTCTGTCCCCACAAATTTTGTTATGGAACCTGGTTATGCAGGTTCTGCTGCTCCCAGCAAGTACAATCCTACACACAACATTTAGTATAAGTGTACTTCAGTGCTGCTGAAGTTCACGATGAAGCTCTAGACTGGCACCACTTGACTCCCATTGCCGGCACACATGCCATCATGACATCACAGAACAACTACTGGGAGCTGGAAGACTGGTGCTAGGAGTGACCTTAGGACGTGCCCTACATCTTTTGATGTAAATCGCCTTGAGCCCAAGACATTGGCACCAATCACTCCTCATGATGGCCCTGGTCCTGGTAAACCTTAATTAATCAGTCAGTCTGATAAACTTACCAAATTCTATCAATTTTAACATAATTATTTATTTATAGTTTGGCAAGACAGAGGGATATAGTGCATCATATAGGGCATACAAATAATATACTCATGACCCAATGGTCTCTGTGGTTTAATAGAAACTTGGGAAGTGTCCGAATCTTTTCACTCACTGAAATACTGTAATAGAGGTCAATAGGTAATCAGAGATTCTGGCTGTGACCATGCAGCTGACTGATC
The DNA here is from genome assembly GCF_028390025.1 of Pseudophryne corroboree. Classification (NCBI taxonomy): domain Eukaryota; kingdom Metazoa; phylum Chordata; class Amphibia; order Anura; family Myobatrachidae; genus Pseudophryne; species Pseudophryne corroboree. The sequence goes on along the minus strand of NC_086444.1, from coordinate 242,800,875 downwards.
GGTATATATCTTTATTCTCTTTTGAATCTCAAAGTTAAAAACATGTGTCAAACAACTGACTTGACACATCACACTGGTCTAGCTCTCTTGCTGCTTTGTTTCCATGTGAGGTCATACTGACAACACACCACATAAATCAGGGTGTCGACCATATGAACCTGTCAACCTTTTGAACCTGTGGACCTTTTTCAGTGTCAACCTTTCATATGTCAACCTTTTGTCCATGTCAATCTAATATAAGTTGACCTATAGTCCGGATCCCCGTAAATCATAAGCGTGATCTGAAACATGGACTACACATGATCTCTATGCATTTCATTTTATTTTAAAACTAATGTGTGTACATGTGTGAACACTTCATATAATAAAATAAAGTCAACATCTCAGATTTTAGTACAGTAGATACTAATCCCTTTGGTATCACTTGTCTGTTGAAAGTAAAACTGTACTTCCTGCTTTACAGATTTATTCAAAATGTTACTATAATGTTTGGTAATGAGGGGAAAAATCAATATTTTAATTATTGGTTTGCGCATTTAGTAAATATTCAACCAGAATGCTGCTATGTGTTTGAAAACATCAAATTGAATAAATGAAAACTCCTTTTAGTTTTGTAAAAGTCAAAGACAATCAGGTCAGAGTGCATGGAATCCCGTACCACCCAGTATCAAAAAGGTCATCACGGCAGCTCCCGTGTAGCAAACACAAAGATTGGAACAGTGATACCACTTAAACACATTTACCACTTTCAATTAGAGATGCGCACTGACCCTTGTGTTTTGGTTTTGGATCTGTATTCACCTTCATGTTTTGGTTAGAGATGAGCGGGTTCGGTTCCTCGGAATCCGAACCCCCCCGAACTTCAGCCTTTTTACACGGGTCCGAGGCAGACTCGGATCTTCCCGCCTTGCTCGGCTAACCCGAGCGCGCCCGAACGTCATCATCCCGCTGTCGGATTCTCGCGAGGCTCGTATTCTATCGCGAGACTCGGATTCTATATAAGGAGCCGCGCGTCGCCGCCATTTTCACACGTGCATTGAGATTGATAGGGAGAGGACGTGGCTGGCGTCCTCTCCGTTTAGATAGAGAGTGAGACACTTGATTTACTAGTAATTTAATTTTAGTAATTTTGGGGAGCATTAGGAGTACTCAGAGAGTGCAGAGTTTTGCTGATAGTTATACTAGTGACCACCAGTTTTATTTATTATTTAAAATCCGTTCTCTGCCTGAAAAAAAACGATACACAGTCACATACCATATCTGTGCTCAGCCTCAGTGTGCTGCATGATAATATCATCTATGTATATCTGACTGTGCTGAGTGCTCACTGCTCACACAGCTTAATTGTGGGGGAGACTGGGGAGCAGTTATAGCAGGAGTACATAACAGTGCACACTTTTGCTGCCAGTGTGACTGACCAGTGACCACCAGTATATTGTCTGCCTGAAAAAGTTAAACACTCGTGTGGTGTTTTTTTTTTTATTCTATAAATGCATTCTGCTGACAGACAGTGTCCAGCAGGTCCGTCATTCATTATATTATAATATATACCTGCAGTAGTGATATATATATATTTTTTATATCATTATCATCCAGTCTATACTAGCAGACGCAGTACGGTAGTCCACGGCTGTAGCTACCTCTGTGTCGGCAGTGCTCGTCCATAATTGTATACCTACCTGTGGTGGTTTTTTTTTTTCTATCTTCTTCATACTAGTAGTTTAGGAGTCTGCTGCTGAAAGTGTCCAGCAGGTCCGTCATTATATAATATATACCTGTCCTGCAGTAGTGATATATATATATTTTTTATATCATTATCATCCAGTCTATACTAGCAGACCCAGTACGGTAGTCCACGGCTGTAGCTACCTCTGTGTCGGCAGTGCTCGTCCATAATTGTATACCTACCTGTGGTGGGGGTTTTTTTTCTATCTTCTTCATACTAGTAGTTTAGGAGTCTGCTGCTGACAGTGTCCAGCAGGTCCGTCATTATATAATATATACCTGTCCTGCAGTAGTGATATATATATATTTTTTATATCATTATCATCCAGTCTATACTAGCAGACGCAGTACGGTAGTCCACGGCTGTAGCTACCTCTGTGTCGGCAGTGCTCGTCCATAATTGTATACCTACCTGTGGTGGGGTTTTTTTTTTCTATCTTCTTCATACTAGTAGTTTAGGAGTCTGCTGCTGACAGTGTCCAGCAGGTCCGTCATTATATAATATATACCTGTCCTGCAGTAGTGATATATATATATTTTTTATATCATTATCATCCAGTCTATACTAGCAGACGCAGTACGGTAGTCCACGGCTGTAGCTACCTCTGTGTCGGCAGTCACTCGTCTTCCATAAGTATACTAGTATCCATCCATCTCCATTGTTTACCTGAGGTGCCTTTTAGTTGTGCCTATTAAAATATGGAGAACAAAAATGTTGAGGTTCCAAAAATAGGGAAAGATCAAGATCCACTTCCACCTCGTGCTGAAGCTGCTGCCACTAGTCATGGCCGAGACGATGAAATGCCATCAACGTCGTCTGCCAAGGTCGATGCCCAATGTCATAGTACAGAGCATGTAAAATCCAAACCACCAAATATCAGTAAAAAAAGGACTCAAAAATCTAAAATAAAATCGTCGGAGGAGAAGCGTAAACTTGCCAATATGCCATTTACCACACGGAGTGGCAAGGAACGGCTGAGGCCCTGGCCTATGTTCATGGCTAGTGGTTCAGCTTCACATGAGGATGGAAGCACTCAGCCTCTCGCTAGAAAAATGAAAAGACTTAAGCTGGCAAAAGCACAGCAAAGAACTGTGCGTTCTTCGAAATCACAAATCCACAAGGAGAGTCCAATTGTGTCGGTTGCGATGCCTGACCTTCCCAACACTGGACGTGAAGAGCATGCGCCTTCCACCATTTGCACGCCCCCTGCAAGTGCTGGAAGGAGCACCCGCAGTCCAGTTCCTGATAGTCAGATTGAAGATGTCAGTGTTGAAGTACACCAGGATGAGGAGGATATGGGTGTTGCTGGCGCTGGGGAGGAAATTGACAAGGAGGATTCTGATGGTGAGGTGGTTTGTTTAAGTCAGGCACCCGGGGAGACACCTGTTGTCCGTGGGAGGAATATGGCCATTGACATGCCTGGTGAAAATACCAAAAAAATCAGCTCTTCGGTGTGGAAGTATTTCAACAGAAATGCGGACAACATTTGTCAAGCCGTGTGTTGCCTTTGTCAAGCTGTAATAAGTAGGGGTATGGACGTTAACCACCTCGGAACATCCTCCCTTATACGTCACCTGCAGCGCATTCATCATAAGTCAGTGACAAGTTCAAAAACTTTGGGCGACAGCGGAAGCAGTCCACTGACCAGTAAATCCCTTCCTCTTGTAACCAAGCTCACACAAACCACCCCACCAACTCCCTCAGTGTCAATTTCCTCCTTCCCCAGGAATGCCAATAGTCCTGCAGGCCATGTCACTGGCAATTCTGACGAGTCCTCTCCTGCCTGGGATTCCTCCGATGCATCCTTGCGTGTAACGCCTACTGCTGCTGGCGCTGCTGTTGTTGCTGCTGGCAGTCGATGGTCATCCCAGAGGGGAAGTCGTAAGACCACTTTTACTACTTCCACCAAGCAATTGACTGTCCAACAGTCCTTTGCGAGGAAGATGAAATATCACAGCAGTCATCCTGCTGCAAAGCGGATAACTGAGGCCTTGGCATCCTGGGCTGTGAGAAACGTGGTTCCGGTATCCATCATTACTGCAGAGCCAACTATAGACTTGTTTGAGGTACTGTGTCCCCGGTACCAAATACCATCTAAGTTCCATTTCTCTAGGCAGGCGATACCGAAAATGTACACAGACCTCAGAAAAAGACTCACCAGTGTCCTAAAAAATGCAGTTGTACCCAATGTCCACTTAACCACGGACATGTGGACAAGTGGAGCAGGGCAGACTCAGGACTATATGACTGTGACAGCCCACTGGGTAGATGTATGGACTCCCGCCGCAAGAACAGCAGCGGCGGCACCAGTAGCAGCATCTCGCAAACGCCAACTCTTTCCTAGGCAGGCTACGCTTTGTATCACCGCTTTCCAGAATACGCACACAGCTAAAAACCTCTTACGGCAACTGAGGAAGATCATCGCAGAATGGCTTACCCCAATTGGACTCTCCTGTGGATTTGTGGCATCAGACAACGCCAGCAATATTGTGTGTGCATTAAATATGGGCAAATTCCAGCACGTCCCATGTTTTGCACATACCTTGAATTTGGTGGTGCAGAATTATTTAAAAAATGAGAGGGGCGTGCAAGAGATGCTGTCGGTGGCCAGAAGAATTGCGGGACACTTTCGGCGTACAGGCACCACGTACAGAAGACTGGAGCACCACCAAAAACGCCTGAACCTGCCCTGCCATCATCTGAAGCAAGAAGTGGTAACGAGGTGGAATTCAACCCTCTATATGCTTCAGAGGTTGGAGGAGCAGCAAAAGGCCATTCAAGCCTATACAACTGAGCACGATATAGGAGGTGGAATGCACCTGTCTCAAGCGCAGTGGAGAATGATTTCAACGTTGTGCAAGGTTCTGCAACCTTTTGAACTTGCCACACGTGAAGTCAGTTCAGACACTGCCAGCCTGAGTCAGGTCATTCCCCTCATCAGGCTTTTGCAGAAGAAGCTGGAGACATTGAAGGAGGAGCTAACACAGAGCGATTCCGCTAGGCATGTGGGACTTGTGGATGGAGCCCTTAATTCGCTTAACAAGGATTCACGGGTGGTCAATCTGTTGAAATCAGAGCACTACATTTTGGCCACCGTGCTCGATCCTAGATTTAAAACCTACCTTGGATCTCTCTTTCCGGCAGACACAAGTCTGCAGGGGTTCAAAGAACTGCTGGTGAGAAAATTGTCAAGTCAAGCGGAACGCGACCTGTCAACATCTCCTCCTTCACATTCTCCCGCAACTGGGGGTGCGAGGAAAAGGCTTAGAATTCCGAGCCCACCCGCTGGCGGTGATGCAGGGCAGTCTGGAGCGACTGCTGATGCTGACATCTGGTCCGGACTGAAGGACCTGCCAACGATTATGGACATGTCGTCTACTGTCACTGCATATGATTCTCTCCCCATTGAAAGAATGGTGGAGGATTATATGAGTGACCGCATCCAAGTAGGCACGTCAGACAGTCCGTACGTATACTGGCAGGAAAAAGAGGCAATTTGGAGGCCCTTGCACAAACTGGCTTTATACTACCTAAGTTGCCCTCCCACAAGTGTGTACTCCGAAAGAGTGTTTAGTGCCGCCGCTCACCTTGTCAGCAATCGGCGTACGAGGTTACTTCCAGAAAATGTGGAGAAGATGATGTTCATTAAAATGAATTATAATCAATTTCTCCATGGAGACATTCACCAGCAGCAATTGCCTCCACAAAGTACACAGGGAGCTGTGATGGTGGATTCCAGTGGGGACAAATTGATAATCTGTGAGGAGGGGGATGTACACGGTGATGAATCGGAGGATGATGATGAGGTGGACACCTTGCCTCTGTAGAGCCAGTTTGTGCAAGGAGAGATTAATTGCTTCTTTTTTGGTGGGGGTCCAAACCAACCCGTCATTTCAGTCACAGTCGTGTGGCAGACCCTGTCACTGAAATGATGGGTTGGTTAAAGTGTGCATGTCCTGTTTATACAACATAAGGGTGGGTGGGAGGGCCCAAGGACAATTCCATCTTGCACCTCTTTTTTCTTTCATTTTTCTTTGCGTCATGTGCTGTTTGGGGAGTGTTTTTTGGAAGGGCCAGCCTGCGTGACACTGCAGTGCCACTCCTAGATGGGCCAGGTGTTTGTGTCGGCCACTTGGGTCGCTGAGCTTAGTCATCCAGCGACCTCGGTGCAAATTTTAGGACTAAAAATAATATTGTGAGGTGTGAGGTGTTCAGAATAGACTGAAAATGAGTGGAAATTATGGTTATTGAGGTTAATAATACTTTGGGATCAAAATGACCCCCAAATTCTATGATTTAAGATGTTTTTTAGGGTTTTTTGAAAAAAACACCCGAATCCAAAACACACCCGAATCCGACAAAAAAAATTCGGTGAGGTTTTGCCAAAACGCGTTCGAACCCAAAACACGGCCGCGGAACCGAACCCAAAACCAAAACACAAAACCCGAAAAATTTCCGGTGCACATCTCTAGTTTTGGTTACAGATGAGTGGGCTCGGTTTTCAGAAAACCTGAACTTCTGGGATTGAAATGAATCCAAGAGGCAGCTCGGGTTTTCCCGGATCGCTCGGATTCCAAATCAAGGCTAAATTACTTTTTCCCAGCACTGGATTCTAGCAGGTGTTGGATTCTGTATAAGTCCCTCCCGAGGTGATTCAGGCACCTTTTCACACTGACTCCAGTCCATGCTGCTGTGCTGTGTTGTGCTGTGCTGTTTCCAGTGGCTGCTATGCTGTGTCTGTCCAGTCAAGTGACTGTGCTGTGTCTAGTGGCTGCTGTGATGTGTCCATCCACTCCCTGTGTCCAGTGGCTGCTGCTGTGTTCATCCGCTCTCTGTGTCCATCTACTCTGTGGCTGTGCTGTGTCTAGCGGCTGCATTGCTGTGTCCATCCACTCAAGTGGCTGCTGTGTCCATCCAGTCCCTGGCTGAGCTGATCTATCTGTCTACTCTGGTCCCTATAGTGTTAATATTAGCTAAGCTAGATTTACAATACAGGCAGATAGCAAATCATTGTTTATTATTTTTTATAGTGCCGGAATTATTGCTAGTCTTAATTTGTCACACTCTGAAGACCATGCCCCACTGCGTTCACATAAATATAAGCAGTGTGACTGTTTAAAAAAGTTTTTAAAAATTTGATGAAAGTAAAATAATTAGTTTGTTTGTTCGTATAACCTGTGTGCACTGTCTCCCCAGTGCGTTCACATAAATAGAGGTGGTGTTACTCTGCAGTGTCAGTTGTCATTTGCTGCAACAACAAAAAAGTTACAAGATTTTTTTTTATAAATTGTTGTGTGTGTGCTATACCCAAGTGCTTTTGTTCATGTGCATAAAAAAGCTTTGAGTTAACGCAGTGTGAGCTGTGCTGTGAATTAGAAAAACTATATATTGTTCTATTGTTTGCAATACGACGGTGTTCTGCACCCTCGTGCGAAAGCACTATGATTCCATGCAGTGTGAGCTGAGCTGTGAATGAAAAATGTAGAAAAAAATACTGTTTTATAGTTTGTACTACTTCTGTGTGCTGTACCCCAGTGCATTTATTCACATGCATATAAAAGCACTGTGACTCCACACAGTGTGAGCTGAGCTGTGAATTATAAAAAGTAGAAAAAACATATTGTTCTATTACTTGTACTATTTAGCAACAATATACTAGTGCTGCGGCTGCTGCCAGTCATGATAGTACAACAACTACTAAAGGTGGTCCAGTTGGCAGAAAGTTCATCAAAGGGCTCCTGAGATTGAAATCTTTTACAATGTTAAAAAAGGATAGAGGTGTCACCTTAAAAGTGACAAATCGGTGTAAAAACAATCAACACTATAGCTCAAATTGTGTGTTTACAAATCCCTGAGGAGAGAATAGGAGTGTCCACTTTAGCTTTGTGAGTCTGACATTTCTCACACTGTACTCATAGAGAAACCTCTTTGAGGTCTTCCACCATATATGCACATGCGGGGAGCATGTACAGGTGGTTATTTTATTATTTATTATTTTTTATTAACAGTTTCTTATATAGTGCAGCAAATTCCATTGCGCTTTACAACTGGAATGAGGACATAATAGATGAGGATGAGGACATAATGGTGATGATGGTGATGATAATGGTGATGAGGACATAATAGAAAATGAGAATGCTTGTGTGGAAGTGGAACAGGATGAGGGGCATAATGTGTGTACTACTACTATTTGACACTGAGGATGTTGATGATGTTTGTGTAAATCAGCCACCAGTGGCTGCAGTTCTATGATAAAAAGAAAGCCATTGTAATGCCCGGGCATAAAACAAAAATAGCCACCTTTTGGGTGTGGGATTATTTTTACCCAAATCCTGGCAAGGGGGGTTATTCAGGTCACATCACTAAGCGTTGCGACCACTATAACCATGGCAGCAGTGGCAATGCGCATGCGCAATGTGATTGCATTGGCTGCGAACGCTTCTGCCTGATTGACAGGCAGAGGCATTCACATGGTGGGCGGGGGTGATGACGGAGCATTGCAGGGTTGGCGATGAGAAAATGGGGTGAGTCAGCTGCATTTTTGGGGCAGCTGCATGACGTCACAAGCAGCCGCTCTGGTCTAAAAAATGGCAGTGGACCTCCTGCATATGCAATTTAGCTGCGGCTGCAGGGGGTCAACCACAGTTGCTGTGACCGCAAATAAATTGCGGTCGCAGCCACTGGGTAGGCCATACTGCATGCTGGGTGGCTTTGCCCTGTGATGGGCAGCCCCCGGCATGTGAAACTGATACAGAGTCTGATTTTTTAGCAGAATCTGAAATCCGTACTGAATAACCACTAATGTTTGTGAAGGCATCTGCTCAATTCTTAAAATAATTCTGAAGCAAAATATGGGACTTTTTCAAAAATTTTTTATTTTTTTATTATGAGTTATTTATTTAGCGCACACATATTCAGCAGCGCGTTACCGAGAATGGTGATTCATATCAGTCCCTGCCCCAGTGGAGCTTACAATCTATATTCCCTACCACATGTACACGCACACACATTCACACTAGGGTTAATTTTAGTGGGATATAATTAACCTACTGGTATATTTTTGGATTGTGGGAGGAAACCGGAGTACCCGGAGGAAACCCACGCAAGTACGGGTTGAATATACAAACTCCACACAGTTAGGGCCACGGTGGGAATCGGACCCATGAGCTCAGTGCTGTGAGGCAGTAATGCTAACCATTACACCATCCGTACTGCCAAATTCACCCAGTTGTAATGTTACATGCATAATCCTCAGGAAAGTCTTAGCAGGGTAAGCCATTTTGCCTGACAGTACTGGTATGCCTCCTAGTGAAGCCAGCGATACAGACAGTTGCCTGCTTGTGAATAAGCTGGCATTTGTTGTTACATACTGCTGCTGTTGAAGGCAATACACCCAAACAGTGATTGGTAACAGTCATGTTGTTTTTAGTTTGATCACTACCGCTTGTCCACATATCTGTGTTTAAGTGGATAGTGGATAAAATGGCATTTTGTAGGCCAAGGATTAGTTGGTTTTTTTTAAATGTCCAGGTACAGGCAAGGAATTGATTTTCTGGTAAAATGGAATCAAGATGGATTTATTTTTAGTGTGAACACAATTAAAGTAAGCTGCATTGATGGCCTTCTGGCCATACTACCCCCCTTTCCTTTTGTAGATCAGGGTTTTGGCAGTAGAGATTGCATATGCCAATCCAAACTGTTGATAGCTGATACTGGACTGCTTGCTATTATTTTACAATTATTATAATTTTGTTAAATAATTTGCATGAACTCATTGCAAATGATGTAACAGGGAAGAGGTGCTTAGATGGTTATTGTCCGTACCTCTACTAACTTTGACCTCATAATGGTACAGATGCCTTCACAAATGTTGTCAGGATTTGGGTAAAAATAATTCCACACACAAGAGGTGGCTTTTTTGGTATTATGCCCAAGCATGACAAAGGCTTTCTTTTTATCACAAGCAAGAACTGCTACCACTCGCGGCTGACTTACACAAAAAAAAATCCTCATCAAGATCCTTATTAGCATCAGATGGTACACAACTATTCCCCTCATCCTGTTGCACTCCCACACTAGCATCCTCAATTTCTATCATGTCACCATCTTTACTTGCACTGCTCATCACCACATTTGCAGAGGGTACATAAATAGTGGAAAGAGGCATCTCTATGAGTACAATGTCAAATGACAGACTTACACATAACTGAAGTGGACACCACTAGACTCTTCTCAGGCATTTGTGAACACAGTTTGTTTTTCAGCCTTAATGTACAGATGTGTAATCAGTCAGCTTGTGGGTAATTGCTTGCTGCATGAGTACGCATCATGGCAGTGATTACCCCCAGCATGCTACAACTAGCCACAGCCTTTGTATGCTCCATGTTTCCCTATGGAAGAGGGTGTGTGCGCTGTGTCCGAGGACATTCGCAGGCAAACTATTCATTGCAAATGAGTCACATTTAGCATGACTCATTCACAAGCTGACAGAGGACACAACTGTATTTTTTTTAGGGGGAACTGATTTGTCTGTTTTAAATGTGACATCTCTACTAGACTCAGATCGAGAAGGTGTTGCATCATCATATGAGGTTACAGAAGAAAATGCCAGAAAAAGATGACTGTGATTGGAACCAGCTTCTGTAATACACATTCTAGATCATGAAGCAGCAGTTGCACTAGTAGAACCACCACTCACAAACAAAGGCCATGGCCCAAGCCATTCCTTGCCACTGTGTGTGGGTTACAGCATGTTGGCAGGTTTACATTTTTTGGCAGTAAATTTTCCATTTAGAGTTGATGTTTTCTTTAACATTGTGAAATATTGTTTAGATTTCAGGTGAACCACCTTTAGTAGATGTTGAAGTACTATCATCATCACTGGCAGCAGCCACAGCACTAATATTGGGTTGCTGCTCCTGCTCTTCTATTGACTGATCCATATTGATTTACATTGCTATTAGTAAGTAACAATGGCACCTACTGAATGTTATTTTTTAACAGTGTCTGAACCTCTCCTGAACACACACGTTTTATTTTTTATTAACACTGTTGTATGTAATGGACAGGTGGCACCTACTTTCAATTATCTTCGTGAATAGAAAATAGTAATTCGCGGGTAGAGCTGGTGAATAGGTAGGGTATTCCAACACAGTTATTTGTTTACTAGCTAAAAACTCCATCACAGACAGTGCATTGTCATTATGCAAGATCCATGAGTTGTTGGCAAAACGTTTGGGTAGTTTCCATCTAACTTTTTAATGCAGTCTTTTCAGTATTTCCAAATAGTAAACTTTACGTACTTCCAAATAGTAAACTGGGTTGATGTTCACTTGCTCTGCTATGCTCCTGACAGTCAGTCGACAATTTTCACACACAATTTGACTAACTTTTGCAACATTTTCTGCTGGCCATCCCTATCTCTCATCATCAGTTACACTTTCTCTTCCCTCAAAAAAATATTTCACCAACTTGTAAATGCTGCTTTCTTCATAGCACTACCCCTGAAAACTTGCACTAACAGCTCTCTGACTTCGTTTTCACTCTTGCCAAGTTAAACAAGAAATGTAATGTTCTTTTATTGCTCTAATTCAAGCTCCGACATTCTCACGATGGCACACCAAAACATACACAGACAATAATAGATACCACTCAGGAAGAGACTGTCATAGATCAATAACACAGCTGTGAAATGCTGATAGCCATACTGAGGTTTCTGTCCAGCACTACCACAGCAAGCACACAATGAACTTAATTGTCAGACTTCGTATATTGGAGTGACACTAAAGGCACTGATATTTAATCAATGCAGTCACGACTGAGGGGTGCAATAATGGTTATTATATGGTTTTTCTTATTCAAAATGTTTTTTCTTTTCTAAGCGTTATTACATTTAAAGCATTAGTAAGAGTTTTACAGGAGTTATTACTACTGTATCTCTATCTACAGCTGGCATTGAGGGACGGTGATGTGACTGATCCTTTCTTCTCAGGTATAGGTAAAATACTATTGTACCAGGCTAATAATATTGGAGCAGAAGTGCTTTCCTGAATATTATTTGGGGTAAATTGGAATTAATCCCTATCTGCAAACTGTTGTCTGATTTAAGGCATGTATTTTAGTTTATTCCTAGATAAATGGGTTGCTAGAGATGTGCACCGGTCACTTTTCGGGTTTTGTGTTTTGGTTTTGGATCTTGATCTCATTTTGTGTTTTGGATCTGGATTGGTTTTGTATATAGTGAAGATCATATACAGTGTGGGTCGGATGCAGTGTGGGTTGAATACAGTGTGGGTCAGATACAGTGCAGGTTACAGTGTGGGTTGGATACAGTGCAGGTTGGAGTGAGGGTTGGATATAGTGCGCGTTGGCTACAGTGCAAAGTCAGATAAAGTGCGAGATACAGTGCAGGTCGGAATGCGGGTTGGATGTAGTGCATGTTGGCTACAGTGCAAGGTCAGATACAGTGCGAGATACAGTGCAGGTAGGATACAGTGCGGGATGCAGTTTGGGTCGGATACAGTGCAGGTCAGAGTGTGGGTTGGATACAGCGTGGGTTGGATACACTGTAGGCTACAGTGCAGGTTGGATACAGTGCGTGTTGTATACAGTGAGGGTTGGCTACAGTGCATGTTGGATACAGTGTGAGATACAGTGCAGGTCATATACAGTATGAGTCGCACACACTGTGAGTTGTATATATTGTGGGTCAGATACAGCGTGGTCCGAACAAAGTGTAGGTTACAGTGCGGGTCAAATACAGTGTGGGTTGGAATATTTTATTATTATTACCAGTTATTTATATAGCGCACACATATTCTGCAGCACTGTACAGAGAATATTTTCATATCAGTCCCTGCCCCAGTGGAGCTTACAATCTATATCCAGTGCAGGGATGCCAGCGGTGTCCTCAGTGTGGTGGTCCAAGTCAGGCAGGGAGATCTGAGCCTGACTCGGACCCGGGCTTGGATCCCCAAGTTCGGGCGGGTTCAGTTCTCAGGGAACCGAACCCGCTCATCTCTAGTGAACAGTCATCAAATATGGAGGTGATATGTTTGTAGCTAGCTATGATTTGGAGAACTTGGCAAGCTTTTTCCAGGGGGACCACCTGTCGCTGAAATGACGGGTTTATTAAACTGTGCATGTTTTGTTTAAACAACATAAGGGTGGGTGGGAGGGCTCAAGGACAATTCCATCTTGCACCTCTTTTTTTTGTTTGCATTATGTGCTCTTTGGGGCCTAGTTTTTAAAACTGCAATAGTGTGTTACTGCAGTGCCACTCCTATATGGGCCTCGTGTTTGTGCTGCCCACTTGTGTCACTTATTACATCGTCCAGTTACCTTGGTGCAACCTTTTGGCCTAAAAACAATATTGTGAGGTGTGAGGTGTTCAGAATAGAAATTAAATGAGTGGAAATGAATGTTATTAAGGTTCATAAAAAACAAACAAATTCTGTTGTTTTTTGAAATCTAGATCCAAAACAAAAACGAAAACCCGAAAGGGTGGTTTTGGCTAAACCAATCCAGATCTAAAGCACGAAAAGAGATCCAGATCCAAAACCAATACACAAAACAAAAAAAAGTGTCCAGTGCTACACAGAAAATGTTTGCTGTGGAATTTATTGCCAGCCTTGTAGGGGGAAGAAGGTATTGGGGGCAGGATACAATTATTCAGCTAACATGTCTGTATCACTGTTTATTGATTAGTTTATGGATATGGGCTGCAGTGTTTTTTCTTATTTGAAGTGTTTTTTATTTTCCAAGTGCTATTACATTGAAAGCATTATTAAGAGTTAAACAGGAGGAAACAGTAGAATAACAGTCTACTAAAATTCTGTAAAACTACTCTGAGGAAAAAGCTTTTTGGCCTCCCTTCGATTCAAACACCTGGACACTACTTGCTGGATACCCTCCTTGGACATAGCAAGGAGACTACACTTGTTTGATAAGCTACTGATTATTTTTAGTCTTTTCCCTATAGCTCCTGTACTCTATCCTGGACACTCTCCCCAGCTGGACCTTGGCTACCTAGCTGTGAGTTTCTGACTCACAATGTTCCTGATGCTGCTGTAGGCCAGGGTTCTTTTACCTGCACCAGCTGACCACTATACAACTAAACCCTCTCTCCACCACTATTCCTGGGAGCTAGGGCACATACCCCAAATAAAGTACAATCCCACCAAATCGAGAACTTAGAGCATCCCTACCGAAAGCCTCAACCTATTACCCTAACCTAAACCTCACCCTAAACATTAACCCTAATACCCTAACCCTGGCCCTAATTTCCTACCAACCCTAACCTAACCCTAACCCCAAAACATCTGCCTTACCATAACCCTTAATTCTAATATCTTAAACCAAACTGCTAAATCAACCCTAATATCCTATCCCTAATACCCTAACACCTAACTCAAATCCACCAACTAACTCTAATACCCTAACTCCTAAACCAACCGTAATATTCTATCCATAATACCCTAACTCCGTCCCCTAAACTAACCCTAATGGCCTAGCCCAAACCACTAAACCAACCCTTATCTGTTGTCAAATTCTGTTTCTCTGCTTCATTTTTGGATCCGAGCTAGGTAGTAATACTGAGCCGGGGGTCAGATGCACTTGGATACTGGAAGTACAGGTGATTTTGGTTTCCAAGGAAAGCAAACCGCACATCTCTACTTTCAATATATTATATATATGGAAAAGGGATAGCTCAGTACTAAAAGGGCTTATTTATCAACATGGCTTTTATTTTATGAAAACAAAACAAAATTCCCTGGAGTGATGATCGTGAACGAATGCTACTGTTTCTGTGAAGAGCATTGTTAAACAATGTAATGATGAGGGCAAAGCCAGAGACAGTGTGGGAAAAGACAGGAACACATATCAAATGTAATAAAGCATATAGTAGAAATGGTACCCAAATAATATGAAAAACCATGTATAGTGCATTACTGTATATTAGGTCCCATACCTATAACTAAAATTAACAATGTTAAATTAACATTTATACCAGAAAGGCAAAAAATATGCAAACATATATTTGGTATTTAGACTAGGGGGCACATTCATTAATTATTGGGTTTTAGCCCAGATATTTGTAATTTCTTATCATAGCTATTGGCGATAACAAGGAATAAACACTGGCCAAATGTATCAATATAAACCCGCAGGGACAGAGGCTTTGAAAGACGCCCATCCCTGTGATTTGCTCAGAGTGAAGTTACCACATTAGTGGTCTTTTCACTCCTCGATTGGGACTCCTATGCATGAAAAGTCTACTGCCCACGCATGTGTGGCAGCCATTCCAGGGCAGGGTTCCAGAGGAACTCTCTCCCAGTACTTTTTGTCATATGTTTCCCATAGGCTACAAAAGGCTAAAAGGAAAAATGAGGAGTACTTCCCGGTATTCTATGGGGTTGGATGGGAATCCCTCTTCTTTCTGCAGGAGTAAGTCTATTCTATTGGGTGACATCCCCCATTCCCTACAAAAGGCTAATGCCATCTTCAGATGGTGTTAGCTGTGGGGCCAAACTGGTGAATCTGACAGCTTTGCAGTGCTCATAGATACCAATAGGGGCTGTGGAAACTGTTAGAATGAAGGAGCCACAGCACTCGCGTAACTACCACCCCCGCAGCCACTGCAGAGGCTTGGAGGCGCAAGGATGCAGGTGTGCTGCTGAATAGTGCTGCGTGTGAGGCTGAAAAGGAGGATGCAGCACACGCCTCTCCTGTGTCTCCGGCGGCAGCGGCGTGTCTGTCAAATGAAGCACCGGTTCGTGAGCCAATCAGAGCTCGCGGACCGGCAGAAAATCAGGAGCTGCAGCTGCTGGTGCGCGAGCTCTGATTGGCTCATGAACCAGCGCTTCATTTGACAGACACACTGCCGGAGACACAGCAGGATGGATACAGGAGAGGCGTGTGCTGTGCCCTCCTTCCCGGCCTCACACACAGCACAGCAGCAGTGAGTGGGGGGAGTACTTGGCATTGGGGGGGCATATATGGCACTGGGGGCAAATGTGTATCTGGAACTGGGGGGAGCATATTTGCAGCTGGGGGGCATATATGTAGTATCTGGCACTAGGGGGTATATTTGGCACTAGGGCATAGGTGTATCTGGCACTGGGGTGGCATATTTGACACTAGGGGCATATGTGTAGCTGGCACTTGGGAGGCATATGTGGCAGTCGGGGCACATGTGTATATGGTACTCTGGGGGCATATGTGTATCTGGCACTATGGGAGCATATTTTTTTCTGGCACTGTGGGGGAATATCTGGCACTGGGGGCATATGTGGCACTTGGGGCACCCCCCTAGTAACAAGCATTACCCCCTGGTAACAAATACAACACCCAGCTCATGAAATCCCTGGCAACAAGCCTTACCCCCTAGCAATGAGCATGACACCCAGTGCATGAAACCCCTGGCAATGAATATTACCCCCTAGCAAGAAGCTTGACACCCAGCACATGAAATCCCTGGCAACAAGCATAACACCCAGTGCATGAAACCCCTGGCCGATCATGACACCCTGACCATGAATACCCCTGGCATCGTGCATGGAACCAAGAACATAAAACCCCTGGCAACGAGCAGGTGATTTAAAAGTAATTAGAAGCCTTACTGTAGTGCTTAATGTGTAATGGGCATTGTGGTATGTGTTATAATGTCTCAGGGGCATTGCAGTGTGTGGAATAATTAGAGATGTGCAGCTGGCACTTTTTTTCATGTTTTGTGCTTTTGTTTTGGTCCTAACTCCACTTTCGTGTTTTGGTTTTGGCTTGGTTTTGCAAAAACCACCCTTTCGTGTTTTGGATTTGGTTTTGGATCTGGATGATTTTTGAAAAAACATAAAACAGCTAAAATCACAGAATTTGGGGGTAATTTTTATACTACGGTATTATTAACCTCAATAACATTAATTTCCACTCATTTCCAGTCTATTCTGAACACCTCACACCTCACAATATAGTTTTTAGGCCAAAAGGTTGCACCAAAGTGGCTGTATGACTAAGCTAAGCAACACAAGTGGGTGGCACAAACACCTGGCCCATCTAGGAGTGCCACTGCAGTGTAATACAGGATGGCAGATTTAAAAAATAGGCCCCAAATAGCACATGATGCAAAGAAGAAAAAGAGGCGCAATGAGGTAACTGAATGACTAAGCTAAGCGACACAAGTGTGCGGCACAAACACCAGGCCCATCTACGAGTGGCACTGCAGTGTCAGACAGGATGGCACTTAAAAAAAACTAGTCCCCAAACAGCACATGATGCAAAGAAGAAAAAGAGGTGCAAGATGGAATTGTCCTTGGGCCCTCACACCCACCCTTATGTTGTATAAACAGGACATGCACACTTTAACAAACCAATCATTTCAGTGACAGGGTCTGCCACACGACTGTGGCTGACATGACTGGTTTGTTTGGGCCCCCACCAAAAAAGAAGCAATCAATCTCTCCTTGCACAAACTGGCTCTACAGAGGCAAGATGTCGACCTCATCATCATCCTCCGATTCCTCACCCCTTTCACTGTGTACATCCTCCTCACAGAGTATTAATTCATCCCCACTGGAATCCACCATCACAGGTCCCTGTGTACTTTCTGGAGGCAATTGCTGGTAAAGGTTGCCTGAGGAATTCAGAATTCATTTTGATGAACATCATCTTCTCCACATTTAGTGGAACTAACCTCCTACGCCGATCGCTGACAAGGTTACAGGCTGCACTAAACACTCTTTCGGGGTACACACTGGAGGGGGGGCAACTTAGGTAAAATAAAGCTAGTTTGTGCAAGGGCATCCAAATTGCCTCTTTTTCCTGCCAGTATACGTACGGACTGTCTGACATGCCTACTTGGATGCTGTCACTCATATAATCCTCCACCATTCTTTTAATGGTGACAGAATTATATGCAGTGACAGTAGACATATCAGTAATCGTTGGCAGGTCCTTCAGTCTGGACCAGATGTCAGTTTTCGCTCCTGACTGCCCTGCATCACCGCCAGCGGATGGGCTAGGAAATCTTATCCTTTTCTTTGCAGCCCCAGTGACGGGAGAAATTGAGGAAGGAGCTGTTGACGGGTCACGTTCCACTTGAGTTGACAATTTACTAACCAGCAGGTATTTGCACCTCTGCACACTTGTGTCTGCTGGAAAGAGAGATACAACGTAGGCTTTAAACCTAGGATCGAGCATGGTGGCCATAATGTAGTGCTCTGATTTCAACAGATTGACCACCCTTGAATCCTGGCAAAGCGAATAAAGTGCTCCATCCACAAGTCCCACATACTTTGGGGAATCGCTCTGTCTCAGCTCCTCCTTCAATTTTTCAGCTGCTTCTGCAATAGCTTGATGAGGGGAATGATCTGACTCAAGTTGGCAGTGTCTGAACTAACTTCACGTGTGGCAAGTTCGAAGGGTTGGAGAACCTTGCACAAGACGGAAATCATTCTCCACTGCGCTCGAGTCTGGTGCATTCCCCCTCCTTTGCCTATATTGTAGGTGGATATATAGGCTTGAATGGCCTTTTGCTGCTCCTCCATCCTCTGAAGCATATAGAGTGTTGAATTCCACCTCGTTACCACCTCTTGCTTCAGTTGATGGCAGGGCAGGTTCAGGAGTGTTTGCTGACGCTCCAGTCTTCGGCACACAGTGGCAGAATGCCGAAAGTGGCCCACAATTTTTCGGGGCCACAACAGCATCTCCTGCACACCCCTGTCATTTTTCAAAAAATTCTGCACTACCAAATGAATTGTATGTGCAAAACATGCAACATGCTGGAATTTGCCCAGATGTAATGCACGCACAATATTGGTGGTGTTGTCCGATATCACAAATCCCCAGGAGAGTCCAATTGGGGTAAGCCATTGTACGATGGTGTTCCTCAGTTTCCGTAAGAGGTTGTCAGCTGTGTGCCTCTTACGGAAAGCGGTGATACATATCGTAGCCTGCCTAGGAACGAGTTGGCATTTGCGAGATGCTGCTACTGGTGCCGCTGCTGTTGTTGCTGCGGGAGACCATACATCTACCCAGTGGGCTGTTACAGTCATATAGTCCTTAGTCTGCCCTGTTCTACTTGTCCACATGTCCGAGGTTAAGTGGACACTGGATACAACCGCATTTTGTAGGACACTGGTGACTCTTTTTCTGAGGTCTGTGTACATTCTCGGTATCGCCTGCCTAGAGAAGTGGAACCTAGATGGTATTTGATACAGGGGACACGGTACCTCAAACAATTTTCTAAGTCCCACTGAACTAATGGCGGATACAGGATGCACGTCTAACACCAACATAGCTGTCAAGGCCTCAGATATCCGCTTTGCCAAAGGATGACTGCTGTCATATTTCATATTCCTCACAAAGGACTGTTGGACAGTCAATTGCTTAGTTGAAGTAGTACAAGTGGTCTTCCAACTTCCCCTCTGGGATGACGATCGACTCCCAGCAGCAACAACAGCAGCGGCAGCAACAGCAGGCGTACCACTCAAGGATCCTATGGAGGAATCCCGGTTAGGAGAGGACTCCTCAGTCACGCTAGTGACATGGCCTGCAGGACTACTGACGTTCCTGACTGAGGAGGAAGTTGACGTTGAGGGATATTGATTTATGGAATCATATTTATGAATATTAATATTTACTATATCGTATATGGTATTTAATATATGGATATATTCTAATTAATATGCGTTTATCATGTATATTTGCAAATGTATTATGTCAGGCTTACAAAGTGGCTGATAAATATATGCAGTTCTTATACATATGACTTATGAAGTTAAGATTCCTTAAAGAGAGTTCAAGCTTGAATATTACCGCTCTTTTTATATGATTATTTATTTACAGGCAGATCAAATCGTACAGAATAAGATATACACAGTAGTGATATATATACTAATTATTTACCTATGCTTCCTTAGTTATATAACATAAAACAACATGACATAAATTTCACAAACAGTTCAATTACTTACATAAAGTGTATACTTGCAAGTTACATGATTGCCATCCCAAGGATCATTCCTTCTGCATCTTCTCCATGACTTCTCCTCCTCCTGACTGACTTCCTTCTCTCCTTCTGACTGACTTCCTTCTCCTTCTAACTCTCAGACCTACCTCTTTTTATGTCATATTTCACTAATTCAAACTAGCATAATCCCTCAGTTTCCAATGGAATAGATAATTATAGCTTTGCCAGATTCCAAGGTGTCATAAAACGTTCTCTGCTCCAAGTTGGATATTCTGCTCAAGCAGGTATGGTGCCATAAAACGTGTCCTTTCCTTATACTGTACATCAAAAACCTTCCTTTGGTTGTTTGAAGTGTAACAATATTTGTTTGCCTGAAGCATGTTTTATCAATGGACGTGATCTCTTTTTGTAGTAGCTAATGTAAGCTACTGTTTTATGACCCATGATCTGACCTACAACTGGACCATTGACCAGCTAGTTTTATAATTGCCAGAGGTATTGCAAATCTTGATTCTGATCTAAATGTACACCTGTGGATTCCAGTGTCCATTTGATTGTAAATGCATTATTTGTTATACTGTGACCTCTCTAGCCTTATTTATGGCTAGAGCAGAATAAACCTGTTCCCTATACTATGTTTTACCATCTTGCAGTAAAACACAAATATATACAGTATAAATATATAAACACATATACAAACCTAATTTCTTAAATTAGCTAAACATTACCTCATACATTCAAACTTATTTCATATCTATTCCTTACTATATATATCCGCTATACTATTCACTATGGTTATATCACCTATTTATAATGAATTCAATTTTAATTCAGACAATATCCATTGCCCTAATATTATACTGAGTGCAGACAATTACTTATATGGCAACAGTCGCCCCCTTGTGGCCATGAGAAATTATTTTGATTGGCCACACATTAAACTAGCGTAATTGCTTCCAAATACATTTCAAAATATTTCTTCAAAACATAACTTTTGTTGTAACCATAATATATACCATAAGTGTAATAATAATAACCATTGTGATTTTAAAAATCTCTAAAAATTCTTAGCTTACCTAACCTTATTTTACTTTTTAACTAAAGCAGACCAGACTGAGGTTTTTATTCAGTATTCATGAGGAAAACTAATTTCTACAGACATTTGGAATACCATAGCCTAGACCTTTTTCTGTATCTGGATCAATACGTTTGGACATTTTTTGCTGTTCTTGGCTGTAGCAATTTGCTGGGATAAGACTGTCATCTGCGTGGTTTGCTTGTCATTGGAGATGCCTTGCGTTTGCAGTATGGAGGCAGTTGAAGTAGAATTCTTCATAGCAGCTGCTCCTCTGCTTGCCATTTCGCTGTTTGACGCAGAGGGCTGTGTATTTTGCGTACTGTGATCTTGAGTTTGCAACTCAGTACTTGTGATGACCCTTGGTAATAGTAATAGTTTTTATACAGTCTTTAGCAGTTCTGTTTCCTTTGCTTTTATCCAATGCTGCAGTTGTGACAAGTGTCCATTTTGCTTTGCACAAAACAGGTTGTGATATTGAATAGAACAGGCATATAAGAACAAAGTCTTTTTTTTTGTTTTCTTTGGTTGTTGACAATAACTATTAATGGTCTTTGGGCACTGGTACCACAAATGGCTGCGAGTAGTACACCTACTCTGTTTACTGTATTTCCTCACTGAATAAATTACCATGCAGTCTTAAGTCTCCTTATTCTACCTTGAACCTATTTATACATCTCAATCTTAAATAACCTTATACCAGTTTAACCCATATAAAGGCGTTTCCTATCCTACCTATATTTTGACTAATAATGCTATTTAAAATGATTTGACATGTCTATGGCAACATCCTATCAATACAATAAATTAATACAATTTTGCCTCAAACAGATATTAAATATCATTTAGGAATGGCTTTGACTATATCTAATTCCATCCAGTATTATGTAATATGCAGCCATGTGCATATACAGTGACCCTGTTATGCTACAAATAATTCTCTTTGACTTGTTACAGTCTTTATTAAGAGAATTATTCATCCCACTTAATAATCTCGGCCCAATTTGTTGTAACGCGGTATACCATCCTGTATTAGATATTTAATTACTTTTGAAGCTTTTACGAAGAAAGCATAGGTAGAATCTACTGTGTAATATAAAAAAAAACATAAAATATTTACAAGGTATATAATATAATTATATAAAATATATATATATATATTCGCAAATGTTTACATAGACATGATTTAGGTATATGAAGGATGAGACAGTTCTGTATAATCACAGTGATGAGATGTACTGTACACTGTTGTGGGGGTGTACATGTAGTTTGAAAGACAAGTAATGATTACTGTGATGAAAGGGTTAATGAAAACCGTCCCCTTTCTTGTGAAACTGGAAAACTTACATGTGTCCATATATCATTCTTTATGGCTGTTACGTAGATTCTGCTGAATTGCAGTGATGAAAGGGTTAATGGAGACTTTTTCCCTTGTAAATTGGAGTCTTTTTGGAGTCTTACACCATTCTGTATACAGGTTGCCGGGTTTACTACAATTCAAACAAAAAGACATGCAATGAATATCATGGCTATTTACATACTGTTATGCACACCAGTGCCTGCAGGAATGTACTGGTGTTTGAACTGTTATGCAAAACAAATGGACTCACAGACAAACTGGGGAATATGACATAACGTACACAGAAGGTGATAGGGTAACAAAATACACACACAGTGAACAGAGAAGCCCAGAGGCTAAGGAACTGGGTATCTCCCTTGTATTAGAACTGCTCAGATGTAAAAAGCAAGATGTTGTGTTTTAATACGTAGAGAACCCGAAATGCTGTTGCTAAGGGCAACAGCAAAACCCTAAAGGGTTACCAACGGGTGTGGCAGTAAACTCCTTGGTCAGAGATGGAATGATAGACACAAGGAGAGCCTCCACAATCCTGATTCTCACTTGCAGTGCACAGGTTTAAGCTTACTGCCACTAAACTGACCCCTGACACCTAGCACAGTGAGACAGGATTAGACAGGCAAGTGTTAGAATACAGCCGCAAACTTGCTAAGTTCACAGAGTAATAACAGAACCCCAGCAAGCTAAACGACTGACTCCAGTCTTACTGCTAGGTCTGGATTGGCAGAGTGTAATACCAAATCCCCAGGCCTATTTGCAGTAAGCAACAAACAAATACAAAGCTACACAGTACTGGCTAACTTTCATGAACTGACTAACCAACAGAGATTCAGCAGCATCTGCTTACCCTGAAAAGAGGCCTTATAAAGCAGGTGCTGTCCACGCCCCACTCAGACCTCACAGACTGTGAGCACAAAAACCAGCACCGGATCCCCTGCCGTGCACAGAGCCTATAACCACTGCACAGCAAAAGACCCGAACCGGAGTATCAGCTGCGCTCAGGTTACTCCACTAGCACTTGTCTCCCGGTTGCCATGACGACGTGGCAGCACAGGGCAGGAGACCCTAACAGTACCCCCCCTCTGACGAGGGGTCAAAGAACCCCTACCACCGGGTTTATCGGGGAACTGCGAGAAGAAAGAGCGTATCAGTCTGGGGGCATGAAGATCACAACTGCGCACCCACGACCGCTCCTCCGGGCCATACCCCTTCCAGTGCACCAAAAATGACAGCCGACCCCGAACCACCTTGGAGTCAAGAATCCTTTCAACAACAAACTCCCTCTGGCCACGTATCAGAAGAGGGGAAGGTCTTCCACTGGAAGAAGGATTACTAATCGCCCGTTTTAAAAGGGAACAATGAAATGTTTTATTGATACCCAAAGAACTGGGCAGATCTAACTGAAATGCCACCGGATTGATAACCCTGGTGATCTTATAAGGGCCGATGAACCGGGGCCCTAACTTATGAGATGGCTGTCTCAACTTCAAATTCTTGGTAGACAACCAGACGAAGTCTCCTAATTTGAAGCTGCAGGGTCTTTTCCGCTTATCAAAAACCCTTTTGGTCACTAATGACACAGACACAAGGGCTTTCTTCACTTTCCGCCAAATACCTCTAAGGACCGAAACCACAGAGGAACCACCAGGCGTGGAGTCCAGGGGGTCAAAAGAATTGGCCTTAGGATGATGCCCATACACACAAAGGAAGGGAGAGATCCCTGTAGCAGAGTGAGCCGCGTTGTTATAGGCAAACTCCGCCATGGACAGATGAGCAACCCAGTCAGTCTGACACTTGGAGACATAACACCTGAGGAACTGCTCCAAGGACTGGTTCACCCTTTCAGTCTGCCCATTAGACTGCGGATGGTAGCCTGACGACAAGCTGACAGAAATCTGGAGATCGGAACAAAATGCCCTCCAGAATTTGGCCACAAACTGGGATCCGCGGTCAGAGACCACATCAAGTGGCAACCCGTGGAGACGCACAACATGCAGCATAAATAATTCAGACAGGCGTCTGGCTGATGGCAGCCCAACCAGTGGAACGAAGTGCGCCATCTTCGAAAACCTGTCAACGACAACCCAGATGGCTGTCATCCCCGAGGATTTGGGCAAGTCCACCACAAAATCCATTGAAATGTGGGTCCATGGCTTAGATGGGATAGAGAGTGGATGTAATGGGCCAACAGGAACCCCTCTAGGAGTCTTATTTCGGGCACAGATGTCACATGCCCGAACCCACTGATCCACATCCTTAGCCACCGAGGGCCACCACACCGCCCTAGATAGCAACTCCCGAGTTCTGGCAATACCCGGGTGACCTGCCGACTTCTTGGCATGGAATTCCAGGAACACTCGCTGTCTTAACCTAGGAGGCACAAACAAAAGACCTACCGGAAGGTCTGGAGGAGCCTGCTCCTGTGCTCTAAGGACTAATGATAAGAGGTCCTGGGTAATGCCCACTTTAATACATGATGGGGAAACAATGGGCAACGGCTCCTCGGTGGTCTCCTGGATTGGAGCAAAACTCCGCGAGAGCGCATCAGCCTTGATGTTTTTTGACCCAGGGCGATATGTTATCAAAAAATTAAAGCAAGCAAAAAACAAAGCCCATCGTGCCTGCCTGGCATTGAGACGCTTCGCTGACTCTAAATATGCCAGATTCTTATGGTCAGTGAGAATTGAGACCACAAACTTAGCCCCCTCAAGCCAGTGTCTCCACTCCTTGAGTGCATCCTTAATAGCCAACAATTCCCGGTTACCCACGTCATAATTCATCTCGGCAGGCGAAAATTTACGGGAAAAGTAAGCACAGGGATGAAGGCGATTATCAGACACTCCCATCTGAGAAAGCACTGCCCCAATACCCATCTCAGAGGCATCCACCTCCACCACAAAAGGACGCTCTGGATCTGGGTGTCGCAGCACCTTGGCCGAAACAAATGCCCTTTTGAGACGGGCAAAAGCCGCTTTAGCCTCACAAGACCAGTGAGCAACATCCGCCCCTTTCTTAGTGAGTGCCACCAAGGGCGCCACTATAGACGAAAATCCAGCGATAAATCGTCTATAAAAATTCGCAAAGCCCAGGAAACGCTGAAGCGCCTTCAAACTAGTGGGCTGCACCCAATCCAGGACTGCCTGTACCTTGGAACCCTCCATTTGGAAACCTTCTGGGGAGATAATATATCCTAGAAATGCGATTTGCTGAACTTCAAATTCGCACTTCTCCAGCTTCGCCCCAAGCCGGTGGTCTCTGAGTTTCTGGAGGACTAAGCGTACATGCTTCCGATGTTCCTCCAGGGAATGGGAGAAGATTAGGATGTCATCTAAGTATACAACTAAGAATCTATCCAAATATTCCCTGAGCACATCATTCATGAAATCCTGGAAGACTGCCGGGGCATTACAGAGCCCAAAAGGCATCACCAAATATTCATAATGCCCTGAGTGGGTATTAAAGGCAGTCTTCCATTCATCCCCCTCTCTTATTCGGATTAGATTGTACGCACCGCGTAGGTCAATCTTAGAAAAAATGGTGGCAGTACGAAGCTGGTCAAACAAGACCGAAATGAGAGGCAGTGGGTATGAGTTTTTAATCGTGATACGGTTCAATTCCCTGAAGTCGATGCAGGGTCGCAACGAACCGTCCTTTTTACCCACGAAGAAGAACCCCGACCCAACTGGAGACTGTGAAGGTCTGATAAATCCCTTAGCCAAGTTCTCCTGAATGTACTCTGCCATAGCCTGAGTCTCAGGACGTGACAGGGAGTACAACCTGCTCTTGGGAAGCTTAGCATTTGGCAACAAATCAATGGCACAGTCATAGGGGCGATGGGGAGGTAGTACCTCTGCAACTTTTTTGGAGAACACGTCCGCAAAATCTGCATAACACCCTGGCAATCCTGGCAAACTTAGCTGCGAGAGCCTGACTGGAAGGCTCAAGCAACTCCTGAAACAATCAGTACCCCAACTAAGAATCTCCCCAGAGACCCAGTCAAATTGAGGATTGTGGGCCCTTAACCAGGGTAACCCCAACACCAATGGGGCAAAAGTACAGACAGTCACATAAAAGGACAACTCCTCAGAGTGTGTGGCTCCAATAAACAAAGAAATCTGGCTAGTGCAAGAGGTAATTTTACCTTGGGATAATGGTTCCCCGTTTAACCCACAAATCTCAATTTCCGATGCCAAGGGTACTAAGGGAACAGAGTGTTTTAGGGCGAATTGGCGGTCCATAAAAACCCCGTCTGCCCCACTGTCCACAAAGGCCTCAGTCTTGACAGTTTGACCGAGGATCTTCAAGGTCACCGGAATGATAAAAGTCTTCTTGGGAAATTCTGACTTCTGGCCTGACAGGATATTTCCCATCACCCTCAGGCCCTGAAGTTTTCCGGCTTTTCTGGGCATGATACTACCACATGACCTTTATTCCCACAGTACAAACACAACCCCTGCTGTCTCCTCCGCGTCTTCTCACGCGAGGAGAGGCGGGTAGCCCCAATCTGCATAGGCTCCTCAGAAAATTCCTCAGAGTCTGAGGTTCCCTTGGGAAGGAAGGAAATCTCAGTCTCCCTTTCAAGCCTACGCTCTCTCAGCCGTCTATCCACCCGGATGGATAACTGCATGAGCTGATCCAAGCTATCAGGCAAGGGATATTGTACCAGTTGGTCCTTTATCTGGTTAGAAAGACCTCTTCGGTACTGGTGTCTCAGGGCTGGGTCATTCCACTGGGTATCATGGGCCAACCTCCGAAACTCCGTACAGTAAACCTCAACTGGCCTTCGCCCTTGCTTAAGGATCGAAATCTGAGCCTCGGCTGAGGCCGTCTTGTCAGGGTCATCATACAACATGCCCAGTGCCGTAAAAAAAGCATCAACACTTTTAAGCGACGGACAGTCAGGCTGCAACCCATATGCCCAGACCTGTGGGTCTCCTTGTAGCAAGGAAATCACTATGCCCACCCGCTGAATCTCCGACCCAGAAGACTGAGGCCTAAGCCGGAAGTATAGCTTGCAGCTCTCCTTGAAACAAAAGAACTGCGAGCGATCTCCAGAAAAACGATCCGGGAGATTTACTTTCGGCTCCTTAACCCCTGCAGGTGCTGCTGCTGCGGGAGCTCCGCCAGCAGCCTGGGAGGTGTGCATTTTAATGGACAAATCATTAAATTGCCGAGTCAGGACCTGCACCTGATCGACCACCTGTTGCAACGTATTTTGAGGGGTATGCTCCATATTCCCACAAAATTTCAACAGGAGTATTAGGCTGCTGAATATGTTATGCACACCAGTGCCTGCAGGAATGTACTGGTGTTTGAACTGTTATGCAAAACAAATGGACTCACAGACAAACTGGGGAATATGACATAACGTACACAGAAGGTGATAGGGTAACAAAATACACACACAGTGAACAGAGAAGCCCAGAGGCTAAGGAACTGGGTATCTCCCTTGTATTAGAACTGCTCAGATGTAAAAAGCAAGATGTTGTGTTTTAATACGTAGAGAACCCGAAATGCTGTTGCTAAGGGCAACAGCAAAACCCTAAAGGGTTACCAACGGGTGTGGCAGTAAACTCCTTGGTCAGAGATGGAATGATAGACACAAGGAGAGCCTCCACAATCCTGATTCTCACTTGCAGTGCACAGGTTTAAGCTTACTGCCACTAAACTGACCCCTGACACCTAGCACAGTGAGACAGGATTAGACAGGCAAGTGTTAGAATACAGCCGCAAACTTGCTAAGTTCACAGAGTAATAACAGAACCCCAGCAAGCTAAACGACTGACTCCAGTCTTACTGCTAGGTCTGGATTGGCAGAGTGTAATACCAAATCCCCAGGCCTATTTGCAGTAAGCAACAAACAAATACAAAGCTACACAGTACTGGCTAACTTTCATGAACTGACTAACCAACAGAGATTCAGCAGCATCTGCTTACCCTGAAAAGAGGCCTTATAAAGCAGGTGCTGTCCACGCCCCACTCAGACCTCACAGACTGTGAGCACAAAAACCAGCACCGGATCCCCTGCCGTGCACAGAGCCTATAACCACTGCACAGCAAAAGACCCGAACCGGAGTATCAGCTGCGCTCAGGTTACTCCACTAGCACTTGTCTCCCGGTTGCCATGACGACGTGGCAGCACAGGGCAGGAGACCCTAACACATACTGATTCAGTATTGCTTGCTATGCATTCTGTCCTGTCTGCCGTTTTGTTATCAGGTACAGAATTTACAGATCTATGTTATAAAGATTTAATAGCTAGCAATTCTTTCCTCTCTGTAGTAATGTCTGTCATTGACAGCACAATTGTTGCTGCAGATATGATGCAGGTTCAAGTTGGAAACTGTGGCTGTTTGAACATCAAAGCAAACAATGGCTACATTGGATCTAACAAGTAAAGGAGTGATACTACCGTATTCACTTGTGACCATACTCCCTTGTGACGCAGCCTGGGCACAGACTGTCTCCAACCATAGCGTTTGCTGCTTGGCATGGCTTCTTGGTCTTGAAGCATCTTGTAGTTCCTGAAAAATATTCTTGTGGGGAGAGAAACTTGTTAGACTTTGCCAAATATGTATTGCAGGTCCCAGGGCTTTCTGTCTTTCCACACCTGTAATAAAATGGTTATGGCACCAGGGCATAAAAAGATTCTCATCCTGGTGATACTTTGTGTCATTGTTAATTGGTGTGTGGTTTGCAGAATGACACTCTGCATGTAGTCTCTCTGAGAGCATGCAAACATTTGCACCATCACTAAATGTCTCTGAGTGCTCGGTGGGGGTTACAAACATTTGGGAACTTTTTGTGTGGTTATGTGCCCCCAAATTAATATCATGCATCAGTCCTTTAAACATGTTTGCAGGTGAATACATTTCAGGGTTTGCAACTGCGGTTACCATTGGATTTTTCACCATGGAGAACTTCTCCACCCCTGTATGCATTTTACAGCTGCTATCTGTGTTTAAGTCTGCTGACAATTCACCTTTGCCTAAGGGCATAACAAATTCTTCATTTACATTGTGAACTCTGAGAGTGTATTCAGCAGAATACTCATAATCTGAGTTACAATGATCTTCCCCCTTGCTAAAAATGGTGTAGGGGACATCTACTATTGCTCCTACATTTGTTGCATTGATGTGCTGTTTGATGATAGACACATCCTGCACATTACTACTTTCTTCCTTTACCAAAGAGGCTGTTCTGCTGGTGGTCTGTGTGACCATAGCAGACTCTGTGTGCTGCACATGGACAATGCTGTCCTGAGTCTCACCTACATCTACACTGTTCTCCCTTGTACTTTCTTTTATCTCCTCCTGAGAGGTCATGACAGTTTGCTTATAATCTGCCAGGCTTTTTGCTTTTGCCCCACACTTTTTCAGTTTATTTTCCTGCTTAAGGGACTTAAATAATGAATGCATTTTTGCATTAATGGTCAGGCACGCCTTACGAAGACGCAAACCTGATTCTTCTTTACATTTCTGTTTGGCTTCTAAAGCCACAGTTCTGCACATTTTCCTTAATGCTACAGAAATCTTTTGCATTTTAAACATTGGAATAATTTACAATGCAAAATTTTTATATTCTTAGTTTTTAGTGCCCACAGTATCCTCTCCTTAAGATTGACCGGTGTCTTAAGGTTAAACTCTAATACCTGGTACATATATTCATTTATTTGGAAATACTCATTTCCACTGTGCACATTTTCTATTCTAGGCCTTTAAATTCTAAAGTTCTCATTTGTAACCTATTCCACTGTGATCTTGTAAACTGTCAGCAGGCTTACAGCCATTGGTGCTGCTTCCTAATAAAAATGATGTTAGATAAAATAATGTATATTGCACTAACACATTTATCCTAGGTTATACAGAATACAAGATAACATTACACAATGGTAATACGTGTTCATAGATATATACCCACCGTGATTCTGCAGATTTGGTAGCCAGCTTATAGCATCTGCTACTCCTTATAAATATTATAATCAGATAATCAGATTCAGTAATAACAAGTCCCTTCATGGTCGCCAATATTGATTTATGGAATCATATTTATGAATATTAATATTTACTATATCATATATGGTATTTAATATATGGATATATTTTAATTAATATGCATTTATCATATATATTTGCAAATATATTATGTCAGGCTTACAAAGTGGCTGATAAATATATGCAGTTCTTATACATATGACTTATGAAGTTAAGATTCCTTAAAGAGAGTTCAAGCTTGAATATTACCGCTCTTTTTATATGATTATTTATTTACAGGCAGATCAAATCGTACAGAATAAGATATACACAGTAGTGATATATATACTAATTATTTACCTATGCTTCCTTAGTTATATAACATAAAACAACATGACATAAGTTTCACAAACAGTTCAATTACTAACATAAAGTGTATACTTGCAAGTTACATGATTGCCATCCCAAGGATCATTCCTTCTGCATCTTCTACATGACTTCTCCTCCTCCTGACTGACTTCCTTCCTTCTCTCCTTCTGACTGACTTCCTTCTCCTCTCCCTCTAACTCTCAGACCTGCCTCTTTTTATGTCATATTTCACTAATTCAAACTAGCATCATCCCACAGTTTCCAATGGAATAGATAATTATAGCTTTGCCAGATTCCAAGGTGTCATAAAACATTCTCTGCTCCAAGTTGGATATTCTGCTCAAGCAGGTATGGTGCCATAAAACGTGTCCTTTCCTTATACTGTACATCAAAGACCTTCCTTTGGTTATTTGAAGTGTAACAATATTTGTTTGCCTGAAGCATGTTTTATCAACGGGCGTGATCTCTTTTTGTAGTAGCTAATGTAAGCTATTGTTTTATGACGCATGATCTGACCTACAACTGGACCATTGACCAGCTACTTTTATAATTGCCAGAGGTATTGCAAATCTTGATTCTGATGGATTCCAGTGTCCATTTGATTGTAAATGCATTCTTTGTTATACTGTGACTTCTCTAGCCTTATTTATGGCTAGAGCAGAATAAACCTGTTCCCTACACTATGTTTTACCATCTTGCAGTAAAACACAAATATATACAGTATAAATATATAAACACATATACAAACCAAGGGGTCGATTCTATTCGGCAACTAATGAATAGCGCCGGGAATTAGCTCCCGACGCTATTCAATTCAGCAACTAATTACCTGCAATTGTCGGGAATTCTTCTCTCATCCCCGGGGGATGAGAAGAGAAACCCGACAAAAGTGCTGCCTCGCGGCAGGCGCGAGGCTGACTCTGTCGGGAATCAGCCTCGCGCCGGGGAGAGAAGTTGGAGAATGCCCGTTCTCCCGACAATTCAACCTGTTTTGTCGGCGAGAACGGGCCATCGCCGATGTAACTAGTTGCTGAATTGAATAGCGTCGGGAGCTAATTCCCGGCGCTATTCATTAGTTGCCGAATAGAATCGACCCCCTAATTTCTTAAATTAGCTAAACATTACCTCATACATTCAAACTTATTCATATCTATTCCTTACTATATATATCCACTATACTATTCACTATGGTTACATCACCTATTTATAATGAATTACATTTTAATTCAGACAATATCCATTGCCCTAATATTATACTGAGTGCAGACAATTACCTATATGGCAACAGGGAGTTGGTGATGTGGCTTTCAGGAGCTTGGGTACAAGAGGAAGAAGGGATTTAGGTGTCAGTGGACTGCGTAAGCTCTTACCCAAAGTTTCACAACTTGACACTGACTTCTGATGAATGTGCAGCAGGTAACGTATAAGGGCAGATGTTCCTAGGTGGTTAACATCCTTACCCCTACTTATTACAGATTGACAGAGGCAACAGATGTCTTGACACCTGTTGTCCAGATTTGTGGAGAAATAATTCCACACCAAAGAGGTGGCTTCTTTGATAGTTTGCCCAGGCATCACAATGGGCTTCTTCATCCCATGGACAACAGGTGTCTCCCCCAGTGCCTGACTTAAACAAACCACATCACCATCAGAATCCTCATCGTCAACTTCCTCCTCAGCGCCAGCAACACCCATATCCTCATCCTGGTGTACTTCAACAGTGACATCTTCAATTTCAATATCAAAAACTGGACTGTGGGTGCTCCTTCCAGCACTTGCAGGGGGCATGCAAATGGTGGAAGGAGCCACCTCTTCCCGTCCAGTGTTGGGAAGGTCAGGCATCGCAACCGCCGACACACTTGGACTCTCCTTGGGGATTTGTGATACCATCTCAGAACGCACAGTTCTTTTTTGTAATCTTTCCAGCTTAACTATTTTTACGTTTCTCCTCAGACCATTTACATTTCTTTTATTTTGTCTTTTTACTGAACTTTGTCTTTTTGGATTTTACATGCCCTCTACTATCACATTTGGCATTGGCCTTGGCAGACAACGTTGATGGCATTTCATCGTCTATGTCATGGCTAGTAGCAGCAGCTTCAGCACTAGGAGGAAGTGGTTCTTGATCTTTCCCTATTTCAACCTCCAAATTTTTGTTCTCCATTATTTTTGGGGCATTATATAAGACAATATGCGGCACAGGAATGACTGGAATGACTGATGGGCAGGACACTACCACTGGTCTGATGCAACACAACACAACAACACTGTAAAAGACTTGTGGTTGTTATAATTATTATAATACTGTAGCAGTGGACATATAGCAGCAGCGTATACCACTGTGACTGCCTCGTCACTGTAATGACTGACGGACAGAACACTACCACTGGTCTGATGTAACACAACACAACAACACTGTAAGAGACTTGTGGTTGTTGTTGTTGTTATAATTATTATAATACTGTAGCAATGGACGTATAGCAGCAGCGTGTACCACTGTGACTGCATCCTCACTGGAATGACTGATGGACAGGACACTACCACTGGTCTGATGATGCACAACACAACACACTGTAAGGGACTTGTGGTTTTTGTTATAATTATTATAATACTGTAGCAGTGGACATATAGCAGCAGCGTATACCACTGTAACTGCCTCGTCACTGGAATGACTGATGGACAGGACACTACCACTGGTCTGATGCAGCACAATACAACAACACTGTAAGGGACTTGTGGTTGTTGTTATAATTATTATAATACTGTAGCAGTGGACATATAGCAGCAGCGTATATCGTCACTGGAATGACTGATGGACAGAACACTACCACTGGTCTGATGCAGCACAATACAACAACACTGTAAGGGACTTGTAGTTGTTGTTATAATTATTATAATACTGTAGCAGTGGACATATAGCAGCAGCGTATATCGTCACTGGAATGACTGATGGACAGAACACTACCACTGGTCTGATGCAGCACAATACAACAACACTGTAAGGGACTTGTGGTTGTTGTTATAATTATTATAATACTGTAGCAGTGGACATATAGCAGCAGCGTATATCGTCACTGGAATGACTGATGGACAGGACACTACCACTGGTCTGATGCAGCACAACACAACTCCACTTTATACAGCTACACTGGATATATGGCAGCAGAGGACACCAACACTGTGACTGGCTGGAATGATGCAGCACAATACACTGACTACACTGTCCTGGACAGCACAACACAGCACCACTTTATACAGCTACACTGTATATATGGCAGCAGAGGACACCAACACTGTGTCTGGCTGGACTGATGCAGCACAATACACTGACTACACTGGACAGCACAACACAGCACAAGACTCGCCACCCCACTTTCCCGCCCCCACACATACACTGAACACTGAGGACACGTCCTCTCAAAACCTTCTACAAAACTGGAGTGAAAATGCCCGCGACGCGCGGCTCCTTATATGGAATCCAAATCCGCGAGAATCCGACAACGGGATGATGACGTTTTGCCACGTTTGCGTTTCCAAGTCAGGCGGGAAAACCCGAGCCCGGCTCGGAACCGAATTCGGAAGGCAAAGGCCGGTAGGGTTTCGTTTCTCGGAGAACCGAACCCGCTCATTTCTAGGCATAATGTATAACGGGCATTGCGGTGTGTGTCATAATGTGTCACAGGCATTACGGTGTGTGGTATAATGCGTCACAGGCATTACAGTGTGTGGTATACTCTATCATGGGCATTGTGGAATGTGGTTTAATGTCCCAGGGGCATTGCAGTGTGTGGCATCATTTATAACGGGCATTGCGGTGTGTGGCATAATGTGTCACAGGTATTACAGTGTGTGGCATAATGTGTCAGGGGCATTACGGTGTGTGGCATATTGTGTAATGGGCATTATGGTGTGTGGCATAATGTCTAAGGGCCATTGCAGTGTGTGGCATAATGTGTAAGGGGCATTACTATAAGGAGGAAAAATAACAAATAATGTTAGGGGTATGAATCAGGATTATTTTTTTTCCTTTGGTGGGCAATGTCTCGGCATACAGGTTGCAAACTGGGGTATAAGGTAGTCTTTTCCTGCAATGCCAGACCCCTTTCAGTGAAGCCACACCCTTTTTAGTGAGGCCATGTGTCAAAGGCATGAGGCCACGCCTGAAGCGTGCGCATCTTCACTTTTTTAGTGGCAATTATGGGGAGGGAGTGCCAGAGAATTTTTTTGTTTGGGGGAGAAAAATTTCTAGTTACGCCACTGAGCCACAGTAGACATGGAGATATCTGCTGCTGTCCCTCCATGGTACATTTGGGAGATACTTGATATTTGCTGTTAGTAGTGGTGCCCCTTATGCAATGCCCGTATTGCCCCCAGTAGTAATGTTGCCTGTAGTAATGCCCCCAGCCATTTAGCGCCCTAGTAGTTATGCCCCAGTGGTAATGCCCCTGCAGTTATGACCCCAGTAGTTTACCCCCCCTTTAGTTTAGCCTCACAGTGGTAATGCCCCCAGTAGTTTGCCTGCTTGTAGTTTAGCCACCAGTAGTAATGCCCCCCTGTAGTTTGCCCCATTGTATTTTAGCCCCTGTAGTTATGCCCCCCTTGTAGTTTAGCCCCCAGTAGTAATGCCCCAGTAGTTTGGCCCCTGTAGTTATCCCCCAGTAGTTTGGCCCCTGTAGTTATGCCCCCAGTAGTTTGGCCCCCCTGTAGTTTAGCCCCCAAGTAGTAATGCCCCTGTAGTTACGCCACCAGTAGTAATGCCCTCCTGTAGTATGCCCTGAGTAGTTTGCCCCTTTGTAGTTGGCCCCCAGTAATAATGTCCCCCAGTAGTTTGCCCCCAGTAGATGCCCCCCAGTAATAATGTACCCCAGTAGTTTGCCCCCAGTAGATGCCCCCCAGTAATAATGTCCCCCAGTAGATGCCCCACAGTAATAATGTCTTCCAGTAGTTTGCCCCCAGTAGTAATGCCCCCTAGGAGTTTGCCCCCAACAGATGATCCCCCCAGTAGTAATGCCCCCAGTAATAATGCCCCCAGTAGATGGCCCCCAGTAAAAATGTCCCCCAGTAGCTGCCTCCAGTAGTAATGCCCCCAATAGATAACCCCCCAATAGTAATGCCCCCAGTAGATGCCCCCCAGTAATAATGCCCCCATTAGTAATGCCCCCCAGTAGTAATGCCCCTTGTTGATGCCCCCAGTAGTAATGCCCCCAGTAGATGCTCCCCCAGTAATAATGCCCCCAGTAGTAATGTCCTCCCACCCAGTAGTAATGTCCCTTGTTGATGCCCCCAGTAGTAATGTCCCCCCCCTAGTTTGCCCCCAGTAGATGCCCCCGCTGCACTGAGGAAGAGAAAACAGAATATACTTACCATGCCCCGTTCCCGCTTCCAGACCGCTGCAGTCCTCCTCCTGGCGTCCTCTCCTCAGCACTATGAGAGAGACGTCATGACTGACGTCTCTCCCATAGCGCACGCCGCACAGTGACAGCGCAGGAGGCAGGAGCTCAGTACTGAGCTCCTGCCTTTGGCTGCCGCTGTGCAGGGAGACGGGCGCCCGCTGGTAACACAATCTCAGCTGGCGCCCATCATCTCCATGTGCGGCGCCGGGGGGGCAGACGGAGGGACGGGGGATGGACGGGGGACAGAGGGACTGGGGATGGAGGCCACAAACGACAGGGGGGGCACGGGCCCGAGTGTATGTAATGCAATTTGTAGGTAGAGTTTTCACATTTACAAAATAGTTATTTTAGTAAACAGCTTGCATTAAATTGGAAACACGATAAATGACACTCAAATGTTCTTCAAAAACTGTTTGAAACTGACATGTCATTTGTGCTACGTAGTGTAGGGCATTTTAACATATAAAAACACAAAGTAGTTATACAGTTATGAAACCGCTCATCACTAGTTCTAACACTTCCCAATTTCATTAATTTTTTATACGAGAAAGTAAGCGTGAAAGCAAATCAAACTATCAAAGACAACACAGTTTATATAACAACCATCAGAGAATTTATACTTTGTTGGCCTCATTTATTAGTCTACTTTCTATATTAAAGAGAGATAAGCCATTACTTCTTCAATATCAGGTGTTTTTGCTATATAAAAATGGCTTCCAGTTCACTGGGCATGTGTGAACAACACTATGGGGTAAAGTTACTAAAAGATGATTTTGTTCAATTTCAGTTTGATTAAAATTGATCTTAATCTTTGTTGGACTTCCAGGGCTAAACCACACATTTACTAATATTAATAGTTGAACATAAAAAAATCATATGTTAGTAAATGTATGTTTTAGCCCTGAAAACCCAACATCGATAAAGATCAATTTTAATTGATCTGAAATCGATTAAATTGATCAAAATTGACCTTTAGTAAATATACTCTTTGTGCCAAATTGGTGCACTGCACATCAGCATATTTACAGTACATCGGTATTTAGAGATGCAAATATCTTTTACTTGGTGGTCCCTTGTTTTGGATTAGAGAAACAGTTTGATGGTAAATTTTGCTTGGAAACTATTCTGGAGTGACAGTAGGAGGATTTAGATGTCATTGGGCCCTAATCAAGACACCAATTTGGGCCACTTTTCCTCAAACAATCCATAAGACTATATTTACATTCCATTTGAGATGTGTGGGTTCTTATTTACTCGGAATTACTCTAATCTCTAAACGACATTTTATTGGCTATCAGGCAGTCACGTGATTTGGGTAGCCAATATAAAAAATCCAGATAAATCCAAACTCGCGCTAATATGGAGTTAAGAACCAAGTAAATCTGAATATACACATTATCTTATTTCCTGAGTCATGTGAAGGCAGTCCGCAAGTTCAGTCAGAATGAGAAACCTCTCCCCCCAATTGTAGGAGGCACGTAGTCCTTGAATACAGTCAAAGTAAGAGTCCACCAACCCACGCCCCCCCCCCCACATTGATTGTAGCAGGTGGATGTTGGTGAGCGTAAACAGAAAAGACACTCACTGGCCAGCAGACCTCCCTTTCTAATCTTCATTCCTCACTTGGCGGAGATGTACCTCAGCTCACCTTCTTCTGTCTTCTAGGCTCTGCTCTCATTCTCATTCTCTCAGTCTTAATACAGTGCAGGATAGTGGCATGCGCTGTCTAGTCAATGTGCTGACTGTGACAGCATGCCAGGGCAGCTGTCTATTCAATGATCTGACAGCCTGCTGGGGCTCAGAAGCAAGCAAAAAAACTTTCCATTATAAAGCCCTGTAGAAAATGCCTCCTGGGACCTACTGGGCCTTAAGTGTCTGCGTGTGTTGCCTAGTGGTGAATCCACTACTGGGTGGTACTCAGGACTTGTCCTGACCAATTTGATGCCATGTGGCCTCATGAAAAGGGGGTTTATGCTAATTATGGGCCTGATCTTATCACCAATGGGACTAGAGCCCATCTAACCATGGCCACAGGCATTGTGCTGGCCTACCATGCCAAAGGGCCTAACACCCAACACCCTGGTGGTCTAGGGTGGTCATGAGGAAAGGGTGTGATACTGGGAATTTACCCAGTCTGTTGACCTTGACAGGCACAAACGTGTACCCTCTGTGGCAGTCTTTCCCCCTCAGGGGTCAGCACAGCTCCTTAGCTTGCCATGCAACCAGATCTTCCCTTGCCTTTCATCACTGCTAGTGGCTTGACTTTCGCTGGATATAGGGTGTACAGCAGAAGCTCATCTGCTATCCAGTATCTGTTTTCACATTCAATACTGGATAAGAGAGAGCCACTTCCTTTCCCTGATACAGAATATAAGAAGAGGTTACAACTTCTGCTTTCCAAAACACTGCACAGAGCTCCCTGATGCTGTGAAGTATTCTGTATCAGGGAAAGGAAGGGTCTCTCTCTCATCCAGTATTCGATGTGGAAACAAATACTGACAGCAGAAAGCTATTCCTGTACACCCTGGTGCATCTATCTATCTAGGTCACACATTGCCTCTGTATACCAAGGTTACATATTTTTTCTGTATACCATAACAATTGTTTGGGATCTGTTACAATTTTGTACTGGTGGAAAGTTGACTTGAGCCTCCATACTATTTTGTCAATCATGTTAATGATTGACAAAATAGTCCGCACCATAACTTGAATTATCTAAAGGCTGTTGCACTATATGTGTACACTTTAATGAGAGGAACCAGTGCCTTAGAAAATTATCTTATCAACCTTATGCCTTATCTCTCCTATTTTTAAAAAACCTACCCTTGATCCAAACACTCTCTCCAACTACCGACCCATCTCTCTTCTCCCTTGTGCTTCCAAACTCCTTGAGCGTATTGTCTACAACCGCCTTACTTCCTTTCTTTCCTCACACTCACTGCTTGACCCATTCCAGTCTGGCTTCCATCCTCTCCACTCCACTGAAACTGCCCTTACAAAAGTATGCAATGACCTTCATGCTGCTAAATCTAAGGGCCACTACTCTCTACTTATTATTCTTGATCTCTCTGCTGCTTTTGACACTGTGGACCACCCTCTCCTACTGCAAATCCTTCACTCTATTAGTCTTTGTGATACTGCCTTCTTTTGGCTGTCTTCCTACCTCTCTGACCGTTCATTCTCTGTCTCCATTCATGACTCCACCTCCCCTTACTTCCACTAAATGTAGGTGTACCCCAAGGTTCTGTCCTTGGTCCTCTTCTTTTCCCTCTCTATACGTCCTCACTAGTTAAGCTCATTAGTTATTTTGGTTTCAAATATCATCTCTATGCTGATCACACTCAAATCTATCTTTCCTCTCCAGATCTCTCCCCTGCTCTCCTTACTCGTATCTCCAACTGTCTCTCTGCTATCTCTGTTTGGATGTCCCAGCGCTTTTTTAAACATAACATGTCTAAGACAGAGCTGATCATCTTCCCTCCCTCCCGCATAACCTCACCTCCTACAATCTCATTATCTATTGATGGCACTACTATCTCCTCTGGCCCCCAAGTGCTCTGTCGTGGAGTAATCCTTGACTCCTCCTTCTCCTTCAAACCACACATTCAGCACCTCTCGCAAACCTGCCGTTTTCATCTAAAAAATATTTCCAGGATCAGAGCCTTTCTGACCCAGGATGCTACTAAGACTCTTATCCACTCACTGGTCATCTCCAGACTGGACTACTGTAATCTCCTCCTGACTGTTATTCCTGACAAATACCTCTCTCCACTCCAATCTATCTTCAATGCTGCTGCCCGGCTCATTTTCCTCAACAAACGCACTATGTCCACCTCTCCTCTCTTAGAAGACCTTCACTGGCTCCCCTTTCCTCTCAAAATCCATTTTAAGCTTCTCACACTCACTTGCAAAGCCCTCACCCATTCCTCTCCCATCTACATCTCTGACCTTATCTCCCTTTACACTCCCGCCCATCCTCTTCGCTCTGCTAATGCACAACTACTCTCCTCCCTACTGACTACTTCCTCCCACTTCTACCTCCAAGATATTTCACGTGCTGCTCCATTGCTCTGGAATTCCCTACCTCTCCTCCTCAGACTCTCCACCTCTCTACAAAACTTCAAACGGCCTCTCAAGATCCACTTCTTCACCAAACCCAGCCAAATCTCATCCTAACCCTCTGTTCCACGCTCTTTATGTACTCTGTCTGTGTCACCCCTGTCTGTCTACTCCTCTCCTTTAGAATGTAAGCTCTCATGAGTAGGGCCCTCTTCCCTCATGTGGTTATCCTTTTTCTTACTTTAATAATCTTCAAAACCAGCAGTCTTCTGCCACCTGATACTTATTCCAGTGTTTTTCAGTCCATCTGCTGATGTAGCTATGTTTATTTACCCTGTACTTATCCTATATTGTCATCAACTGTAAGTTGCTGTTTTCCTGTTTTGATTATTTATGTACTCTGTAATTGGTCACTGCGGAACCCTTGTGGAGCAATATAAATAAAGGATAATAATAATAATAATAATAATAATAATAATAATTGCCAACTCTTATATAATCACATTTGAACTGTGTGCATTAATCGTAAAAAATGATTTACTTTAACAGTGGATACATACAAACTCCAAACAGAATTTTACTTTTTGTATGTTTGTGCAATCCTTTTCATCAGACGATTGAACCTAGGAATAGTACAATTGTATACTTTGGTGAGAGGGACCAGTAGTCTAGAGAATTAGCTTACCACGGGATTTCAATCTATTGTGTCTCAATTTATAAGAAAGATCAATATTCCAGGGAAGGCTTTCACTTATCTACATCCTACCTGCATATTTGGATTGCTTCACATGCTTATACATATTGTATACCTGAACCTGAATTTACCAATTTGTTGTGCACAAACATAATAATCCTTTCATTAAAAAATCAAGTAAATACAAACTCCACACTGAAATGGTCACTATATGCTTTTTCCTAAAAAACAAAGTGCCTAAAAGCAAGTTGACTGCATGTTTCTTATGAGATGGACTATGCTTTGGGGGAATTATCTCACTAAACCTGTGTCTTACTGGTGTAAAGATATATATTTGTATGCATTTTTACTGTGGTTATATCATTACAGTTTTCTGCATGAGCAAATACTATCCTTTTTTACTTTGATAAGGTGCACCAATTCCTGTCAATGTCAAATAAGGATTAAGAACAGTAACAGTTCAGAACATACCATCTTAGTTTCTTAGAATATAATATCCTTGTTCACGACCAGATACATATGGACTCCAAACCGAGAGGAGTCAATTCATGCTTGATTACCATAACATTCTACACAGACCATTTACACAGGAGCTGTTTTACTGCAGTCCAGGTAACTAATACCCCTTTTACACTTGCAGAAAAATCCCGAGATATTGCACATGAACGCGCATCATCCCGGGATTTTTGTGAGTGTGAATGGGTACAGGGACAATTTCACGGGATGAGCATCCCGGGATTTCAACCCAGGTCTCGACCTGGGTTG
The DNA here is from genome assembly GCF_028390025.1 of Pseudophryne corroboree. Lineage (NCBI taxonomy): Eukaryota > Metazoa > Chordata > Amphibia > Anura > Myobatrachidae > Pseudophryne > Pseudophryne corroboree. The sequence goes on along the minus strand of NC_086444.1, from coordinate 242,759,499 downwards.
AATCCAGGACCGTCCCGGGTAGCTGTGCAGTGTGAACGGGTATACCAGATCAAGGCAACCCGGCACCCGTTCTCTACATAGGAGGAGGCGGTGCTTGGAGAAGATTATCTCCAAGCACCGCCTCCGGTAGCATCAGCGGTGACATCACCGACTCTGCAATATGCCGGGTCGGGCCACGAATGTAAAAGGGTCATTCCCAGGAATGTGTCCCGGCAAATATACCAGGACACATTCCCAGGAATGACCCGCCCCTGTGAGTGTAAAAGGGGTATAACTTGCATATAGCTATTTCATATTTCCTGGTTGTCAAACTATTAAAAAATAACACACAAATTCTATTATGATTGATGTTTAGTTGAATATATAAATTGTTCAACTCATATACTGTTATTGTTTGCATGTACACGCTTTGGGATGATACATCTCTCAACATTGTTTTATGAGGTTATTTAACCCCGAAAGATTCTTTCCCATGTAATCTAGATTTTCACAATAGAGGAATCAACAACTAATATTTCTGCTCTATATTTTTCACATTGTGTTGGATTTTACTTGATGATATGTCGCACTCTTGCCTAAATGTAAAGATCCTTTACTTTAAAAACCAAGAGGCTCCCAATGGAAAAAACTTGATAGTGTGATAGCGTTTTAACAAATTTATTTACAACACTACACAAACATACAGTAAAAATGGACTCGTACAATTTAAAAATACTTGAATGCTTATCCGTTTTGTCATAGATTAATGGTGGAGAGACAGCGGCAGGTGTCCAATGCGTTTCATCCCTTTATACAGTTTTTGGGACTTTCTCAGGGGTCATTGTTAGGAAACCACATGCTCAGAAACCTTTTATAAGCTAAGAGAATCTTTTCTCAGTGATTCTCTAATTACCGGCTTCCGGAGGTGACAATCATGATCCATGCCAGCGGAAGTGACAAATGCACATGCACAGGACCACTGCGATATCGCATTGTTGCTGCAGATGTACAGGTTGTATCCCGCAAGCTGCACATGCGGGAGATCAGGACGGTAAGTAGGCATAGATTCTTTTGCTATAATGCCATAGCAAATGGTCTTTTAATATATTCCCATAGAGGACCAATGACAAGGGTTTCGGTGGCCATTGTTGGGAAGCCAATATGTACTTATATCATACAGTAGCCATTTTGAGTAGGTCCGGTGCACATGCAATAAATAAAATAAACATAAGTGATGGCACATGGTTCCCTGTTATAAAATAAGACTAATAACTACTAAAAATGTTGTAACAGACATGGATATACATTGCAATTTCAATAATATTTCAAAATAATGATAATAGCTTAAAAGAGCACAATTATGACCGCAATAGTGTTTATGATCTTATAGCATACCATATTCTAACAAACCATTATTGCTTAAAAATCGATCCCAAAATAAATACTATAGTTTAGGGGGAAATATGAGAATGGTATCTAAAAGAAAGCATGTAATAAGAAAATATTGATACAGATGGAGAATTAATATATTACAAAAAATGCTATTTCATAATAATCATTGAGGACAACAGGGGTCAGAGTATTTAGGATATGGATCCAGAACATTTCCCTTTGGGCCAATTTGTTATCCCTGTCTCCTTCCCTATCTCCTAGAGTGACGTGTTCAATGACCTTAAAGGTTAAATGGTCCGGGTTCGCATTATGGGGGTAATTCCAAGTTGATCGCAGCAGAATTTTTGATAGCAATTGGGCAAAACCATGTGCACTGCAGGGGAGGCAGATATAACATGTGCAGAAAGAGTTAGATTTGGGTGGGTTATTTTATTTCTGTGCAGGGTAAATACTGGCTGCTTTTTTTTTACACTGCAAATTAGATTGCAGATTGAACACACCACACCCAAATCTAACTCTCTCTGCACAAGTTATATCTGCCTCCCCTGCAGTGCACATGGTTTTGCCCAATTGCTAACAAAAATCCTGCAGCGATCAACTTGGAATTACCCCCTATGCACCTTATTAAAGTGTTGTGGAACTGAATGATTTTCCATATTATTTTGGTTGGTTGGTGGAGTAGCTGGACTCTCATTTATTTCATCCTAAAATCAAGCCTGGAAGTTGGATATAGGAACACTCACTGGCGATTTGTTTATCTGCAAACTTGGACCTGAGCTGTTTACTGGAACAAGTGGAACCTTGAACCAAGCCATTACAGGGTCCTTTTTCATTCAAAATTGGTAAATATTCCATTCGCTTCATCTGTTCCTGGACTGTGGCTATAATTGGATGAACTACACTTTCTGAGTTCCAGCACTTTTTACAATTCTACATACTGTATATTTATGGAACTTTTTACTGAATGCAGTGCTATATCATGCCCTTACTGAATCTATGTTTTTAATGAATGTTGCAACAGTAGGATTATACAGAATATTAATAAAATTGTGTTGTATATATTTTTTCATCTATTCAGCTCTCTAGCGCCAATTTCTTTTTATGCATATCTATTTGTGGGGACTAACTATCCCGATATTTATTAGGCAGCACTAGTGAAGGAGCTTATCATCAGCGTCATAAAAATTACTTAGTAATTTATTTCTTGCCATTCCATATTATTTTTGATGGCTTTCACATGTTCTTGTATCCTTATTTTAAGTGGCCTTTTAGTTTTCCATATATATTTTGATCCACAAGGGCATTCCAAACAGAAGATAACATATGTAATAGAACAGTTCATCATATCTTTAATTTTGTGGCTTTTAGATGAATTGGAGCTATTGAATTGTTTTCCGTCCTTATGTGCATATTTGCAAATGCAACAATGGTTGCATTTATAGAAACCTTTTATCTTCAGCCACCCATCTGGATTCTCATTTTGAACTGGTTTTAACATGCTTGGGGCTAGGATCTCTTTCAGGTTTCTGGCCTTTCTATAGATGATTTTTGGTTGTTTTGGTAAGACGGTATTCAAAGTGGTGTCTAACTGCAGGATACTCCAGTGCTTGTTCAGTGCATCATGTATTTTTCTTTTTCCAGGGTCAAAGGTGGTAATGAAGTTGAAGTTCCAATTTACCTTCTTGTACTTCAAGTTAGAAGGTCTTCTCTGCTTGTGTTTCTGTTTTATCTTTTGCTATTGCCACAGTGGTTGATGGATATCCTCTTTCAATGAATCTCGCTGAATATGTATCAAGTTGTTGGTTGAACTCTTCCTCTTAAGTGCAGTTTCTTTTAGTCTGCTGCAGAATTGTGAGCAAGGAATATTAGTCATCCGATTCTTCAAATGGCTGCTTTTAAAATGAAGATAACTATTTTTAGCAACCTCTTTTATATAGTTCATGGTGACAACATTCCCGTCCTCCATTGCTAATATAAGATCAAGGTAGTTTATTTCTTTGTCATGGATTTTGTAGGTGAATGATAAGTTGTAGTTATTCTTAAAACAAATTTTTACTGCCCTTCCAGACAATCAAAATATCATCAATGTATTTTCGGTACATGATGATATTAGAGGTGTAAGTGTTATTATTGTAAATGTGTTGTGTCTCCCAGCTCCCCATATTGAAATGAGCAAAACTGGTTGTGAAGACTGACCCCATCATGGTCCCACAAGTCTGGAGGTGAAAGAAATTAAAAAATTTGGAATAATTATGTTTTAAAATGAAGTTGATTAAAAGACAGATAAATTTCTTGGGTGTAGGATGGCTGACCGGCGGTCTCCTGACCGCCGGTCAGCTTACCGACGCCGGGATCCCAGCAGCATACCGATGCCGGGATCCCGGCGGGGAGGGGTGAGAGCAGCAAGCCCCTTGCGGGCTCGGTGGCGACATGCGGTCGCCACGGGTTCTATTCCCACTCTATGGGTGTCGTGGACACCCACGAGTGGAAATAGTCCCTGTTGGTCGGCATGCCGACCATCGGGACAGTGACCCGTCGGGCTGGTGGAGGAGGTCATGTGACTGTCGGTCAGCTGACCGGCGGTCCCATGAATACCACCCAAATTTCTTGTGTACCTCCTTTAATTCTGGATCCTGCTGTGGGAGTTCTCTGCAAGAGTGGATTCCTTTTTCATGCATTATAGAAGTGTATAAAGATTGTACATCAGTAGTTGCCCAGAGAAAATCCTCTTCCCACTTCAGAACCTTTAAACTTTGTAAGACTGCTGCAGTATCCTTTACAAATGATTTTAATTCTAGCACATATCTGTGTAAAAAAATTCAACATATTCAGAGATGTTGGCTGTTACTGACTCAATACCAGCTACAATGGGGAGGCCAGGTGGGTTTGTCAAGTTTTTACAAATCTTCAGGAGAAAATAAAATATGGGGATTATGGGTTTATTATTAATCATAAATTGATATTCCTTCTTATTGATAAAACCCATTCGCAATCCTTCCAATAAAATCATCCTTAAATCTGATATAAAATCTCCTGTGAGATCCTTTCCCAGTTTTTTATATAAGTTCTCATCATTCAAATTTGAAAGGCTTCATTTTCATAATCCATTCAGTTCATAATTACCAGGCCACCCCCTTTATTATCAGGTTTTAAAACTATGGATGAGTCTTCCTTCAACTTTTTCAGAGCATTTTTTTTTTCAAAATTGGTGAGATTATCTTTAATTAAGATAATTTAAAGTTACAGATTGTCCTTACAAATAGCCTTCTTGACTAATTTATAGAATAGCTCAATCTGACTAATTTTTGATTCTAAGGGATAATATTTAGAAATATTTTTAACCTTGACTTGTTTTCTTTAGTCTCATACTTTTTCATGATTCCGGTTTCTTTTTTTAAAAAGTGTCTTTGCAAAGTGAGTTTATGGACAAATGTATTTAAATCAATAAATAGTTGAAAATTGGTTTGGTAGTGGGTGCAAAGGAAAAACCCTTGCTTAGAAGGGAAATCTCGGAGTCAGTAAATTTTTTGTCTGGAATGCTAAAAATGCCCTTCTCTTTTATATCCATAATCAGTACCAGTTTCTTTTTCTCTGATTTTGTCTTTCCTGCCCATCTTCCTCTTCTTCTCTTACTGTTCTTTTTAGAGGGGAGGCCATATGAATACTTTCCTTAATTGAGTGTCTTCAGAACCTGTCCCTCCAGTGTGGTGTGCCTGATGATAAAAAAAATCATTGTCACTTTATAACTTGATACGATTAAGAGCTGCGTATTTGTTTATGGTTTGTATTTCTTAAGGTTTGGGTGTGACCATTCTCCTAAAATTCTGTCTTTGTGGATTAAAAGGGACTGTAGTCCATGCTTCTTCGTATTGTTTGTTAAAACTATGTCTGAATTTTCTGACTTTGTTATCATTCTTATTCCACTGTATAATCTTGTTGTTCTGATAGTCTTGTTTATCTCTTAAGATTATTTTCTCTTTTCTTTGTATCACTTCTTTCTCCACACTCTCCATTTTCTTTATTAGTACTGTTTCATTCATTTTGTCCTCATTATTCTTCATGGGTTCTAGGTACTGTTCTTTACTTTTAAGTTCCATTTCTAACTTATTAAGCTCTCACTCAGATAATTAACTGTATTAAATTCATGGAATTTTCACGTAGAAATCTATCCCAATTTGTAGAGAATTCCTTGTTATTTAGCCCAAAGGTTGGTGTTTTTGTAATTCTGAGGCCTCTTGGCACACTGTTAACTTTCATATATTTCTCAAGACCTGCAATATCCCACTAAACCCTGGTCTCTTTAATGAGTCATTTCTCAAGATCCCAGAATTTTTTTATCTAGATCATTATTAGCATTTTCTAGATTTACTGCAATCTCATCATTAAATGTCTTTTGACACATCAAGGTTCTGGTCCCTTCCAGATTGGTTCTCAAAAAACTCATATTGTATATTAAAGGGTGATGCTTAGTGCCACTGGAAAAGGGTATTTATGTGTATAGTGCAGAAAGTGCTACAACCTTTTATAATTCAATAAATAAATGAAAAAAAATTCAAGCACCTATGTAAATGTTCAGTTTAATACAAAAATGAATAAAATAGTTAACAATATTGAATATTAACTAAATCACTCCAAAAATATACAGTACCAACAACAGATTTTCAAATTAGCCTATTTCCCAATAGCACACTACAAAAATGTTCATCAGTTTTAAAACCTGTACATTTACTGAGGAGAAGGTCCTAACAGAACTCTCAAAGCTAAAAATGGAAAAATCTATGGGGCCAGATGGAATACATCCAAGGATACTAAAACAACTTAAAGAGGTGCTGGTTGCACCATTGACAGAATTATTCAACCAGTAATTATCTACAGGAGTAATTCCAGAGGACTAGAAAAATGAAATTTATGGTAAGAACTTACCGTTGTTAAATCTCTTTCTACGAGGTACACTGGGCTCCACAGGGAATGACATTGGGGTGTAGAGTAGGATCTTGATCTGAGGCACCAACAGGCTCAAAGCTTTGACCTTCTTCCAGAATGCCTAGCGCCGTCTCCTCTATAACCCCACCTCCATGCACAGGAACTCAGTTTTTGTTTTGTTAACCAGTCCAATGCAGTAGCAGGCAAAAGAGACAACAACTGTTAGTAGCCACATACACCACAGTCTCACGACAGAAGAAAGTGTCAGCAGTTCATGCCATACCAACACAAAGAAGCTAAGTGCGTCAGGGTGGGCACCCTGTGGAGCCCAGTGTACCTCGCAGAAAGAGATTTAACAACGGTAAGTTCTTACCATAAATCTCATTTTCTGCTGCGTGGTACACTGGGCTCCACAGGGAATGACATTGGGGATGTCCTAAAGCAGTTCCTTATGGGAGGGAACGCACTGTAGCAGACACAAGAACCCGGCGTCCAAAGGAAGCATCCTGGGAGGCAGAAGTATCGAAGGCATAGAAACTTATGAACGTGTTCACTGAGGACCACATAGCTGCCTTGCACAATTGTTCAAGGGTCGCACCACGGCGGGCCGCCCAAGAAGGTCAAAACAACCGAGTAAAATGGGCCTTTATGGTGGCAGGAGTTGGAAGTCCAGCCTGTACATAAGCATGTGCAATCCCCATTCTAATCCATCTGGCCAGGATCTACTTGTGAGCAGGCCAGCCACGTTTGTGAAAACCAAACAGAACAAAGAGATAATCCGTCTTCCTAATGGAGGTAGTTCTCTTCACGTAGATACGGAGAGCCTGTACCACATCCAATGACCGCTCTTTGGAAGACAAATCAGGAGTGGCAAAGGCCGGAACCACAATCTCCTGATTAAGGTGAAAAGAAGACACCACCTTAGGTAAATACCCTGGATGTGTTCTAAGAACCACCCGATCACGGTGAAAAATCAGATATGGTGACCTACAAGACAAGGCACCCAAATCCGACACCCGTCTAGCAGAGGAAATAGCCAGCAGAAACAATACCTTAAGAGAAAGCCCTTAAGGTCCGCATATTCAAGAGGCCCAAACGGAGACCTTTGCAATGCCTCCAAAACCACGACAAGTCCCAAGGGGCCACAGGCGGGACGTATGGAGGTTGAATCCGCAACACACCCTGAGAAAAAGTATGTACATCTGGTAAAATCACAAATTTTCTCTGGAACCAAACCGACAAGGCAGAAATATGAACCTTGATGGAGGCCAGACGAAGGCCCAAGTCCAGGCCCGGTTGTAGAAAGGCCAAAAGTTTGGCCATACTAAACTTGTAAGCGTCATGATTGTTAGATGCACACCAAGCAAAATAAGAATTCCAGACCCTATGGTAAATCCGAGCAGAAGACGGTTTCCGGGCCTTCAACATGGTTTAAATGACTATCTCAGAAAATCCTTTGGCCCTCAAGACGGAAGCTTCAAGAGCCACGTCGTCAAAGCCAACCGGGCTGAATCCTGATATACACAGGGGCCCTGAACGAGAAGATCTGGGTGCTGTGGAAGTAGAAGGGGATGCTTTATCGAGAGACCCTGAAGGTCTGAGAACCAATGCCGTCTGGGCCACGCGGGAGCGATCAGAAGTAGGATTCCTCCTTCTTGCTTGAACTTCCTTATTACTCTGGACAGAAGTGACACCGGAGAAACAACGTATGGCAGCTGAAAGTTCCATGGAATTGCCAGTGCATCCACGAACGCTGCTTGAGGATCCCTTGTCCTTGCTCCGAAGACAAGAACCTTGTGATTGTGTCGAGATGCCATCAGGTCCACATCCGGAAGGCCCCACCTGTCCACGAGGAGTTGAAACACATCTGGATGGAGGATCCACTCTCCAGCATGTACGTCCTGACGACTGAGAAAGTCCGCTTCCCAGTTTAGGACCCCCGGAATGAATACTGCCGATATGGCTGGCAGATGGCATTCCACCCACTGAAGAATCCATGATACTTCCCTCATTGCCATGCGGCTTCGAGTGCCGCCTTGATGATTGATGTTAGCCACTGTGGTGGCGTTGTCCGACTGTACCTGAAAAGGTCTGCTCTGTATTAAATGCTGGGCCAAGTTCAATGAGTTGAACACCGCCCACAATTCCAGAATGTTTATCGGGAGGAGATACTCCGCCTTGGTCCACCTACCCTAAAGGGAGTGTTGCTCCAACACCACGCCCCAACCTCTCAGACTGGTATCCGTTGTCAGAAGGACCCAGTTGGAGATCCAGAAGGGACAACCCCTGCTCAATTGTTGGTCCTGAAGCCACCAACTCAGTGACAGACGGACCTCCGGAGACAATGAGATAATTTGAGACATGATCCGGTGAGGCAGGCCATCCCATTTGGCAGGAATCAGCTTCTGCAGAGGGCGGGAATGGAATTGAGCGTACTCCACCATGTCGAAAGCCGACACCATGACACTTGCATCGCCGAATGTATCGACACTTGCGGATAAGATAGGAAGCATCGAATCCTGTCCTGAAGCTTCAGGACTTTCTCCTGAGACAAGAACAACTGCTGGTTGTGAGTGTCCAACAACACCCCCAGGTGAACCATGCTCTGAGCAGGGACAAGGGAAGATTTCTTCCAGTTGATGAGCCACCCGTGGGCTTGCAGAAACTGGATGGTCAGATCCAGATGGTGTAGGAGAACTTCTGGGGAATTTGACAGGATCAACAAGTCATCCAAGTATGGTAGGATTCTGACCCCTTGACGGCGGAGTACCGCCGTCATTACCGCCATGACCTTGGTGAAGGCTCGTGGAGCCATGGTCAAACCAAAAGGTAATGCCCGAAATTGGTAATGGAGATTGCCGACCGCAAACCTCAGGTATTGCTGATGCGACATTTCAATGGGAATATGCAGGTAAGCATCCTGTACGTCCAGGGAGACCATATAATCCCCTGGTTCCAATGCCAGAACAATAGAGCGAAGAGTTTCCATATGAAACTTGGAGACCCTCACAAATTTGTTCAAGGACTTGAGGTTGAGAATGGGCTGGGAGGACCCATTCGGTTTCGGGACTAGGAACAGCGGTGAATAGTACCCCTTGCCTCTCTGAGTTAGAGGCACCTGTACTACCACTCCTGTGTCCAGGAGGGACTGTACCACCGAATGAAGAGTTTTTGCCTTCACCTGATCCGAAGGGATGTCTGTCAGGCAAAATCGATGAGGGGGACAATTTTTGAAGGATACGGCGTAACCTCGAGTGACGACTTCCCGTAACCCAGGCATTGGAAGTGGTCTTCAACCATTCCTGTGTATACCCTAGAAGTCGCCCCCCACCCTGGGATCCCCCAGAGGGAGACCCGCCCCGTCATGTGGCAGGCTTGTCAGTCTTGGAAGCAGGCTGATGGGCAGCCCAGGCCCGTTTGGGTTTGGGCTTATTGGGTTTGGAAGTGCGAGCCTGTTTCGGGTATGCCTGACCCTTTGCTTTCCCTAAAGGACAAAAGGAGCGAAAGGAAGTACTCTTAGCCTACAGAAGGAGCAGTACTAGGTAGACAAGCTGTTTTAGCAGAAGCTAAGTCAGCCACTATCTTGTTGAGGTCTTCTCTGAAAAGGATGTTTCCCTTAAAAGGGAGTACCTCCAGGGTTTTCTTAGAGTCCAGATCCACAGACCAGGACCACAACCATAGAATCCGGTGAGCCAGTATGGACGTAGTAGAAGCCTTGGCCGCCAGAATACCGGCATCAGAAGCCACCTCTTTAATGAGACGCTGTGACAATATACAATAAGCATTGTCTAGCATGATCAGAAGCGTTGGAAAACATCTCAGCTTCCAACTCCTGAGCCCATGCTTCAATAGCCTCTGCAGCCCATGTCGCTGCAATAGTGGGCCGATGCACAGCACCTGCTAGGGTGTAAATAACCTTTAAATAACCCTCCACATGCTTATCTGTCAGTTATTTCAGAGACGTGACAGTAGTTACTGGCAAAGCTGAAGATACCACCGGCCGCGCCACCTGCGAATCCACTGGCGGGGGTGTTTCCCAATTTTTACTTAGCACCGCAGTGACGGGGTAGCTAGCCAGCATCTTCTTGTGAGGCGTGAATTTCTTTCCTGGATTTTCTCAGGATTCCTGATGTAGCCTCCAACAAGTCAGGAACATCCACCTGTGAAGCAGATTCCCCATCAGAAGTGTCAGGATCAGAATCTGTGGGGTCAGTATAAACACCATCCTCATCAGATGAAGTGTCTGGGACGTTGGTGGATTGTGAGGAAGTAATGGCCTGCTTAGAGGACCCCTTGGTCTTAGGCGGGCAAGGGTTAGACTTCTGAGTAGTCAGTGATTGGTTCAATTGCTGTAACTGCGCAGACAGTTGTTCTGCGCATGGCGGGTTAACCGCGGGGACCATAAGCGGTTGTACCGGAACAGGAGGTCCCATAGGGGACATTAGTCTAGTTACCAGTGTATTCAAAAGTGTGGAGAAAGTATCCCAAGGCAGGTCATTTTGAACCCCCGTTGCTACGATCCCACTGGGGGGTAAGGAGCCCCCAGAACCAGAACCCTCAGCTGCTATATTTTCCTCAAATGCATCTGCAACGTCACCACCACACAATGTGGGATCAGCCCCAGCTCCATTGCCCCATGTAGCTGACATATCCGAAAGCTCAATGCAGGGCAACCCAGTACAATATCAGCAGCACAATACCTGACAAGAACCCCCTGTGCAGTGTAACAACACAAACAGGGTATTCAAGAGGTGTATGGTGACTACAAATCACAGAGAAAAATACACACTGAGTATATCTTGTGAAACACCTATATTAAATGATAAACCTGACGCACTTAGCCCCCTCAGGTTATAGAATATAGGGATAGCAATGTGAGTGAGATACATGAAATGGAGGTCACACAGCAGCTATATGCACACACACATAGTCACATTACACAATGCAGAAATTATGACATGCAATAAAACTGCACTGGACTAGCAATACAAAGTAGTACTAAGTATAGCTATACACTCAATAGATATAACAATGGTGGTCATTCCGAGTTGTTCGCTCGCAAGCTGCTTTTAGCAGCTTTGCACACGCTGAGCTGCCGCCTACTGGGAGTGAATCTTAGCTTATCAAAATTGCGAACGAAAGATTCGCAATATTGCGAAAAGACTTCTCTGTGCAGTTTCTGAGTAGCTCGAGACTTACTCTTCCAGTGCGATCAGTTCAGTGCTTGTCGTTCCTGGTTTGACGTCACAAACACACCCAGCGTTCGCCCAGACACTCCTCCGTTTCTCCAGCCACTCCCGCGTTTTTCCCAGAAACGGTAGCGTTTTTTCAAACACTCCCATAAAACGGCCAGTTTCCGCCCAGAAACACCCACTTCCTGTCAATCACACTCCGATCTCCAGAACGAAGAAAAAACCTCGTAATGCCATGAGTAAAATACCAATCTTCATAGCAAATTTACTTGGCGCAGTCGCAGTGCGAACATTGCGCATGCGCAAATAGCGGAAAATCGCTGCGATGCAAAGAAAATTACCGAGCGAACAACTCGGAATGACCACCAATGCACAGTAAAGACTGGATGTATATCACAGGGTACTTGTACTGTATAACCCTGACTAAATGCACTCTTTCTTAACTAGCACTGTCAGCAGACATGTAGAATACTTAAGTGTCCTGTTAAATGCACAGCGCCAATATGCAGGCGGCTTTACAGAGGAGGATTTGCCCAAACAGTCCCAGGATCAGCTCAGCTTGTTCTAATGGCGCCCAAACGCTGACAGGGAGTGAGGAAGAGAGAGATGTAGCTTCAGGGCAGGAACATTTACTCTAAATGGCGCCCTGGGGCTGGGGGAGGGGCTACAGGTCAAAGCCTTATCCCCCTGCTGGACTTCACCACCGGGTACTGCTGGCTTATAAAAACGGTTTATGTAAGAAAGCCGACCTGTGCCCTTGCCCTGGTGGTCTAGTGCAGTCCCTGTACTGCCACAGTGTCCACGCCAGCGTGCGCAGCCCACCTCTCACCAGCCGCACCGGATTGCGATTTACAGCGGGTCCCACTGAGGGTACCCACTTACCTCCTCCCTGAGTGCGGCCACGTGATCCAGGAGAACAGCGGTAGTGTATGTGTGACTAACTGGAAGAATCCGAAGTCTCCACTGTAAGTAGCTAGCAACCAGGGCACCGGGAGTATACAGCACCGCTGGGGGAAGTGATGGAGCTGCAGTAGGAGATGTCTGACTGACATCTAACACAGTCAGTGTCTCTGCTGCAGCCCTTGAAGTCTACATTTTTCATTAAAAGCTTCTCAGGGCTGCTGGAGCAGCCCCCCTGTTGTATGCCTGCTTACTGCATGGCACCAACTACAAAACTGAGTTCCTGTGCATGGAGGCAGGGTTATAGACAAGGCAGCGCTCTGCATTCTGGGAAGAAGGTCAAAGCTTTGAGCCTGTTGATGCCTCGGATCAAGATCCTACTCTACACCCCAATGTCATTCCCTGTGGAGCCCAGTGTATCCCGCAGCAGAAGGAGTGAACATAGTCCCACTGCACTAAAGTAAGAGCAAGGAATAGGCAAACAACTACAGACCAGTGAGTCTTACATCAGTAGTAGGGAAATTGATGGAAACACTCTTAAAAAAAGAGTTGTAGACTATCTCAAATCGAGCAATTTACAGGATCTCAAACAGCATGGATTCACTGGAAGAAGATCATGTCAAACAAATCTTATTGACTTTTTTGACTGTGTGACTAAAGTGATGGATAAAGGTGGAGCAATGGATATAGCTTATCTAGACTTTAGTAAGGTTTTTGACACTGTTCCACATCGCAGACTGATAAATAAACTTGAAAGTTTGGGATTGGATACTAGGATTATAGAATGGATAAGATCTTGGTTGCAGGATAGAAAACAGAGAGTTGTGGTAAATGGAGTGCATTTACAGGAGGGAAATGTTACCAGTGGAGTACCCCAGGGATCTATACTTGGACCAGTGTATTTTAATATCTTTATTGGAGACATTGCAAATGGTTACTTAGAGTTAAACCTAACAAACAAGATGGGTGGGGCTGTGATTGGGGATCTCAGTCAATGCATGTCATGCAAGATGTACGCGCACCTGGAGCAACCGTCCCAGTGTGATTACATCTGCACGAGGTTGCCCTGGAAGCCCAGGTAACTGATCTAGAGCAAACCATTACTTGGCTGAGGGAGATTTACAATCTCAAGCAAGGCCTAGAAAGAACAGTGGAGGAGTTGCGGGAGGGGTCACCTGTAGATGAGGATGACCAGGCAGCTAGTTGGGTCACAGTTAGAAGGAAGAAAAAGAGGTGGAGGATCGACATCTCTGAACTATCAAACCCAAACAAATTCGCCCGATTGGATGAGGATTCGGTGGATGATAGTGGGTAAATGACAGTGTCGGATGGTGCAGTTGGGATAAAAGATAGTGAGGTACCTAGTCAGATTGTGGTGGTAGGGGATTCCATTATCAGGAAGACATATAGGGCAATCTGCTACCGGGGCCGTGATCGCCGTACAGTCTGTTGTCTCCCGGGTGCTCAGGTGCGGCACATCGCAGACCGGGTAGATAGATTGTTGGGAGGGGCTGGGAAGGACCCGGCGGTCTTGGTGCATGTTGGCACCAACGACAAAGTTAGTGGAAGGTGGGATGTCCTTAAGAAAGACTATAGGGACTTAGGCAAGAAACTTAAGGCAAGGACATCTAAGGTAATATTCTCCGAAATATTACCCATGCCACGCTCTAGCCCAGGGAGGCAGAGGGAGAGTAGGGAGGTAAATGTGTGGCTTAGGGATTGGTGCAGGAAAGAGGGGTTTGTGTTCCTGGAACACTGGGTAGACTTCTCAGTCAGGTGCCATCTTTTTGTCATGATGGATTGCACCTGAATGAGGAGGGGCAGGGATGGTTAGAAGGTTGGAGGAGATTTTAAACTAGGAGCCTGGGGGGAGGGTTTAGCTAGAACCTGCTGGTCATGCATTGAGAATAGTGGGGATGGTGGTAGTAAACAAAATGGGGGAGAAATAGGGGGGAGGGAAAAAGCAGCCAGTAAGGGTATAAACATGGGTACTAAAAAAAGGTTTTATCAAAACACTAACTAATAACAATTACGGGTCATCGTTGCTACATAAAGTGAATGATGTCCCTAGCACAAGGGTAAATAATTATCTTAATTGTATGTATGTAAATGCTAGAAGCCTTACACGTAAAAAGGGCAAACTAGAAATACTTGCAGCAAGCAAACAGTATGATATTATAGGCATTACTGAAATGTGGTGGGACGAATCTCATGATTGGACAGTCAATCTAGAGGGTTATATGCTGTTCAGGAGAGACAGATTAAATAAACGGGGTGGAGGGGTGTGTCTTTACATAAAGCCATTTTTAAAACCTGATATGCGGGAAGATATTCAGGAGGGGACTGTGGACACTGTTGAGACGTTATGGGTAGATATTGCATGTGTGGGTAAAGGAATAAAAAAGTTAATATTGCGTTTATGCTACAGGCTGCCTGGTATTAATGTGTCTGATGGGGAATTGTTACTGAAGCAAATTGAAAGAGCTGCTGGAGTAGGAGACATAGTAGTGATGGGAGATTTTAACTATCCAGAGATAAATTGGAAAAAGATTCATGTGATACTGCTAGGGGTAATATGTTTTTAAACACACTAAATGATAACTACTTAGTTCAACTAATTGAGGAACCTACTAGGTACAATGCAATCTTAGACCTGGTATTAACAAACAGTGGGGAATTGGTAGCAAATATTATAGTAGGGGAGCCCATAGGAAACAGCGACCACAATATGGTCACATTCAATATCAGTTTTCATAAGCAGTCCTATACTGGCTCAACTAGGACTCTAAACTTTAGCAAAGCCAACTTTGACATGATGAGGGAAGCTTTAAGGGATATTGAATGGGAAATTTTGTTTCAAGGAAAAAATACTACAGAGAAATGGGATGTATTACAATCACTGCTAGTTAAAAATACTGTCAAATTTATTCCCACGAGCAGCAAAAAAAGGAATAAAATTCCCAAACCAATGTGCTTACCAAAAAGATAAAGGAACTTATGGGCAAGAAAAGGCGAGCATTCAAAAAAGACAAATCTGAGTCATTTCAGCACTATAAGGACTGTAACAAAATATGCAAAAAAGAAATAAGAGCGGTTAAAGTAGAAACTGAAAAACTAGTAGTAAAGGAAAGCAAAGCGAATCCCAAAAAACTCTTTAAATACATCAACATCAAGAGATTAAAGAAGGAGAGTATAGGCCATTTAAAAGACAAGTTGGGAGTCTTAATTAATCAAAAATGATAATGACATAGCGGACAAACTAAGGGGCTAATTCAGTAAGGATCGTAAAAAGTACAAATTAGCAAAAACTGCGACCAATCGCAAAATTGCGAAAGCATGCACAAACAGAAAATCTGCAACACTAATTTAATGTTACCAAAAAAAGGTGGACTTGTCAAATTTGCTTATTTTGCAATTAGATTTAAAAATTCGCTTTTTTTTGTGAAACAACGTACACTTAGTCGCATTTTTTGCATAAAGGTTTCTGATGTCACAATTTAACATCAGCCACACATAACATTGAGCCAACCATGCCTACTGACAGGATGCGTCGAACAACAAGACGAGCTACTTCCGCTGGTGAATCCACAAATGCAGGCGGAAAAAATAATTGTTGTGTTTTTTGTTGTTGATATACATGACATATTCATGACATATTCATGTTTCTTTGTTAT
Organism: Pseudophryne corroboree; assembly: GCF_028390025.1. Classification (NCBI taxonomy): domain Eukaryota; kingdom Metazoa; phylum Chordata; class Amphibia; order Anura; family Myobatrachidae; genus Pseudophryne; species Pseudophryne corroboree. Next base: position 242,743,439 of record NC_086444.1, on the reverse strand, counting down.
TATTAACATTATTTATGTTATTGTTTAATGTGAATATATATTTTTTTTAAAAGTGGTGCATAATTAAAATGACCACAAAATCACAATTATTGTGGTGATGTTATTGAAAATATGTTTATTTGTCAAGGGGAAAAAAACAAATCTTACACATGTATGTGGGTATGATTTTTGAAGATAATAATTGTTTGTTGCTTTAAATCATAAAAAAACTCAGCTTTTTAAAAAAAAAAAGCCATTAACCAAACAAAACAAAAAAACTTGCTTGTAAATGTTATTGTACATGTTTGTAGGAAAACAAGTGTGTTCTTGACAAACCTGCATTGTTATTAACTTAAAGAATTATTAGGTTACTACTAACATATATTTTAAAGTAATACATGTGATAAATAGTATAAAGCTCCCTTACATGTTGTTAAGTTTCAATGCAGCTGAATAAACTGAATTGTGGTCGGCAGTGTGAGGTGTATCAGCTGGGTGTAATGAAGCAATGATTGCAGTGTACATCGAACATTCTACAACTGAGGTCAGCTTGTGCAGATTTTAAGGTAGACCTGTAGTCACTCAGAAACTGCACACCATAAATGTGCATTCAGTTGCAAAAAATGCATATGCTCCGCCTATCTAAAATGTGCATGTGCCCATAACATGCCCCTGCTCTTAGTTTTGTGAGTCCAGCTCTTAGTATGCCCCATACACGCCTAGTTTTCGTAGTGCATATGCAGTTTTTGCTATATCTCAGAAGTTGTATTTTTTTGTCTCAGAAATTGAATTTTTTGTCTCAGATTTTATGTATTTTCGCAAATTTTGCGATTTCAGCAGTTTTGCGTTCCTTGTTGAATTAGCCCCTAAATGAGTTTTTTTCAATGGTATTTACAAGAGAGGACCAAATTCAGGTACTAACACACAATCTCAATAATGATAATGTCCCAGTGATAAGTGCTTATTTATGTGAGGAGGTAGTCTGTGACCAATTAAAAAATGTAAAGATTAATAAGTCACCGAGTCCCAATGGAATTCACCCAAGGGTTCTAATGGAGCTTTACTCTGAACTTGCAAGACCGCTGTTTTTGATCTTTAAAGATTCAGTTATATCAGGTATGGTTTCCAAAAACTGGCGTATAGCGGAAGTAGTGCCAATATTCGAAAAGGGAAGTAAAGCTGAACTGGGTAATTATAGACCAGTTAGTCTTACATCTATAGAGGGGAAAGTATTGGAAGGTATTCTAAGGGAAAGTATTCAGAAGTTCCTTGAAGCCAATAAGATCATTAAAAGGCTTTTATGAAACAGTAAGTGCGAACCTTGATCAGGGTAAGGAGGTGGATGTAATCTTTTTAGACTTTGCCAAAGCTTTCGACACAGTACCACACATGCGACTTATGTATAAGCTACAAGAAATAGGGCTAGGGAGCACAATATGCGCTTGGGTCAAAAATTGGTTAGATAATAGGGAGCAGCGCATTGTGGTTAATGGGTCATTTTCAAATTGGACTGAAGTGCTAAGTGGTGTGCCACAAGGGTCTGTACTAGGACCACTATTATTCAACATTTTCATTAACGACCTAACAGTAGGTCTAGAGAGCATGGTGTCAATTTTTGCAGATGATACCAAATTGTGTAAGGTTATAAATATGGAGGGAGATGCTGAGTCTCTTCAGAACAACTTAGTAAAACTAGAAGCATGGTCAGCCAAATGGAGAATGCACTTCAATACAGGCAAGTGTTAGGTAATGCACTATGGTAGCAAGAACAAAAATAACACCTACATACTAAATGGGGTAATATTAGGGGATTCTGTACTGGAAAAGGACTTAGGTGCAGAGGCAGAACTCTGGGAGGCAATGGAGTCAGCTCCTGCCAGGCTCCTGCTTTGAAGGGGGCACCTCTCCTCCTGTTCTGTGTGTTCAGCAACATTAATCAATTAAGTTAATTGAAAACAGCCGGTAACTCTTCTGTAGCCGACTTCCCCACTAGCCACTACACCTTACAAATCACACCCTCTTTATTATAGCTATACTGGAACCAGACACCTTACTGATGAAGCTATTTGCTCCTATAAAGGAAGCATGAGTATTCTAACTATTTGAGGTTAGTTCTCTGACGATTACAAGTAACTTCATATAGTTAGAATTCTCATACTTCCTATGCAACAGCAGATATCTCCATCAGTAAGGTGCAGGCTTCCAGTGTAATAGGTTGTGGGTTCTAATCCTGGATATGACACTTGCAAATTAATTGTCAGAGAAATAACGAGAGTGTTATACTCCCATTATATAAATCACTAGTAAAGCCACATCATGAAAACTGTGTACAATTTTGGGCACCATACTACAAAAAGGATATCCTGGAGCTAGAAAATGTTCAGAGGCGGGTGACCAAACTAATTAAGGGCATGGAGACGCTGGAATACGAGGAAAGGTTTGCAATGGCTAGGCATGTTTACACTGGAAAAGAGGAGACTAAGAGGGGACATGATCAACATCTACAAATATATAAGGGGACAATACACAGAGCTTGCGCGGGACCTGTTTTTGGTAAGATCAGCACAGAGGACACGTGGACAGTCGCTTAGGTTAGAGGAGAGGAGATTCCGCAGAATGCGGCGTAAAGGTTTTTTCACAGTAAGGACAATACGTGTTTGGAATTCCCTGCCTGAGGGAGTTGTAATGGTGGACTCAGTCAACACCTTTAAGAATGGGTTAGATAAATTCCTAATGGATAAGGATATCCAGGGTTATGGTGCGTAGTCACGCACTATAAAGGGTGTAGCTACCATAGGTGCAGGAAGTGCAGCTGCTATGGGGCCCAGAGCTGAGAGGAGCCCATCTTTGCTGTGAAACTTAAGGTGGGTACACACTGATAGATATAGCTGCCGATCAATTGATCGGCAGATATATCTATGGACGGATCGGGCAGTGTGTTGAGCATACACTCTTCCCGATCCGTCGGGGACTGGCGTCATGAACTGGGCGGGCGTGTACACACGCCCACCCAGTTCACCTGTCAATCACTGCTGGCTGCTGCAGCATGTGTACGGGCGGTCAGCAAACCGCTCGTACACACAGCGATGCGCCAATATATTGGTTGATCTATTGACCGTCAGCTGTGCTGCAGGGCCGACGAGATATGCCTGTGAATGACGGAGTGCACAGACATATCGCCCGTACACACTGGCCGACAGACCCGCAATATAACGGCCGTTCAAGAGAATGGCCGATATATCGGCCAGTGTGTACCCACCTTTACACGTGTTATATACATTTTTCACAATTGCCTTCATCTTTTGCGTTGGGGCCTACAATATCTAGTAATGTCCCTGGACCTGCTCAATGTAATGTGGTAGAAAATTAACTAGAGGGCATTACAATGTTACATAATATGAACTGGTACACTGTAATGTTACATAATATGAACTGGGGCACTATTCCGTGGAACAATATAAAGTGGAGGCACTATACTGTGGCATGATATGTTCTGGGGACACTATGTCATAAAGTAAATTGGGGGTACTATGTTGCATACTGTGTACTGGCACCTCTAGAATGTGACATAATTTGAAGTAGAGCACTACTATGGATCATAAAATTAAATTAGGGCATGACTATGGTTCATAAAATTAACTAGGGAACTATTATGTGGCATAAAATTAACAACTGCTGCGGAGAGGTGTCACTCAAGATGCATTGGGACAGGGGCCCTTCAAAATGTTGCTATGGGGCCCAGAAAGTTCTGGCTATAGCACTATAGTACTATAAAAAGAGTAATAAAACACAACAGCTGACATCAACATCAGACAAAATTTTGACCAAAATAATTCTGCATAGGAGGCCACAATTAGGTTGAACTCGATGGACAAATTGTCTTTTTTCAACCTTAGATACTATGTTACTATGTAAAGGGAAAGTATGTTTTTTTGCAGATGACACAAAGGTATGCAACAGCATAGACACACCAGGTGGGGTAAAACAAATGATTGAGGATCTAGGTAGACTAGAGGACAGGTCAAAAGTGTGGCAATTACAGTTTATTGCCAAAAAATGCAAAGCCTAAGAAATCTCAATATGTATAGTTTGGAGCAGAGAAGGGAAAGGGGGGACATGATAGAACCTTTGAAATATATCAAGGGTTTTAACAAAGTCCAGGAGGGAAACATTCTCCAAATGAAGAGATACAATAGGACACAAGGACATGCACGGAGACTGGAGGGGGGGGGGGTTTCAGGGGAAATTTGAGGAAAAAATACTTCACAGAAAGGGTAGTGGACTAGTGGAATAGACTCCCATCAGAGGTGGTAGAGGCTAAGACAGTAGAGCAATTAACATGCATGGGATAGGCATAATGATATCCTTACAAAGAAATGAGGATCAAAAAAGGTTTGAGATAAAAATATGGTAAAAAAAAAAAAAGGGGGCAGACTAGTGTTGAAGTCGGAAAATATTACAGTACACACATCACGGACAAACTCCACACAGGTGGCCTCCGTGCGCATCCTTGTTCTGCCGTGCGTGCGCATATACGCAAGTTGCGTATGACCGCTCACGCGGTCCTGCGTATTAGCGCGTGGTATGAGTAATTACGGTAGCATTGGTACTCGCATGGAAAAGCCACAAAGACATATCTCATATTTAATCCACATAGTGCACAATGGGGGTCATTCCGAGTTGTTCGCTCGCAAGCTGCTTTTAGCAGCTTTACACACGCTAAGCCGCCGCCTACTGGGAGTGAATCTTAGCTTCTTAAAATTGCGAACGAAAGATTCTCAAAATTGTGATTACACACCTCTTAGCAGTTTCTGAGTAGCTTCAAACTTATTCGGCATCTGCGATCAGTTCAGTGCTTGTCGTTCCTGGTTTGACGTCACAAACACACCCAGCGTTCGCCCAGACACTCCTCCGTTTCTCCAGCCACTCCCGCGTTTTTCCCAGAAACGGTAGCGTTTTTTCGCACACACCCATAAAACGGCCAGTTTCCGCCCAGAAACACCCACTTCCTGTCAATCACATTACGATCACCAGAATGAAGAAAAAACCGTGAGTAAAATTCCTAACTGCATAGCAAATTTACGTGGCGCAGTCGCACTGCGGACTTTGCGCATGCGCACTAAGCGGAAAATCGCTGCGATGCGAAAAAATTTACAGAGCGAACAACTCGGAATGAGGGCCTATGTACACATAGCTCACACACACCACACCAGCAAGTTATACTTGTTTAAAAGGTACAACAACAAAGGGATTCACCTTTACAGGATATGAGGGGACAGCATTAGGTTATAAGGTGGTGTTTGGTATCCAACTGTAGGGTATTTTAAGAGCAACATTCCGGTAGCAGTTTGCAGAAGATAGCATGCTCCTGCACATAGTTATGCGCAGGAATAGGATAATAATATTATACTGTGTTTACTGTACTCTGATATTCGGCGGGAACCCAGTGGAGACCAGCTGCAAGTACACCTGGAACAGACATCGCCCACCTATTCAAACCAATCTATGACCCCTCCTGTACTGTAAATGACCAGCCCTTTGACCTATGGATGAAGGGGTTACAGTTTCCATTGTATTGTGTTTTTACCAACTGTATAAAAGCCAAAGCTGCCTATCCGGTCACTCTCTCTCTGAAGGTCATCTTGCCTGATTGATCTGAGCACCAGACCATGTGGCGCTGGCAAAACCAAACGTATGTACCATTGTATTGTAGCCTCTTTTCTGTTATTGTAATTGTATATTTGTTGTAACCCCCTTTTATCAATCATATGTTGGCGGGTCGGATCCCAACAGCTTAATTACAATTGGTGTCGTGTCTCTTTCCCTGCTAAGGTTATAAGAGTATTTCAGGCACACGTGTAGCTGCATAGTGCTCACGGCGTGTCGGTGTGTGTGTATGCACCGCGTGTACTTTGTACGTCCGTCGCGGCATGGTACGGGGTTTTGTACGCTGAGTAAAAAGTACGTAGGTTAAGGATTGAATACAGCGGCCGCAGCAGCTCAATTTTAAAGTGTATTGAGTGTATTAACGTATTGCTTTTAGTCCTGTAAGTAAATCAGCATTTACAATTGGGGGCTCGATCCGGTTTTTCACACGCTCAAAGGCTAGCAGATCATAGCAGACTTTAATCTATCAGCAAAGGGTGGAAATACATCTTTAAGTTAAAACCTTTTTCTGGTTGCTTGGATGTTTTAAAACCCTATTTGTGTGCTGTTAGATTGCGTTTGCTCTGTCTGGTCTGCAGAGGTGCTGAAAGAACCCGGAGGTAAACAGGAAAAAAGCTATTTAAAAATATGTGTATTTTTTTGGGCGCCAAAAGCGTAACAAAGCATACCAATATTTTGCATACTCCTCCCACATAGTGTTACCATAGGTTATTAGTCATTTTAGACCTGTGTGAAATTGGATACATTTGTTTGCCTTATAGATAAATTTGAAATAAGTGTATTAAGGGAGTAATTATAAAGACAGAAAACGCAGTTCTGACCTGGTTGTAAAGGTTTACGCAGAACAAATGTGGGTTGTGTTTGTGAGCGATTATAGTTTGTATTGCTCACATTTATAGAGATTGTGTGGTTTGTTTTATTGCGGATGCACGTTTGTACACGTGGTCCGGACAAAGTACAGGGTCGCACGCGCGGCGTAAAAGGCACGCACGGTAGCGTTTGTACACAAGGTTGCATAGGAGTACGGACGCTAAGCACAAATCACGTGATAGTTTGTTCAATTAAAAGGTGGAATAGTATACATTTAATACAATAGCACATAACTATCTGATTTCAAAAACAGGTTACTTTAAAAATTTAGTTTAAAACTGTAAGTACCTCTGGGGTAAAGTAACCAACCTAGGGGAGTGGAAATTTTCTGTACAGAAAAGAAAAACAAGGTGTATTTGAGTGAGTGAAAGTGGAGTGAGTGGAGTTGAACCCCGGAAATTCGGGTCCTGTGGTACGCCAAGTAAGTGGAGGCTTGGTGGTGTGAGGCGGCTGACTTACGTTAATACAGATAGAGATAATATGCAAATTGTGAGGAGATTTGTAGAGGAGCGTGAGATAGAATTGTGCATTGTGAAGTTTAGAAATTGTGAATTGAAGATTAAAGGTTTTGTATTACGCTCCGGCTGAGGAGTGCAGCTTGTATATTCGACTCCAGTGATCGTAGGGCGGATAGGTAACAAGTACCTATACGCTGTGCGATTGGACCGCATGTTTGTGGGTGCAATACGTAGCTCAACTTGATACCCCTTTTTAAGCTTTGTGTAAAATCACAGTATCATTAGCGCTGTGTAGAGCACATGCAGGCGTGATTTGTGTACGTCAAAAGGAAAGTTTTCGCTGGTCTCTCTCAGGAAAATCTTCAACGGTAGATATTCATTGTAAAAGGTAAGTTACTCCTAAAATTTCCAGTGAATAGAAGCCAGTTAGGGCCTGACTGGGTACGCGGTGGTCACTATTGGAGTGAGTCGTGGTACATCAGCGGAGAAGGAGTGAGTGAAAGCGTTAGGTGTCTTTCACCATCTATTGTGTTGTGCATTCTGGGATTGTGTTTACAGGCAAAAAGTTCGCAATGGGATCCAATTGCACAAGCAGTGGACGTTTGGTAGCTAGGGTTCAGGCTGGAGAATTGCGGCCCAGGGGGTCAGCACGGTTTATTTGTGTGAGAAATATGGTTCACAGGCTTTTTGCAATGAATGGGTACGTAAGACTGCTAAAGATAGGGCAGTATTCCCTGGGGTGGGTAGCTTTGAATCAGAGGTACTGCAGAACATAAGGATTCAAATATGTCTGATTAAATCTTGAAAACAAAGGGTCAGACATACCGATTATTTAAACCTATGGCAGCAAGAGGGGGAGGTGCAGAAGGGTCTAGCTCACACAGCAGGTTCCAAACCTAGTGGGAAAGTGATTGTGAGTGCACCACCACCACCATATGTTGATGGGGAGAAATTGACTACAAGCAATGGTACATTGGTAAAGGATAGGAAAGTGATTGATCAATGTGTTAACCCTAACCCTTGCCAGTTGTATCCCATCTTAAATTTTCCCCAGGATTGTGAACAGGAAGATGAGCCCAGCATGAAATCGGCACTCTCTCTAGCAGCCACCATAAGGGACACCCAGGTGGGCACGGCCCAACCACCAAGATTAGTAGCAATACCCCACAGCGGAGGGGTGAGTGATGTTGTGTCCACTGGTAAGTATGGTACCATACACTATGCAGAGACGATAGCTCCCCGCATTATAGAATCAAACAAAAATGATATAAACTAAATCCTGTCAGAGTGATTGCAGTTCCCAATGGGAGAACTGATAGTCAGGGAGTAACTCCCATCAGGAACATTGCCATGCATTGTCCTTCGTCCCGAGCAAAGTTAAGGTCAATTATGTCAGAATTCCCCGATCCCAGAAAAGATCTAGTCGGATGCCAGAAATTTGTTAAACAGTTAGGTAACGCCCATGAACCCACAAATAAAGATTGGCGAACAGTGCTACGGGTGTGTTTACCCTCAAATATTGACATCACAAAATTAATAATGGATTGTAAGTTAGATGCAGAGGTACCTCTCACTGATGAGTACAATCAGGAGAACGTAAAGCAAATCAATCTGCAGTTAGGAGTATATTTCCCTACTGTTGTTAAATGGAATAAATTCTTCTACATAAGACAAAAGGAAGGTGAAATGGCATCTGAATATTTCCATCGAACACTGCAGGAAATAGCTAGATACACTGGGATTGAGGATATTAAGGATAATGCACAACACAGGGAGGTAGCTGTCTGTGTTAATGGACGGTTTAAAGGAGGCACTAATGACAAGGGTGCAAACCTCTCTACCTAACTGGAGAGGTATCTTGGTGGCTGCGTTGGGAGAGTCCGCTATCGAGCATGATCGTAACATCAGCAAACACAGGGAGTCGCTAGGGGATAAGCTGATGACGGTGAGTATACAGGCACTTACAGGAAAGTCCTATCAGCCAAAACCCCAGACCCCTGATGGTAAGTCACGGTCAATAGTATGTTTCTATTGTAAGAAGGAAGGACATTTTGCAAGGGACTGTAGGAATAAAGGGACACATAACGTATACAGACCCCTTAGACCTGAATACGAGCCACACTACAATTCACATAATTGGGATCAGGGACCATATAGAAGAGAATACAAGCCACATAGAGGGGAGACAAGGAGGTACCCACCCAGGAGAAACTGGCAGGCCTCCGAAAACTCACAGCTAACCCCCTCACATATTGTAGCTGCCAATGCGCTGCGGGAGGGTCCCACTACACAATAGGGGTTGGGCCACACCTGTAGTCTGCAGCCAGTGAAGTTGATTGCTAGCCTTGGTAGTGAACCTGAGGTCATGGTTGATGTAGCTGGTGTACCATTACCTTTTCTTGTAGATACAGGGGCGGCCAGGTCAGTGTTGAATTACACATCAGGTGTAAAAACCACGGGTAAAACGATTTTCGGCAATAGGAGTAACAGGTACAGTGCAACAGTACCCTTTAAGTAGACCTGCAGAGATTACGATAGGGCCCTTGCAGACAAAACATTCCTTTCTGCTGGCTGCATCGGCTCCGACTAATCTACTCGGCAGAGATTTATTGTGTAAAATGAGGTGTGTCATATATTGTACTCCTGAGGGTGTCTTCTTGGATATACCTGAGAACCACGCACAAGAAGTGCAAGATATACTAGACACCCCTCAAAGGCTAATGTCGCATTCTACTGTTATAGACAAGTGTCCATCAAAGGTAGAGGAAATGATCTCGCAAATACTGGGTTCCCTTTGGGCCAAAGATGGACAGGACACTGGATTGTGGCGAATGTAGCTCCAGTAGTGGTACAAGTAAAAGATGACAGGATAGCTCCAAAAATCCCTCAATATCCTCTAAATCCAGAGGTAGAGTTAGGAGTGTACCCTGTCATAGAGCGGCTGCTACAGCAGGGCATCTTAGTCAGGACATCCAGCACCGCCAATAGTCCCATCTTCCCTGTGAAAAAGAGTGGGGGGAGGGGTTACAGGCTAGTGCAGGATCTAAGAGGGATAAACAAAATAGTTGAGAGCCAATTCCCCGTAGTGCCCAATCCAGCTGTCATCCTCATGCAAATTCCCTCTACTGCAAAATTCTTCACTGTCATTGACCTCTGTTCTGCTTTCTTTTCTGTCCCTCTTCACCCTGACAGCCAATACCTCTTTGCCTTTACGTACAGGGGAGTACAGTACACCTGTACTCGTCTCCCCCAAGGTTTCATTGACAGCCCGAGTATTTTCTCCCAGGCCTTGCATGACTGTTTACAATCCTTTCAACCTGAGAGTGGATCAGTGCTAATACAGTATGTTGATGACTTGTTGTTATGTTCTGACCCATTCGAGTCATCCTTGAAAGATACTAAACAGCTTCTGTTTCATCTTTCCCAGACAGGACACAAGGTTTCAAAGGATAAGTTGTAGTTGTGCTGGACCAGGGTTAAATACTTGGGACACTGCTTGACGCAAGGACTTAGGCACCTGACCGCTGATAGGATACAGGCGATTCGCGACATGACCTTGCCGCAAACTCAGCAACAGGTCCGCACTTTCCTCGGAATGTGTGGGTACTGTCGGAACTGGATTCCAGGGTTCTCCATACTAGCCCTACCCTTACAGGAAATGGTCTCTTCGAACAAACCAGAACGGGTCTCACACACAGATGAGTCCGAACTGGCATTTAGAAACTAAAACAGTGCTTATCTCAAGCACCTGCATTGGGTATGCCAGATTATGAAAAGCGCTTTGAATTGTACGGTACTGAAAGTGCTTGGTGCGCAGCAGGAGTCTTAACACAGAGACATAGCTTACTACAGTGCACAGTTGGACACTGTAGCGCGGTCTCTCCCCACTTGCTTGCGAAGTGTTGCAGCGATAGATTTGCTGGTATGTAAAAGTGAGGACGTAGTGTTAGGGCATGACTTGACCATCCATACACCTTATGCAGTATCAGCCTTGCTGAACTCCGCCCAAACCAGACATGTCTCATCTGCTCGGTTTACAAAGTGGGAATTATCACTGATGTCTCCCTGTAAACATCACCATTAAGAGATGCAGCTCACTAAATCCTGTAACTTACTTGCCAAGTGTGCCTGGACAGGCACAAAGGGTGGAGGGTGAGAATGATAGTGAAGGAGGATTTAGTGCAGATACTGACACGCATGATTGTATGGAATACCTGAACCAAACCTTTACAGCAAGACCTGACATCAGTGACAACCCACTGGAAGGAGTAGACTTTACCTTCTACACTGACGGTAGTTGCCACAGACAGACGGAATCGGGAGACTTGTGCACTAGATATGCAGTTGTAGATGACGAAGATATCATAGAAGCTGAACCCCTTGGCCCACCACACTCAGTACAAGTTGTTGAGCTGGTCGCCCTGACCAGAGCATGTAAGTTGGCCAAAGGTAAGTCAGCTAATATATACATGGACTCTAGGTACGCCTTTGGAGTGGTGCATGAATTTGGGGCCCTGTGGTGCCTCAGATATTTCATGACGGCAGCTGGCACACCTGTAGCGCATGCGTCCCACATCAAAAGGCTTCTGACAGCAATACAGGAACCAGACAGAGTGGCTGTTATCAAGTGTAAAGCACACACAATCAAGACCCAATCTTACTTGGTGACAGCCGGGCAGACGAAGCTGCTAAATCAGCAGCAAGCACAACCATACAAAGGAACATCACATCATTGATGACATTTGAAACAGTTAACATGCAACAGTTGATTGAAATGCAAAATTTGTGTTTCCTACAGGAAAAGGCAGTCTGGAAGGCGAAGGAATATGGTCAGGAGTTCTCAGGACTTTGGACATATGGACACGGTAAAGCCAGTGGCACCCAGAACATATCTCCCAAGTCTAGCTGAGGCGGCACACGGTCTGACTCATCTGGGCAAGGAGGGTATGTGCAAGCTAGTAAGAGCCTACTGGAGTGCACCAGGATTCTCTTCTCATGCAGGTAAGAAAGCAATGACATGTCTTACTTGCTTGAGGAAGAATATTGGTAAGGCAATACCAACGGAGCCATCCCATATCCCTCCTGCAGACGGACCTTTCCTGTAGGAATTTGAAATATGTGTTAGTATATACTGATGTGTTTTCCAACTGGGTAAAAGCAAACCCTGCTTCCACAAATACTGTTGTGTTCACTGCAAAAAAAATCGTGCAGGAATTTGTGTGCAGATATGGTATCCCTAGAATGATTGAAAGTGATAGGGGTACCCATTTTACAGGTGAAGTCTTTCAGGTCATGTGCAAACTGATGGGAATTAATAGTAAGCTCCATATTCCGTACTGACCACAGGCAAGTGCGAAGGTGGAGAGAATGAACAACACTATTAAGAATAAGCTGAGCAAAGTGATGGCTGAAACTGGATTGTTGTGGCCAAAAGCTTTGCCACTAGTGTTGTACAGCATCAGAACCACTCCCAAGTCACCGCTTAACTTATCACCCAATGAAGTTCTTTTTGGTCGACAACCACATGTAATGATCGACCCCCAGGATGATTTGAAGTGCAATAATGAAATAACTGTGAAATATTTGGTTAGGATGAGCCAGCAGCTGAGAAATCAACAACGAAATCTAAAGCTGGTGATTCCTGACCTACCGAACAGTAATTGAGCCTGGGGATTATGTGATGATACAAAATTTTCTACGCTCAGGTTGCCTCATTGACAGTTGGGAAGGATCGTACCAAGACTTGTTAACCAGCACAACAGCACTAAAAGTCGCAGAAAGAGAGACTTGGGTCCAATCGTCCCACTGCAAGAAGGTCGCGGACCCGGAGAAAACTCGTGACAAAGAGCAAGGCGAAGAGAACCTCGTATCACTAGAGTGTTTGTTCCGGGAAAGCTGAGAGGCAGGACTGTTGAAACGGCATCTGAGTGCGGAGAGCAAGAAGACCAAATGCGGTTGTTGTACCAATTTTCTTTTTTCACCTCCCACTGTCTTTTTCTCTTTCTCCCCCTTCTTATCTCCCTTCTTCTTCCCTTAATGAAATGGATCTACCCCAAGAGACTGCGTTTCGGGTTCTGCTAGTAATTCTGTTTTTGCTCAGGACAATTTATTTTGGTGAGGGTCCCAGAGAAGTCGAGCAAGGATCTGGAATGGATTCTTATGGCAAGTAGGGATTTGTAGGATCTCAGGAGCAACACATCACTCGAGTAAAGGCTGGAATCAGTAAGCGCTCTGGATGTCATGGAGCTCGGAGGCAATGTGAGGGGTTATTGTCTGATGAATATTGTATTTGTAGAATTGCGAGAACATAGTCAAAGATGGGTGCATCCAGAGGTGTCAGTCCAACATTCATATCAACATGGACCGACATCCGTTGAGTGATTACCACTCATTAGTGGGTAAGGTCTTAAACCAGACAGAATGTTGGGTGTGCTCACAGGTACCTCAAGGACAGAGTAAGTCAGGATTACTACCATACCCTTTAGCAATAGATGAGGTACTCAAATTATGGGGTGGGAGACCGGTGGACAAGAAATTCAATATATCTAGGCCCCCTAGCTTGAAGCTCCACCAGTACAATGTAGATAGGTCCCTGTTGTGTTTTAATATTTCCAATTTCCTAAAACCAGGAAATTGGGAAGTGACTTGGAATAGCCAGACAATGACCTTTTCACACAGAGCTGATAGGATTCCTATTGACTCTGAACTTGTACGCAAGATAGCCAACAGTGGAAAGTATTTTCGGTACCAGTATACACGTGGAAGCAAAACCATGTGGGTTGGAAAGGTATCGCAGGGGTATTGTGCCCATATCACCCAGCCTGATACTTGTACTGAGAAAATGAGATAATTAGGGATTGGTTTCTTTACCTGGAAAATTTGCAATATGGTGATGTTACATTTTGTCCCCTATGTTCTCCCAGATGATGCCTATTTCATATGTGGGAGGAGAGCATACAAGTGGCTAACTCCGAGCTCTGAGGGATTGTGTTATATTGGGAGAGTACTACCAGAGGTCATGACCATAACACATGATAAAATGAAAGACATTCACCGCAGCGCTCAGACTCCTTATACTCATACCCACTATGAACACATCATCAAGAGACACCTCATAGATAGGGCAGAGCACGCAGCCTCTGATTTGATCCCCGAATCCACCGGGATTCAGTTCCTTCTCGCATTAGATATCACCCGTACTGCTAGAGGAACTATAAATTATAGGTACATCCATGCGCTAGCGAACTTGATAGATAATATCACTGAGATGTATGATGACACCTTCAGGTATACAGGAAGGGAGTTACAAGATTACAAGAAAGAGCTGATCCAGCACAGAATGGTCCTTAATTACGATACAGCTGTGACGGGTGGGTACTGTGTTACCCTGGCAACTCAATATGGCTTGAAGTGTTGTACATATATCACGAAATAGCACTGACGACCCCACGGAGATCATTGATCAAAAGATGGATGAGATCTTACAGTTGAAGTGGGCAGGAGGAAGCACAATCTTACCTTGACGGCTGTGGGTAATGAACTGACTGGCTGGGTCTCATGGTTGAACCCAAGCAAATGATTCTCAGGGTTAGGAGAGTACAGAATGTTATTATGAGTGTGGGGAAGTTTCTCCTTTGTATCCTGGGAGTCATCATAATTATTGGTCTGATATTCAGGTGTGTTCGAATTCTAACGCGGCGCAAGCACGGCACAAATTTGATGAATCTAAGGAGTGAGGGCGTTCTCACAGCAGCAGATTTGGTTTATGACCCATCAATAGAAACAGTGTTATGATAAGGATTGCAAATGAATTTCATGGCCTGTTTCTTTCACCATTTTTCTCTGTCTCCCCCTATATCCAGAAAACATCCAACCGGAAAAGACGTCAACCCTACCCAATGTTTATGTGAATGTATTTTTATATATATATGTGTCTTATCTTCATCTCTGCAACCCTCAGTTAATGGCACACATAGTTGACAGGTGTTATACACATATAGTAGCATTCACATATGTTTCCCCTCCATGTATCATCAACTAAATGTGCTCCCCAATTGTTGGAAAAAGAAGCCAAAAAGAGCTCGGTAGTGTTTGTCTGCCCATTTACAGACCCTTAATACGGGATGAGAAGGATTTAATGTATACTTCGCAATACCACGAAACTTTCTTAGAACATATACGGCATGATGATACATGCCCCTCAGACATTGATTCATACATACATGCTTTTACTATCCCACTAGGCTATACATTTCCCACCTACAACTCTCCCCCGATCATCCAAGCTGTGTATATATTGTATAGGTAATATTTTTAGTTTATTAGTTAAGAGTGGCAGTTATTGATGACTGCCAAAGGGTGGATTGTCGAAGTCGGAAAATATTACAGTACACACATCACGGACAAACTCCACACAGATGGCCTCCGTGCGCATACTTGTTATGCCGTGCGTGCGCATATTCGCAAGTTGCATATGACCGCTCACGCGGCCCTGTGTTTTAGCGCGTGGTATGAGTAATTACGGTAGCATTGGTACTCACATGGAAAAGCCACAAAGACATATCTCCTATTTAATCCACATAGTGCACAATGTACACATAGCCCACACACACCACACCAGCAAGTTATACTTGTATAAAAGGTACAACAACAAAGGGATTCACCTTTACAGGATATGAGGGGACAGCATTAGGTTATAAGGTGGTGTTTGGTATCCAATTGTAGAGTATTTTAAAGGCAACATTCCGGTAGCAGTTTGCAGAAGATAGCACGCTCCTGCACATTGTTATGTGCAGGAATAGGATATTAATATTATACTGTGTTTACTGTACTCTGATATTTGGCGGGAACCCAGTGGAGACCAACTGCAAGTACACCTGGAACACACATCGCCCACCTATTCAAACCAACCTATGACCCCTCCTGTACTGTAAATGACCAGCCCTTTGACCTATGGATGAAGAGGTTACAGTTTCCATTGTATTGTGTTTTTACCAACTGTATAAAAGTCAAAGCTGCCTAGCCGGTCACTCTCTCTCTGAAGGTCATCTTGCCTAATTGATCTGAGCACCAGACCATGTGGTGCTGGCAAAACCAAACGTATGTACCATTGTATTGTAGCCTCTTTTCTGTTATTGTAATTGTATATTTGTTGTAACCCCCTTTTATCAATTATATGTTGGCGGGTCAGATCCCAACAGCTTAATTACAATTGGTGTCGTGTCTCTTTCCCTGCTAAGGTTATAAGTGTATTTCAGGCACACGTGTAGCTGCATAGTGCTCACGGCGTGTCGGTGTGTGTGTATGCACCGCGTGTGCTTTGTACGTCCGTCATGGCATGTATACGCAAAGTGCGCACATGGTACGGGGCTTTGTACGCTAACTGAGTAAAAAGTACGTAGGTTAAGGATTGAATACAGTGGCCACAGCGGCTCGATTTTAAAGTGTATTGAGTGTATTAAAGTATTGCTTTTAGTCCTGTTAGTAAATCAGCATTTACACTAGATAGGCCAAGTGGTTCATATTTACCATCAAATTCTATATTTCTATGGTTCTATATAACCTCTGCGACTTCAGATAGATAGATTTACACATACACACAAACACACACACACACACATTTGATGGGATGCATCAATGTACATTTTGCAGTCAAACATACGAAAATGATGTTTTTGGAGATTTGGCCACTTACTGCGTATGCACCAAGCTCGGGAATGCAATACATTCATGATGTGTCCGCATACCCCTCTTGATCCCACTTGATCCCCTTCCACATCCCACATTGTGGTTTCCTTCCCTTTCTACATTATAAATTGAGCTCCACTTCCTCTGACCCTTCCACACTGCACTAATGCAGTGGCATAACGAGGGTGGGGCAACTGGTGTATGTACTCTGGGCACCAGTGCAGGGGGGACACCATCCCTTGCCATTGCCAGCTCTATAGCTACTTTACGACAGGTAGTACAGTCAGTGTCTTCTCCAATCCCGGCATTGAGCAGCAGAGCAGTCATGCGACCAGACTGTACCTGCAGCAGCTGCACCCATGACTCACCCACGGCAATAGTGTCTGGAAGTGCTGATGAGTCACGCTGGCTGTCAGAGAGGACCCAAGACTGAGGAGGGAAGGAAGGAGGCCCTTTACTTTGGTAGGTAAACTATTGGGAGGAGCTAGGGAGCACAACAGTATTGGCCACTTCTTACCATCCATTTTTATTAATTCCATTGTTTGGTTATAAGCCCTCATTTAATGATTGGCAGTTTAATTTAATTAATAATAATAATAATAATAATAATAATAATAATAATAATACAAGCCATAAGCTATTAAATCTAGTTTATTTTTAATTATGTATACATAATACTAAATTGGACCGCTTACAGGGGCAGTCTGAGCATATCCTTCCAATCAACACTCCATTCAAGATCATGTGTTACAGTAAAATAGCAATATTTTGATGTTACTGGTAAATATTGGACTGATAACAATAAAAGGGGCTTACAAGTGTTGCTTGTTTTGTTGTGCCTCACATGCCTAAATTCACCATTGATGATAAGTCTAATAGCTCCAACCCCCATCATTTGGTGAAGAAATAAAGTATAACCACATGGTAGCCTTACTTCAGTGCAGTCTACTCTACATGGCCCATATAGTAGTGATGTGCACCGGACATTTTTCGGGTTTTGTGTTTTGGTTTTGGATTCGGTTCCGCGGCCGTGTTTTGGATTCGGACGCGTTTTGGCAAAACCTCACCGAAAATTTTTTGTCGGATTCGGGTGTGTTTTGGATTCGGGTGTTTTTTTCAAAAAACCCTAAAAAACAGCTTAAATCATAGAATTTGGGGGTCATTTTGATCCCATAGTATTATTAACCACAATAACCATAATTTCCACTCATTTCCAGTCTATTCTGAACACCTCACACCTCACAATATTATTTTTAGTCCTAAAATTTGCACCGAGGTCGCTGGATGGCTAAGCTAAGCGACACAAGTGGCCGACACAAACACCTGGCCCATCTAGGAGTGGCACTGCAGTGTCAGGCAGGATGGCACTTCAAAAAAATAGTCCCCAAACAGCACATGATGCAAAGAAAAAAAGAGGCGCACCAAGGTCGCTGTGTGACTAAGATAAGCGACACAAATGGCCAACACAAACACCTGGCCCATCTAGGAGTGGCACTGCAGTGTCAGGCAGGATGGCACTTCAAAAAAATTGTCCCCAAACAGCACACGATGCAAAGAAAAAAAGAGGCGCACCAAGGTCGCTGTGTGACTAAGATAAGCGACACAAGTGGCCGACACAAACACCTGGCCCATCTAGGAGTAGCACTGCAGTGTCAGGCAGGATGGCACTTCAAATAAATTGTCCCCAAACAGCACATGATGCAAAGAAAAAAAGAGGCGCACCAAGGTCGCTGTGTGACTAAGCTAAGCGACACAAGTGGCCGATACAAACACCTGGCCCATCTAGGAGTGGCACCGCAGTGTCAGACAGGATGGCACTTCAAAAAAATAGTCCCCAAACAGCACATGATGCAAAGAAAAAAAGAGGCGCACCAAGGTCGCTGTGTGACTAAGCTAAGCGACACAAGTGGCCGACACAAACACCTGGCCCATCTAGGAGTGGCACTGCAGTGTCAGACAGGATGGCACTTCAAAACAATTGTCCCCAAACGGCACATGATGCAAAGAAAAAAAGAGGCGCACCAAGGTCGCTGTGTGACTAAGATAAGCGACACAAGTGGCCGACACAAACACCTGGCCCATCTAGGAGTGGCACTGCAGTGTCAGGCAGGATGGCACTTCAAAAAAATAGTCCACAAATAGCACATGATGCAAAGAAAAAAAGAGGCGCACCAAGGTCGCTGTGTGACTAAGATAAGCGACACAAGTGGCCGACACAAACACCTGGCCCATCTAGGAGTGGCACTGCAGTGTCAGGCAGGATGGCACTTCAAAAAAATTGTCCCCAAACAGCACATGATGCAAAGAAAAAAAGAGGCGCACCAAGGTCGCTGTGTGACTAAGCTAGTTTACTTGACGACACAGAGGTAGGTAGAGCAGTGGCCTACTGTACCGTAATGCTATATATTATATACTGGTGGTCAGCAAACTGTGCAAAACTGAAATGCACCACAGGTATGGATGGATAGTATACTTGACGACACAGAGGTAGGTACAGCAGTGGCCTTCCGTACCGTACTGCTATATATAGTATAATGGTGGTCACTGTGTCAGCAAACTGCAAAACTAAAGTGCACCACAGGTATAGAATGTAGATGGATAGTATACTTAACGACACAGAGGTAGGTACAGCAGTGGCCT
Organism: Pseudophryne corroboree; assembly: GCF_028390025.1. Taxonomy (NCBI): domain Eukaryota; kingdom Metazoa; phylum Chordata; class Amphibia; order Anura; family Myobatrachidae; genus Pseudophryne; species Pseudophryne corroboree. Next base: position 242,724,138 of record NC_086444.1, on the reverse strand, counting down.
TCCGTACCGTACTGCTATATATAGTATACTGGTGGTCACTGTGTCAGCAAACTGCAAAACTAAAATGCACCACAGGTATAGAATGTAGATGGATAGTATACTTAATGACGACACAGAGGTAGGTACAGCAGTGGCCTACCGTACCGTACTGCTATATATAGTATACTGGTGGTCACTGTGTCAGCAAACTGCAAAACTAAAATGCAGCATAGGTATAGAATGTAGATGGATAGTATACTTAATGACGACACAGAGGTAGGTACAGCAGTGGCCTACCATACCGTACTGCTATATATAGTGTACTGGTGGTCACTGTGCCAGCAAACTGCAAAACTAAAATGCCCCACAGGTATAGAGTGTAGATGGATAGTATACTTAATGACGACACAGAGGTAGGTACAGCAGTGGCCTTCCGTACCGTACTGCTATATATAGTATACTGGTGGTCACTGTGTCAGCAAACTGCAAAACTAAAATGCACCACAGGTATAGAATGTAGATGGATAGTATACTAAATGATGACACAGAGGTAGGTACAGCAGTGGCCTTCCCTACCGTACTGCTATATATACTGGTGGTCACTGTGTCAGCAAACTGCAAAACTAAAATGCACCACAGGTATAGAATGTAGATGGATAGTATACTTAATGACGACACAGAGGTAGGTACAGCAGTGGCCTTCCGTACCGTACTGCTATATATACTGGTGGTCACTGTGTCAGCAAACTGCAAAACTAATATGCACCACAGGTATAGAATGTAGATGGATACTAGTATACTTAATGACGACACAGAGGTAGGTACAGCAGTGGCCTACTGTACCGTAATGCTATATATTATATACTGGTGGTCACTGGTCAGCAACACTCTGCACTGTACTCCTCCTATATAATATTATACTGGTGGTCCCCAGTCCCCACAATAAAGCAGCACACTGAGCACAGATATGGAGTGTTTTTCAGGCAGACAACGTATACTGGTGGTCACTGTCAGCAAAACTCTGCACTGTACTCCTGCTATATAATACAGCTGCTCCCCAGTCCCCACAATTAAGCAGTGTGAGCACAGATATATGCAGCACACTGAGCACAGATATGGAGTGTTTTTCAGGCAGACAACGTATTTCTGGTGGTCACTGTCAGCAAAACTCTGCACTGTACTCCTCCTATATACAGCTGCTCCCCAGTCCCCACAATTAAGTAATAAGCAAGCAAGCAATGCATCAACATAAACGGAGAGGACGCCAGCCACGTCCTCTCCCTAACATTTCCAATGCACGAGTGAAAATGGCGGCGACGCGCGGCTGCTTATATAGAATCCGAATCTCGCGAGAATCCGACAGCGGGATGATGACGTTCGGGCGCGCTCGGGTTACCCGAGCCATACGGGAGAATCCGAGTATGGCTCGGACCCGTGTAAAAAGGGTGAAGTTCGGGGGGGTTCGGTTTCCGAGAAACCGAACCCGCTCATCACTACCATATAGCACATCCTGAAGTGGAGTCAACACTACAATTTGTGAAAAATGGGCTTATAGATAAACATCATGTAGAAAGGAACTCATATACAGTATGACAACATGAAAAGTTACACCTGAATGACCTTAAAGCCACAGAAGCCATACAAGCACACAGTAAGAAAAGAGAACAGGTTTCAAATGCAAGAAACGGAAAACATCTGTTAAAATATTGCTGTATATGCAAAAATAGATATTATTTCAGAAAGGGTACAAGCAAAAAGTTAAAATCACACTCATTGATATATGCAAATCAGTGAAGTGGAACTATTAAAATAAAAGAAGGCCACCTATCCCATAGTAGGCACATATATTTGGGAGCAAAAAGTAACATGAGTGAGTGAAACTTTTTTAAAGAACCTGACCTTCACAACAAAGAGAAATTCTATCTTACAGATGCAAGTAGAATCGCCACTGAAGAAATTAGACACAGCTTACTAGTGTGCTCCAGTACAAATAGGAACAATCTGGCAGTACCAGTAAAGAATCTGTTGTACATTCATAGCTTGTAAGGTTAGCTCTTGTCTGTACGGTGCATGGTGACTAAAGAATGTACCATCAAATTCCAAAATGACATGTAAATTATTCTGAAAGGATGCTAGCTGATAGCCAGAGTCAAAGTGGATGAACATCAGTACCATTTTATAAGTGCAGAGTACAGGTGATACTAAGCATACATCAACACAAATATTAGAAGAAAGATAAGAAGTTTTGCACTGGATGGACAGAACAAGTTAACCTATTGGGATAATTGAGTTGAAGGCTGCGCTAACCACTCTAATGTTTCTGTATAATGTGGTGGGTGTGCTGCCTGTGAGGATTGAGGGGATCCACCCTCCCCCAATGGATATTCGTGTACAGAAGATATTCCTCTGGCGCTTCCCCTTATACAGGCGTATATATGTGCTACTTAATATATGCAATTGCTAAAATGAATACATATAGAGTGTTTATATGATATAATTTAAATGTATTAAAAGTATTCACACTTTAGATTGAATTCAAATGTGTTTATTAATAAGCTAAAAACCGGTACACACATGAAAGACAAAGACACAACATATAATCGCGGAAGACAAGTAATGGATGTGCATACCCTAAAAAGAATCCAAAGTCATATGGGAGTGACGCACTCTATAGCTTCTTACTCACACCCACTGGATCTGAATTGTAATGTTTCACATGAAGCGTCGATGATCGATAGGAGAAGGGGACAGTGATTGCCATATCACCCACAGCACCCTTCTAGTTTGCCGGCAAACTACCTCTGCCTCACTCCATTTGGCATTGATTGAACAGCAATAAGGACAGCAAAGGTTTGGAAAAATCTGAACATTCTCAATTTGGATTTACTTTTAAATCATTTCATCCTGTTGGAATACAAAACATTACAATTCAGATCCAGTGGGTGTGTGTAAGAAGCTATAGAGTGCGTCACTCCCACATGACTTTGGATTCTTTTTAGGGTATGCACACCTTGGGGTAAATTTACTAAGATGGGAATTCTATTTAAGATGGGATGTTGCCCATAGCAACCAATCAGATTCCACTTCTCATTTATCTAGCACCTTCTAGAAGATAATACCTGAATTCTGATTGGTTGCTATGGGCAACATCCCATCTTAAATAGAACTCCCATCTTAGTAAATTTACCCTCTTGTCTCTTCCATGATTATATGTTGTGTCTTTGTCTTTCATCAGGGGCATAGGGAGGGCGGTTCCAGTGGAGCGCAAGCTCCAGGTGCCGGAAACTTCAGAGGGCGCCTGGACGTTGCGTGAGCCCAGCAGCATGAAGCCTCCTCTCCCCCTCCCCTGTCCAGCAGCATGAAGCCTCCTCTCCCTCTCCCCTGTCCAGCAGCATGAAGCCTCCTCTCCCCCTCCCCTGTTTAGCTTATTAATAAATATATTTGTGTGTGTGCACGCCGCAGACCCAAAAAGGGGCAGAGCTTTACCGGAAAATGGGCGGAGCTACACAGGACCAGACTGCAGCCTGCAACACAGGAGGATGACATGCTGCAACTCCCGCCTGCCAGATTTCCTTAGGTAAGTGGATGGAGATTGAATGAGTGAGTGAAACTGTGTGTGTGTGTGTGTGTGTGTGTGTGTGTGTGTGTGTGTGTGTGTGTGTGTGTGTATACAGTATCTGTGTACTGTATATGTATGTGTAACTGTGTATGTGTGTAATGTATGTACAGTATGTATGTGTGTGTATGTGGTGTGTGTGTATGTATGACTGTAGCATAATGTGTGTAATCATCACTGATACAGAGGATGTTACGTGTGTAAGCGTCACTGGTGCAGGGGGCATTACGTGTAAGCGTCACTGGTACAGGGGGCGTTACGTGTGTAAGCGTCACTCATACAGGGGGCTTTACGTGTAAGCGTCACTGGTACAGCGGGCATTACGTGTAAGCATCACTGCTACAGGGGGCATTACGCATGTAAGCGTCACTGCTAAAAGGGGGCATTACGTGTAAGTGTCACTGGTACAGGGGGTGTTACGTGTAAGTGTCAATGGTACAGGGGGTGTTACATGTGTAAGTGTCAGTACTACAGGGGGCATTACACGTGTAAGCAGCACTGATACAGGGGTAATTACGTGTGTAAGCGTCACTGCTACACGGGGCATTACGTGTGTAAGCGTCACTGCTACAGGGGGCATTACACGTGTAAGCGCCACTGCTATAGGGGGCGTTATGTGTACGCGTAACTGGTACAGGGGGAATTACGTGTGTAAGCATCACTGCTACAGCGGTCATTACAAGTGTAAGCATCACTGCTACAGGGGGCATTACGTGTGTAAGCGTCACTGCTACAGGGGGTGTTACGTGTGTAAGCGTCACTGCTACAGGGGGTGTTACGTGTGTAAGCGTCACTGCTACAGGGGGTGTTACGTGTGTAAGCGTCACTGCTATAGGGGGTGTTATGTGTAAGCGTAACTGGTATAGGGGGCATTACATGTGTAAGCATTACTGCTACAGGAGGTGTTACGCGTGTAAGCGTCACTGCTATAGGGGGCGTTATGTGTAAGCGTAACTGGTACAGGGGGCGTTACGTGTAAGCGTCACTGCTACAAAGGGTGTTACGTGTGTAAGCGTCACTGCTACAGGGGACATTACATGTGAGCATCACTGATACAGGGGGCTTTATGTGTAAGCATCACTGGTACAGGGGGTGTTACATGTGTAAGCGTCACTGGTACAGGGGGCGTTACGTGTGTAAGCGTCACTACTACAGCGGGCATTGTGACTACTATAGAGGGCGTTGGGTATAAGCGGCATTACTACATGGTTCATTGTGTGTATAAACGGCACTACCACAGGGGGCATTATGTGTGTAAGCGTCACTGCTACAGGGGGAATTATGTGCGCTTTCCCTTTGTAAAGTATGGGAGGGCGCAAATTTATAGTTTGCAGGTGGGTGCCAAACACCCTAGCACCGGCCCTGCACGCTGCACTTCTTTTGTAGCCTTGCCCGACCCGGGCGGCCTGGGATGGCAGCAGCAGTGAGATAGAGCAGCACACACAGCAGGGTTCTGACTGGCCATACCTGCTTAGCTCCAGTCACGGAGGTGGCTGCATAGGCTGAGGCTCCATATGAGAGGCAGGCAATGCAGTATGACAGTTTGGAGGAGGCAGAAACCTGGCTGCAGTGAGAAAGCTTCTCCCTTCACACACACCAGCTGGGGGAGGAGATGGGGGAGTGGTCATATTAGAGGCAGGCTGCAGCACAGTACTTTGTATTCAGATATAGCTGAGAGGTCTGTAGTATCCCACATTCACTGGACGAGATGCAGTTATAATGCCAGCTGTCAGGGTCCCAGCAATCAGGAGACCGACGCGGAAATCTCGACATCCAACATTTTACTGGTGGTTGGAATCCGAAACCCACCCATAATTCCCACTCGGGCCTGAAGCATGGAGAGCAGACTCACTGCCGGTATACCAGCAGGCGGGATGCCACTGTCGGTATACTGACAGCCGGCATCCCGTCTGCTGGTATATCATACCGCATCTCACCAAACACCCAGCTTACTACTTTCATATGTATTGCACTGCAGCCATAGACCAGTATATACTGTAGGTAATTTTTTTTCCCCGTAGGGGACATTGTGTGAGTGCTTTTCTTCCCCCCCCCCCCCCCCTGTGGAGGCTATTGTGCTTTTTTCCCCGTGGGGTTCAGTGCTTTTTTCCCTGTTGGGAACTATATGTTTGTGTGTATATAGGGGGGAGGGGGAGGGGGCAGGGCGCCGTGACGTGAGCTTGCTCCGGGAGCCATGGCTCCATGCTACACTTCTGCTTTCATGTGTGTACCGGTTTTTAGCTTATTGATGAACAAATTTGAATTCAATCTAAAGTGTGAATACTTTTAAGAAATTTTAATTATATCATATCATATAAACACTCATTTTAGCAGTTGCATATTAAGTAGCACATATATACGCCTGTATAAGGGGAAGCACCAGAGCAATATCTTCTGTACAAGAACAAGTTAACCTGACAACCAAGCATGTTAATGCAATAAGTAACATAGAAATATAGAGACACAGAATTTGAGGGCAGGTAAGTACCACTTGGCCCATCTAGTCTGTCCCATTTTTTTATCCTTTAGATAATCTCAAAACTTTTTTATCCTTAATAATATAAATTTTTGAGAGATCAACAAGAGCAATGGCTTCTTAAGTTACAAAACAGAAGATATGATTGCAAACATTTTTTTCAAAGCCACTACCTATTTGAAGACACTACACACAGGCCCTCATTCCGAGTTGTCCGCTTGCTAGCTGCTTTTAGCAGCATTGCACACACTAGGCCGCCGCCCTCTGGGAGTGTATCTTAGCTTAGCAGAATAGCGAACGAAAAATTAGCAAAACTGCTACTAAGTAATTCTTAGCAGTTTCTGAGTAGCTCCGGACCTACTCACAGATTGCGATCACCTCAGTCTGTTTAGTTCCTGGTTTGACGTCACAAACACACCCTGCGTTCGGCCAGCCACTCCCCCGTTTCTTCAGACACTCCAGCATTTTTCCCTGACACGCCAGCATTTTTTTGCAAATGCCGGGAAAACGCTGAGTTGCCGCACAGAAACACCCACTTCCTGTCAATCATTTACCGAACAGCAGTGCGACTGAAAAGCGCCGCAGAGTTTTGTGTTAAATAACTAAGCGCATGCGCCCTGCGTGCCTTGCGCATGCACAATTTGCAACAAATTGCAGCATAGCGAAAATCGTCAACAAGCGAACAACTCGGAATGACCCCCACTATTAAGAAAATTGTGTTTAACAGAGTAAGCCGAAGAAGTGTTGAAGTGTTATGGTATAAAGGGTCACCCTAGTTAAGGTCGACAGTCATTAGGTCGGCAACTGTCGGTCGACATCAACATAGTCGACACAGGACACTTCAACACATGAAAAGGTAGACATGGAATTTTTTACTGTTTTTGGTGTCGTTTTTTCTGTAACATGACCAGGAACCCCAGTTAGTGCCCAACATCCCTTTGCTGTGGGCAAGGAGCCTCACTCTGCTACCACTGCGCTTAGCACAGCTTACTATTCCCAATTGTAGTCCACGTGGATGGTAAAGTATGAAAAAGTTAATAATGGAATTTTTTTGTCAAAAAAGCCATGTTAACCTTTTCATGTGTCAACCTGTCCCGTGTCAACCATTTTAATGTGTTTACCTTTTTCCTATGTCAACCATGTCAATGTTGACCTAAGTAGTGTCGACCTACCATCCGCATACTGTGTTGAGGAATAGCAACAGGTAGAGGCTGTTTTGCTTGAAAGCTTTACTGGTAGGTGTTAGTTTCCTGGTGCTCAGAACAAGGGAGATGTTGCGTAGTGAGTCCTGAGCACCAGAACGTGACACTGAAATAAGGTGTGGTGTGGAAATAGCCCCTAGCACCCTACCTCCGTTGTTTTACCCGTGTGGTCAGTTCACGCCTGAGTGACTATGGTTTCTTGGGCCCACGGCAGCCGCGTTTGAAGGGCGGATTATGTCTGCCCAACTCCGATGCCCCCAGGTCTTAGCGTGAGACAAGGCGTGAACCGAGACAGGATAATAACAAGGGGACGTCTAACTAAAACAACAGAAAGCTAGGGGCTACTAACTACCCTAAAACTAAATATATGTGCGGCACGCCGCCAAAGGAAAAGAACAACAAAGGAAATGCTGTCCACACGCCGACACAATACTTTTGCGTACCGGCGGTGACAGCATAAGCAGAACCCTCTGCAAAACACCAGTAACTAAATATAACCAAAGAATACTGCTGCCTAGGCCGACGGACGCGGCAAAGCCGCTACTCACGGAACCGGTACAAATACTGGCAAATGGACAGGAACCCCTTATGCAGACGACACAGACTCTCAGAACTGGAGGACAGGCAGAATCCCAAACGACAGACCGGTGGACACCAAGAAGCCAGACACTCGCCCAGGCACAGACAAAGCCACAGGACTCCTGGACAGGAACGCTTCACGGCAGGACACAGGATCAGACACTGGAATCGACACAGGAACAGACACTCAGGAACCGACACTCAGAGCAGCTAGACAGACACTGCTAGACAGGAGCTCAGGAACTGGCAGAGACTAGCTCAGAACTCAAGAACTCTGGAACTCAGGAAATATCACCAGCGTCTGTGAATTGCACTGAGCCAGAATATAACAGAGAGTCTTAATTAATTATGTCGTGCAGCTGCCCTGCTGCACAACTGAGAGGTGCAATCAACAGACAGGTGAGGCTGAACACATGGGAACAAGCTGCAATTACACAGACTCACCACCGGCAGCAAACAAGAGTATTCTTAAACCAGAGCAACGGGAAAACCTGGCCTGCAAGACAACTATAAACATAAAATAGGAATGAACCACTACCTGTGGTTCATAACAGTACCCTTTCCTTGAGGGGGAGCTCCGAACACCCCATGACACCCACGGGGAACATGAACAGAAGTATAACATAAAATACATAACCAAAATGCAAAACAGGAATGAGCCACAGCCGTGGCTCATAACAGTAGGACAGAAGTTTATGGTACTGTATCATTAGTTATGAATGTCTAGTCTCTCTATGGTGTGGCACTGCAAGTCTCAGAAAGGTATCCATTTTTTAGGTTATGTGCAGTGCTCTACAGTTCGCAAGAATCTGCAAAGAGGCCCCTCAGCTGACATTATTGCCCACCCATAAACTATATGCTAGGTTTAACTTTAATGATAACAGCATATTGCAGGCCCATATTAAAACGGTTGTGTGAAAGCTCCCTATTACATATTGTAGTTAGACTTACGTCCAAGACTAGACATAGCCAATTTCTATTCAATGTATTAGCTGCTCCCTGATCACTATCTACCTGTCTTGGATTTATTTTGTTTCTCTTTTTATTTTCATTTTGCCCTTTTTAACTTTTCTATGATTAAAAGTGAAATATGAGAAATATAAAAGAGCGAATATTTGCAAAGAAATGTAACATTAATTGATAAATATGATTTGAAACAAATGAGCAAGACCTCAGTCCTGTGTCTAAGAATACATTTGGGACTAAATTAAAAATCCTGCAAAACAGTATCTCCACCAAGCTCAAGCAAAGCAATTGCCTTATTTATACACATTTCAAAAGTCACATTATTCTGGCAATAGTACAGTATGAACAATGGCTTGACAAAATGTAACTGGCTTTATACACAGCCTGTGTTCTTCAACGCCATTCAGTAACATTTTTGTATTGCATGCTGGATGCCTCCTATTACAACCTCACTGTTGTTTCTTTCAATTCCATTCATCCTCAATGACCATTCCAACCTTAACTCTTTTGTTTTCATCATGACTTATCTTTCCTTCCTTCATATATCAAAAACTGTCATATCTAGATACAGAACCTAAAATGTGAATTATTAACTTTTAGAGTTCCACAGGTAGAGTGTCCCATTGTGCACTGGCACAAGGTAGCATGACATAATTTATAATAAGAACTGTGGCACAGAGTATACTGGTTCTGTAGCTTCTGATCAATCTGACAGCCTAGCTAGTAACAATGCTGCTATAGGTCACTCAAATAAAACACATTATTATTTTGAAAAAGAGCAAGTCTCCTACTGTACAATGCAATGTGAACACCCACAGGTTTCATGGCCCCACTGATGTATGTGTTTTTGGGAGACATTGAACCCTCATTCATTGTGTGAATGCACCCTTCACTTTCAATCTCTCCTCAGACATTTGTGCCACTCTGTATACAGTAGAGACCTCTTTGGCACTTGCTGGTGACAGGTCCACTTTGTGCAAGCTCTTTGTTCCCTGAGTAACTCTGAGTTAGCTAATCTTTGTAACCATTTGTTAATTGTCCGGACTTCTTTCTTATTCAAGAAATCTAGTTGTGCTGATGTCATATTCAAGAACCTGTTCTGCCTACTCAGACATCTGTCGCTGCCACATCACTAGTCAGCAAATACCTAATAAAGCTAGATTCAAAGCTGTGACCTCTGGTTATCCTGTAGAGAAGTCCAAGCATTGCAGTGGTCTGTGGATTATGGATGATGGTGGTCTATTCATTCAATAGGTTTGCATAACCCTCTGTCATTAGGATTTACAGTAGGGTTCTCTATTAAGCCTTTATTCTTGCATCCATCATTCTATAAGTATCACTCAATGATCACATGAAGAAGGAGGACTACATCCACTAAATTCATACAGTATATCTACGTGAAGTTCTGGGTTGCTTGTGGAGAATGTACCACATTTGGATGTAATAACATGCCAGGGGCTTTCAACATACTAGGGGCATTCTAGCTATAGGCCACTGGGAAAAATAAAAATAATTCTGAAGCCAGAATCTTTTGATTAAAAGATCTCATACTTTACTGTATAGATCTTCTACTTTTCTGCAGAAGTATAATAATGACTTGTAGGTGAATAATGGGGACTGTCCTAAATAGATATGTGGGTAACGGTCAATTTGCTTTGTAATAAATAACAATGACATGTTATAAGTTCATTGTAAAATATTAAACTCTCTGCTTAGCGGCAGGTACGGGCGTTTGCAAGTAAATTGTCCAATGGCTGTGATTAGGAATTCTGTTATTCCACGTTATTTTCATCACCTCCACATCAATCATCAGATACTTAGATTGAGTGAACATAAAATATATTTTATTAACATTTTAGAGTGTAAATAGGGGTAAAACTAAATAAATGTTGGAATTGAGAAAAACAAACAGAACATATAATGAGCTGTACTCTACTTACAAACTTTTTATGACTACATTACCAAATGCTTTTATCAACTAGTACTTTACTCCGGTAAACATAAGAGAATTTGGATTAATTACAGAAACAGGATTTACCTTTAATACACATATGTAGAAAATTTAGACAACAAAAATAGACCACAAAATGTATTTACTTGAGTAAAAACCTGAACATAAAAGGCTGTCAGTTGAAAATATACCTTACACTGTTACGCAGTGCGCAAGTTAGATCCTCCATCATGGATACCTTCAAGTCTGATCTAATTATTAGAAGAGCAGAGAACAACCTCTTCTACAGTAACAAATGCACAATGCTACTAATCCTCATTGCTGCTGTACAGTGTTGGACTGGGGTGCGAAGGGCCCAGCAGGAGGATGCATTGGTAGGGGCCCATGCTTAGAGGCTTGGCTAACAATTAGTGATTGCATGGACTGGGCATGCATGATAATGTACCAGATTAACAACAGCAATGCACTGTAGAAAATACATCATTGTCCTGTGCAATCTAGTGTAACATATGTATAATGTATAATGTAATTGCACAGTCTGGAACGTGATCCCTTGAGGAGGGAGTGTGGTCTTAGGCAGGAGGGCCCACCGGGGGTTTCCCCTGTGCCCATGTGGGCCAGTCCAACTCTGCTGCTTTACCAACATTATCAGTACACCTCACCTATACCTTACCACTACACACATTATTAGTATCATATTGTGGGGTCTTTTCATGAAGCAGTGAAAAGTGTGGAGAAGTGTGCAGGTGGAGAAGTCCCCCATGGCAACCAATCAGCATTAAAGTAACATTTATTATTTGCATAAAATTATACAGAACAGCTGATTGGTTACCATGGCCAACTTCTCCACTGGCTCACTTCTCCATTCTTTTCACTGCTTCATGAATAGACACCTTTGTGTTCCTTCCTTACACTCACAGATCTGTCTGGACAAAGGGAAACTTCAACTTCATTTCACTATGCATCTACTTTTTTTTCCCCTATTTTGAACACAATTGTATTGCACTCAGAACAAATACTGCTGTAATGGTTGTTGTTTTTTTTGTTTTGTATTTTTGTCTTGGTCATCAACACTTTATTATAATCAGGCTTAAGTTTTCAGAGATGCATGAGCCTGATTTGGAGGAGTGTCTAGGGCATGTGCAATGATGAGTCATAGACTCCTTTACATTCATTAATACAAACGTTGATCTTTATATAATATCAATATATATAGAAGGATGACTTTTATCAGTGATATATTTCTATGATGCCATTGTCTGGGCATTTACCAAATTAAATGTCTTGGTCCTTAGACATGCTGAAAAATATTGGTGTTGCTTCATTTCAGAGTTATTTGGCAAAATGCCCGCCTGCAATTTACAATGCATCACCATTGTGCGTCTGGAAAATGCAACAGTTGGTGCACTCCCCCTGTGCATCTGCTGGCTGACTTGGAACATGTGGCCTGCTGGGTGGCCTGGCAACTGTGACAGTTATTTGCAGCCACCCACAAAGAAGGGATTTTTTTTAATTCGACTCCTAAGGGGGTGAAAAGGGGTAAAATTTTATGCCCAGCAATCCTTTGCCCGGTTGAAACTGGGCACAGCAGCTAATACGTTTTCATTTTGAAACGGTACTCCAACGCCACCCAAAATTGTCTCTGATACCCCAACTCTGTCTCCCCGATTCCAATGCAGTCTGAGCATGCACTGGGGGCTGTGCATTAAGGCACATTTTGTATTCATTCTCAGATGAGAGGCAGTGTCAGAATTACCCCTGTTGCAGGAAGTAGTAGCTCCCTCACCACAATATATCTGTGAGCCCCTCTATACCTGAGTGCTTTGTAGAACTTCTTACATTATGAATACTGCTACTGAATACTAACTGGCAGCAGTTTGTTCTTTTTTTTGTTACAAATCAATTACACTGGCTTCTGATTTGTGTTCAGTAGCAATCCTTTTAATGTCTGTTCTAGTGCAGGAACCTTTGAAACAGTATTGAAAGATCATCATTCTTTGTATTAACTGTACCATGCTTCTGTGTAACCAACTACAGCCTCACATTGACTGAAGAAATTACTGGACTGCTCCCTTTGTGAGCTAGAATATATCCTACAAAAACCTTAACTAATTACATTTTTTGCTTCCAGACTAGACATTGCTTGAAGTCTACTTGTATTATCACTAATTATTAGACAGGAGTGCTTTTACATTGCATGTAATTATCAGTGGGACAGGAAAGAATCACGCTTGTTAAGTTTTATGATAATTTCCAATGTTTCATAGAAAAAAATGAATATTTGAATAGATAATTAGACTGTTCTGCAGATGGGTAAACCTTTGTCCAATCAGTGTAATCAAATTGCTTGTGATGTGTTCTACTGTTTGTGTGCCAGTAATAAAAGAGACACAATAATAGAAAGCAGGAGACAGAGAGAGAGAAGGGGAGAAAAAGGGAGCGAGAGAGATAGAGAGAGAAAGAGAGAGAGAGAGAGAGAGAGAGAGAGAGACCGCAACTGTGAACATGCTCTATTTCTACCTGCATTACATGTATGACCTTCTTTCGGAATGGTCACATTTACTATACAGCAAATCTGTGTCAAGGTGAATTCTTATTCAGTGCTTAATTTAAATTCTTCATGCAAGTCTGATTGACTATTCATTTGCATAAGATAGCGAAGGATTAATAAAAAAAAAAGTAGGCCATGTTAATTCAGTCCTCGATGCTCTATGATAATACAGATTTGACATGATGCATGAGATTTTATTTCATACTAAATAATTGTACTGTATTTATTATCTGTACTATCACCTTAAAGATTGCTGTAAACTGCACAACAATGTGTAACAGTGTCTCAGTATACATTATGTAATTTACATATCTGTGTCTTATCTGAAGAGCTAAATCTTCTGTTCACTTTATGAGTGTTCTGTGTTGGCACTCACTGAGGAAGTGATGTACAAATGCCAGAAAGGGATGGGTGCAAACAGGGGCGTGACTAGATATATTGCAAACCACAAAGCAAAAGTAAGGGCCCCTATGTATCTACCAATGGTGAAAAATGTATGTAACACGTGTAACTTTGACAGGGAAGGCGGGCCCCATAGACGCTGCACTCCATGCCCCTATGGTAGCTTCGCCCATGGGTGCAAAGAGCAGCAGCTACTGCATGTCTGGATACCCTTCAAATAGACAGTACAGAAGCAAGAGGAAAGGCTATAGGATGCAATTTCAATGTACTGGTACAATCTTGGCTATTAAGCTTGTAGATGTAAAGCATCATTCATTTATAAGGCAAAACCAACCTGGTTGGTTTTTAGCAATTCCACATGTAGTTCGTTTACTATTGATTTGGGGGAAGATGTATCAAACTTTGTAAATGAGACAAGTGGAGAAGTTGTCCATAGTAACCAAACAGCTTCTAGCTATCAATTATCAAGTACATTCTATAAAATGATAGCTAGAAGGTGATTGGTTGATGTGGCCAACTTCACCACCTGTCCTCTTTAACATGACTACCATATTATACCCCAGTAATGGCCACTAATTATTTACCATGTAAAATATAATTCACCCAAAAGACTACAACTCCTGTATTCTACCAGACACACTACACAGTATAAAGCTGTAGCAATTATAATTCATTTTGCCTCTTGACAAGTAGTATCTGTTCCCTCCCTTCTCCTGATTATGATGTAACACAGCAAGTCTGCCAATTGGGCCAGTCCCTGTAGTAACTAGAACATCTGGTAACCATGTGAACCTATCCACCTTATTGTTGACCCGTGAAGTGCAAAAGTGTTAATGACGCAATCATCACAAGGTTGACTCATCGGCAGCTGTTAAAATGTTTAGGTCCTTTGAACCAAAGACATAAATGTGCAGGTTCTTACCTGTTTACTACCAGTATGATCTCAGGGAAAATACTCTCAGCCTCCCCTACTGGTATCTGCATTAGTTACAAATTCTTAGCAAAAACTTCACTGTTGTTGGAAATTAACCAACAATCAGTTTTAGTCTGAGGCTAAATCTGTGGCTTTCACAGCTGTGTCCAATATAACTCAATTATTTTACTACCTTAAGTCTTAGCTTCAAACTGTTTCCACAGCAAAAACCTAATTACATAAGTTTAAAATATCCATATGTTTCATAAGTAGGCAATTGTGTTTTAGTTAAAAAAAAAATGAAAATAGAATACATTTTAAACACTGTGAGAATATATTTGTCTTAAACCATGTGTTCAGTGCTACTGGCTCTTACTGCTTACAGTTATATGACAGTGAATTATAATAAGCTATCAGAGAAACAGTATGTAACATGACTAATGATCAGTGTTAAAATGTACAATTGGAATTGCTCTTCCCACACTTCCTTTGAATATCAGGATATTTGAGGGCACAAGTACAATTCCCAAAGTAATACCCCCCCCCCCCCTATCTCTCTCTCTCTCTCTCTCTCTCTCTCTCTCTCTCTTTCCCTCTCTTTTTAATTAGTATTAAGTTATGACTCTGGTAACATGTATGAATCTGTACCAGGTCTCTGGTGATCTAGAGTATATCACCAGTGACAGTGTGGAGGAGTCTCATCTATCCCTGGTCCAGAGCCAGCATCCCGGAGATTGATCAGGTGATATTGTAGGCTGCCACACACAGAGGACCCTGTGCACTGAAGCCCGTACTCCCTGCAGAAGACTGCAAGCGAGCAACCCAACAGTATTTTAGCAATTTTGGAGAATTGTGGACAAAGGGGGTCATTCAGATCTGATCGCTGCTGTTTGTTTTTGCACAGCAGGCGATCAGATCCAAACTGAGCATGCATCTGAGCCGCAATGCGCAGGTGCGTTGAATGGCTACAACGGGAATCGGCGGTCAGCGATGGGATGGTGCGAAAGATCCATTCGCATGGGTGTTCACAAGATGATTGACAGGAAGAGGCCGTTTGTGGGTGGCAACTGACCGTTTTTATGGAGTGTCTGGAAAAACACAGGCGGGCTCAAGCGTTTTCAGGGAGGGTGTCTGACGTCAGCTCCAGCCCCGATCAGCAGGATTCAATCACACTCGAAGAGTAAGTCCTGGGCTGCGCAGAGACTGCACAAACTGATTTTGAGCAACTCTGCTACACATAAGAACGCACACTTTCACAGCGAAAATACACTCCCCCTGTAGGCGGCAACTATCTGATTGCAGAACAGCAAAAAACGCAGCCCAGCAATCAGATCTGAATTCGGCCCAATGAGTTACATACTGTACCCTGTGAGGCGTCAGACTAGCAAGAATTTATTCTAAACATACTATGCAACTATGGGGTATATTTACTAAGGTCCCGATTTTGACCGAGATGATGTTTTTTCTTCAAAGTGTCTTCTCGGGAATTTACTAAACTCAAATCATGGCAGTGATGAGGGCATTCGTATTATTTTGGAAGTCCTAGGAAATAATTACGAATCAATACACCATCGGTCAAATACGCCTGCAATTTGGTAGAAATCGGTCATTTACTAAAAAGTGCAAATCACAAACACTGCCGACAATAGCCAAACACTGCCGTGCTGAAATACAATTCGTGAAAAAGTGCTAAAAAAACCCAGACCTGCTTTTTTTTTACCGTATTCGGATAGGCATGCACGGATCCATGAGATCCGTGCATGTTTTTCAGTGGGAAGGGGTGGGAAAGTGTTTTTTTTTTTTTTTTAAATGCGTGGGGTCCCCCCTCCTAAGCAAAACCAGCCTCGGGCTCTTTGAGCCGGCCCTGGTTGAAAAAATATGGGGGAAAAAATGTCAGGGGTTCCCCCATATTTAAACAACCAGCACTGGGCTCTGCGCCTGGTCCTGGTTCCAAAAATACGGGGGACAAAAAGCGTAGGGGTCCCCCGTATTTCTGAAACCAGCACCGGGCTCCACTAGCCAGATACATAATGCCACAGCAGGGGGACACTTTTATCTAGGTCCCTGCGGCCCTGGCATTACATAACCAACTAGTCACCCCTGGCCGGGGTACCCTGGAGGAGTGGGGACCCCTTCAATCAAGGGGTCCCCCCCTCCAGCCACCCAAGGGCCAGGGGTGAAGCCCGAGGCTGTCCCCCCCCCCCCATCCAAGGGCTGCGGATGGGAGGCTGATAGCCTTTTTGACAAAAAATTAATATTGTTTTTAGTAGCAGTACTACAAGTCCCAGCAAGCCTCCCCCGCAAGCTGGTACTTGGAGAACCACAAGTACCAGCATGCGGTGGTAAACGGGGCCCGCTGGTACCTGTAGTACTACTACTAAAAAAATACCCCAATAAAAACAGAAGACACACACCTTGAAAGTAAAAGTTTAATACATACATCCACACCTCCATATACACATACTTACCTATGTTCACACGAGGTTTGGTCCTCTTCTCCATGTAGAATCCATGGTGTACCTGTTGAAAAAATTATACTCACAAAATCCAGTGTAGATGGCTCCTCTTTTTCTCCATTTGTAATCCTGGTACTTTGCAAAATAACAAAACGGACACCCGACCTCGCACTGAAAGGGGCCCCATGTTTTCGCATGGGACCCCTTTCCCCGAATGCCAGGAACCCCCCCTGACTTTTGTCTAAGAGGACTTTTGTCCACATTGTGGCACCCTCCTGATTGGCTGTGTGCTCCTGTAGTGTATGACAGGCAGCACACGGCAGTGTTACAATGTAGCGCCTATGCGCTCCATTGTAACCAATGGTGGGAACTTTGTGGTCAGCGGTTGACCGAAAGTAACCTCACCGCTGACCACAAAGTTCCCACCATTGGTTACAATGGAGCGCTTAGGCGCTACATTGTAACACTGCCGTGTGCTGCCTGTCATACACTACAGGAGCACACAGCCAATCAGGAGGATGCCACAACGTGGCGTTCCCTGATTGGCTGATGGAACCCTCTTAGACAAAAGTCAGGGGGGGTTCCTGGCATTCGGGGAAAGGGGTCCCATGTGAAAACATGGGGCCCCTTTCAGTGCGAGGTCGGGTGTCCGTTTTGTTATTTTGCAAAGTACCAGGATTACAAATGGAGAAAAGAGGAGCCATCTACACTGGATTTTGTGAGTATAATTTTTTCAACAGGTACACCATGGATTCTACATGGAGAAGAGGACCGACCCTCGTGTGAACATAGGTAAGTATGTGTATATGGAGGTGTGGATGTATGTATTAAACTTTTACTTTCAAGGTGTGTGTCTTCTGTTTTTATTGGGGTATTTTTTTAGTAGTAGTACTACAGGTACCAGCGGGCCCGGTTTACCACCGCATGCTGGTACTTGTGGTTCTCCAAGTACCAGCTTGCGGGGGAGGCTTGCTGGGACTTGTAGTACTGCTACTAAAAACAATATTAATTTTTTGTCAAAAAGGCTATCAGCCTCCCATCCGCAGCCCTTGGATGGGGGGGGGCAGCCTCAGGCTTCACCCCGGGCCCTTGGGTGGCTGGAGGGGGGGGACCTCTTGATTGAAGGGGTCCCCACTCCTCCAGGGTACCCCGGCCAGGGGTGACTAGTTGGTTATGTAATGCCAGGGCCGCAGGGACCTAGATAAAAGTGTCCCCTGACTGTGGCATTATGTATCTGGCTAGTGGAGCCCGGTGCTGGTTTCAGAAATACGGGGGACCCCTACGCTTGTTGTCCCCCGTATTTTTGGAACCAGGACCAGGCGCAGAGCCCGGTGCTGGTTGTTTAAATATGGGGGAACCCCTGACATTTTTTTCCCCATATTTTTTCAACCAGGGCCGGCTCAAAGAGCCCGAGGCTGGTTTTGCTTAGGAGGGGGGACCCCACGCAATTTTTATTTTTATTTTAACACTGATTTCTATTTTAATAAAGGTGCACAATGAAGCCCAGCACGGATCTCTCAGATCCGGCCGAGATTCATTGTATTAAAGTCGGCAGTGTTTTACAAGTCACTCACGTAAAACACTGCAAAAAAAAAAACGAATGACATCGACATCGGTAAATACGAAAATGCAGAATACGACAGCTTAGTAAATTAGTTGTAATAAATTCAAAAAGTTGCAACTTTACACTTTCGATGTCATTCGTGATTGAACTTTAACCTCAGTCGGGAAAATACGAATTTTAGTAAATATACCCCTATATTGGGATTTAGGTTCACATTCTCCTATTTGTGGAGAACACTAATTCCAGGTTCTTTTGTTTGTTTGCTATTTTTTATTTTACTTTCCAGGTTTTTTTCTTGTTCAGTGGCGGTCATAAGGCAGTTTGTGATTTTGGAGCACTCAGTGTTTATGGATTACACTGTTATAATTTATATATCTTGCTGCATACTGTTCACTGTGGATTTGTGAAAGTGACTTCAGGAGCCTAAAGGTTTATACAGATTAGCTTGCATTTATATACTCTTGGCACATGTGCACTTTATTGGTTTTGTCATGGCGCACCTATTATTCTTTTCATTATATCAATATATTACACTTGCAAGCTCTAAATATTGTCACCCACTATTTTAGATTTATTAATTGAGCAATAGTCCATTTAAAGAATCCAGCAGCCACCTGAATTAATGGGAGTGTATCAGACAACAAATGTTTAAGATGGGTTGTTATTATTAAGGGTTTAGGGGGGCATAATCATCATGAAAAATTTGTACGATGAGAATTTTTAGTTTTAAATTCTCATTGAATTCTTTCACAATTTTTTCAGTATTTATTATGCCACAATGAGAAAATTATGACTTGTGAAAAATTGGTCTTCTTGAGAAGACAGTTTTTCAGAAAATGATAATTTTCCCATCTAGCTGCCCGAGCCACTCGCCGATACCGGCTGCATCTTAGAGTCACCGTAGCCGTAGTCCCCTAACCCTTCCCTCATCCCATCGTATTGCCTGGGCCACCTGGCTACAGAGTTACTGCAGAGGCACCGTCCAAAGGCAGCAACTGCCCGGCTGCTGCAGAAAATGTGTCACGAACCGGTCTCTTACCTTTGCGGGTTCTGGGGTTCATCCGTTGCCAGTGCGGTTGCTCGCGGTGCTGTGCGCCCGTGTGGGGACGCGGCGTGATTGGTGGCACAGGTAATGCAGAATCTGGGAACTGTGAGTGCGGGGACCAAATGGCCTAAGGCACTGCGGTGTGTCTGCTGTATAGGAGGTGGCCATGTTGGAGACCAAATAGGTAATACAGAGCACTTGTGAAAACACCTGTGGGCAGGTGTAAGCCAATCCCGTGCTTGTGCTGCCTTTAAGTAGGCTGGGATTATGTTACTCTGGGCCAGTGCTTTGTTGTATCAATGCTGTGCTCTAGCTCTAAACTCTCTCCGTCCATTCCTGTGTGATTCCCGTGGTCCAGATATCGCCTCCGTTCCCAGAGGTCCGTCTGCAGCCTTCACTGCTGAAAGATCCACCGGCTCTCCGCTGTGCTGTCAGTTAATTGCTCACCTACTGGAAACAGTTGAATTCCCAGAGTCTTGCATGAGGTTACCTTGTCGGCCTACCATTCAAAGTTTGGAGGATTCCATTTCCCTCAGCTGTTCGTTTGTTCAACTCTGCATTTAACCCATTTATCACCTTGTCATCTACTACAGTTTCACAGTGATCTCCGGAACCCGCAAGTAACCCTATTCAGTACTTTATATTTGCTATGTTGTCATAACAAGGATAATTCTTCACAGTCTCTCAGTTAACTCTCAAAACTCCATTGCAAATCCTTACAGTTATTTCTTCATGTCTGCATTATCCAGTGAATCACATTCTGCAGTTCAGCATCAAAGCTTGTTTATATTTGGACAATTCAACATTTATTCATCAGCTTGTTTTATATACAGTACCATGAACATTTCTTTTATTTGTCTTTGAGATTTATCCTGCATATTATTTCTGCCATTCCTGCAATACTTCAGTATGATATGATGATTAACAACTTGTCATTTAACTCTTTACTGGAATTGTTAATTTCAATAAATATATGGAATGGAACTTTCTTCGTCCTCCCTGCTTTCTTCATACCCCAGCACCTACACCTGTGGTTGGTCCCGGGTTAACGGATTCACAAAAACACCCGGACCTGACAGTAAGCACTGGCCACATGGATCCGTCAAGTGACCAATTCGCAGGAGGCGGTGCTACGTCAGATATCCTTTCCCGTCTGGAAAACCAGGAGTCTATACAGACACAAATAGTGCAGTTTATGCAAACTATGGCAGACCGTTTAGAGACTCTTCATACGGCTATAAAAATGTCTCAAGTCCAGATTCCAACTCCGGTTGTCCCAGTTACCACTACAGTTTCTCCTGTGACGTTGCCTACGTCCCGCTTGCAGTTACCCTCTCCGAGTAAGTTTGACGGAACTCCAAAACTTTGCAGAGGATTCCTGAATCAATGCGAGATCCAGTTCGAACTGTTGTCCGCCAGTTTCCCATCAGCTCGTGCTAAGGTTGCATATATTATTGCCCTCCTCTCCGGTCAGGCTCTGGAGTGGGCATCACCATTATGGGAAAGAGGTGATCCTATCCTCTCTAATTACAAGGAGTTCGTATCATCCTTCCGGAGAATCTTTGACGAACCAGGCAGAACCACCTCAGCATCTTTGGAGATTCTCCGTCTACGTCAAGGTTTACGTCCTGTCAGTCAATATATTATTCAGTTTCGCACGTTGTCTTCAGAGTTAAATTGGAATGAGGAGGCCCTGATCGCTGCGTTTTGGAATGGACTTTCAGAGAAAATCAAGGATGATTTAACCATCCGGGATGTGCCTACTAGACTGGATGAATTGATTTCTCTCTGTAACAAACTTGACCTACGCTACAGAGAGCGATGTTTAGAGAAATCCAGGACAGAGCGATCCAGTCCACGTTATCATCCTAGGCCTCGACAAGATTCTTCATCACAGTCGCCGGTAACAACAGAAGAACCTATGCAGATTGGGCGCTCTCGCCTCACAGAGGAAGAACGACTTCGTCGTCGACAGGGTAACCTCTGCATGTACTGTGGGTCCTCCGAACATTTGGTTAAATCCTGCAAACTCCGGCCTGGAAAACTCTCGCTCCTAGCTTATTCAAGGGAGGTTAAGCTAGGAGTTACTTTAGAATCATGTTCTGGGAAAGAGCCGACCGTGTCTATTCAATTAGAAGTTCCAAGTTCTACAGTGAAAGTTTCAGCTCTCCTAGATTCCGGGGCAGCCGAGAACTTCATCTCCTCAGCCTTTGTCATACGGTCTAAAGTTCAAACCATGCCTCTGGAAGCAGCAGTTGCCGTTACAGCAGTGGATGGAAGTCGAATTCAAGATGGTATAATTACTCATCGAACCGTATGTCTCAAGATGAAAGTTGGTGTGCTCCATTCCGAATACCTCTCCTTCTACGTGATTCCCAAAGCCTCTCAAGATGTGATACTTTGTTTACCTTGGCTGCAGAAACATAATCCTCAACTTAATTGGCAAACCATGGAAGTCCTTTCATGGGGTAAATCTTGTACCAAGGACTGTTTAGCCTCAATTGTACCTCTCCGGTCAATTAGCCTTCCCGACCTACCTTCGGTGTATCAATCCTTTGCGGATGTTTTCAGTAAACAAGCAGCAGACTCTCTACCTCCTCATCGCGAATGGGACTGCCCAATTATCCTGGTTCCGGGTAAAACACCTCCTAGGGGACGAATTTATCCGCTATCCATCCCAGAGACGCAAGCTATGTCTGATTATATACAGGAAAATCTAACCAAAGGATTTATCAGACCATCTTCTTCACCTGCAGGAGCCGGATTCTTTTTCGTTAAGAAGAAGGACGGTGGGTTACGACCATGCATAGATTACCGTGGACTCAATGAGATCACTGTGAAAAACAAGTATCCATTACCCTTAATTCCAGAATTATTTGACCGGGTAAAAGGAGCTACTGTGTTTACAAAACTGGATCTCCGAGGGGCCTACAATTTAATCCGCATCCGGGCAGGGGACGAGTGGAAGACTGCTTTTAATACCCGGGATGGGCATTACGAATTCCTTGTAATGCCTTTTGGTCTTTGTAATGCACCTGCAGTTTTTCAAAGCTATGTGAATGAACTTTTTCGTGATCTTCTCTACAAGTGTCTAGTAGTGTACCTGGATGATATCCTAATATTCTCTAGGGATATAAAGTCTCACCGTCACCAAGTTAAAGAGGTACTGACACGTCTGAGGAAAAATCAACTTTATTGTAAGTTAGAGAAGTGCACTTTTGAAGTATCTTCCATACCGTTCCTTGGTTACATCATTTCTGGATCAGAGCTATGTATGGATCCCGGTAAGGTACAAGCTATCCAAGATTGGTCCACTCCTACAACTTTCAAGGGGATTCAGCGATTTCTCGGCTTTGCTAATTTCTATAGGAGATTCATTAAGAATTATTCTACGTTAGCTGCTCCCATCACAGCCCTAACTCGCAAGGGAGCAAATCCTACGAACTGGTCTTCAGAAGCAATCAAAGCCTTCTCTGATTTAAAGCAAGCCTTTGTGTCAGCCCCCATTCTTCGACAGCCTGATTTGAATCGTCCCTTTCTACTAGAGGTGGATGCATCTACAGAAGCAGTAGGAGCTGTGTTATCACAAGTCTTTGAAGATAAAAAGGTCCATCCCTGCGGATATTTCTCCCGTAAGTTCCTCCCGGCCGAACGTAATTATGCAATCGGTGAGCAAGAATTACTTGCCATCAAGTTGGCATTTGAGGAGTGGAGATACCTTCTAGAAGGAGCACAACATCGCATTACAGTTTATACTGATCATAAGAATCTTCTGTATCTGCAGTCAGCTCAGTGTTTGAATCCACGACAAGCTCGATGGGCGCTTTTCTTCACACGATTTGATTTCAAGCTCACCTATCGTCCAGGGTCTCAGAACAAAAAGGCAGAGGCTCTTTCCCGGTCCTTTGCTTCTTCTGAATTAAATGATGCTACCACGAATCAAGCCATTGTGAATCCTACGTCCTTTTTAATGACTCGAACCTCTCCAGTTCCTCCGCCTGGCAAGACCTTTGTCGCCACAAGTCTTCGAAAACGGCTGCTTACCTGGGCTCACTCCTCTGCCTTCATGGGTCATCCTGGGGTTCTAAAGACTCTCAAGTTTATTCAACAGTCTTATTGGTGGCCACGTCTCAACGTCGATGTCCAAGAGTTTATTGCAGCATGTCCTAAATGTGCCCAACATAAGAGTCCAAGAAGTTCTCCACCAGGTTTATTACATCCATTATCCATACCCAAACAACCATGGACTCATATCTCAATGGATTTCGTGACCGGTCTACCTCCATCAAAAGGGCGAAATACCATTTGGGTGATAGTGGATCGATTTTCGAAAATGGCACATTTCATTCCATTAACTGGGTTACCATCAGCCCCTTTATTAGCCAGATTGTTCATCTCTGAAATCTTCAAGTTACATGGCCTTCCTCGAGAGATCATCTCTGATCGGGGAACACAGTTTGTGGCCAAGTTTTGGAGGTCGCTTTGTTCATCTTTAAATGTCAAGTTGAACTTTTCTTCTGCATATCATCCTCAGACAGATGGACAAACTGAGAGAGTAAACCAAGACCTTGAAACATTTCTCCGGCTATATATATCGTCCTCACAGGATGACTGGGTTGACTACCTTCTATTGGCAGAATTTGCTCATAATAATCTCTTCCATTCGTCTTCAGAATCTACGCCCTTTTATATTAACTTCGGCTTTCATCCTCGTGTGCCAGAGTTCCATCCATTGCCAGCCCTAGAGGTTACAGCAGCAGATCAAGAGCTTCAACGTCTATCCAGAATCTGGAGTTGTGTGCGTAAGTCGTTGGTCAAAACTTCCGCTCGTTATAAATCTTTTGCAGATAGAAAACGTAAAGCTGTACCGAATTACAAGGTGGGAGACCAAGTTTGGATTTCTACGCGCAATCTCAGGTTCAAAGTTCCTTCTAAGAAATTTGCTCCCAAGTTTATTGGTCCATTTCCCATTGTAAAAGTACTCAACCCTGTGTCATACAAAGTCAAGTTGCCACCGTCTTTGAGAATTCCTAACGCCTTTCATACATCTTTACTGAAGCCTTTGATTCTCAATAAGTTCCGTACTACCCAGTCCAAATCTCCTAAAGTTCACTCTTTGCAGAATGAGGAATTTGAAGTTAAAGAGATTGTGGACTCACGTTCCCGATATGGACGTTTACAGTTTCTGGTCGACTGGAAGGGTTACGGTCCGGAGGAGATATCCTGGGTTTTCTCTGAAGATGTTCATGCTCCAAGACTGGTACAGAAATACTTCTCCAAAAATCCTGATAAGGTTCAAAGGTGTTCGGAGACCACCCGTAGAAGAGGGGGTACTGTCACGAACCGGTCTCTTACCTTTGCGGGTTCTGGGGTTCATCCGTTGCCAGTGCGGTTGCTCGCGGTGCTGTGCGCCCGTGTGGGGACGCGGCGTGATCGGTGGCACAGGTAATGCAGAATCTGGGAACTGTGAGTGCGGGGACCAAATGGCCTAAGGCACTGCGGTGTGTCTGCTGTATAGGAGGTGGCCATGTTGGAGACCAAATAGGTAATACAGAGCACTTGTGAAAACACCTGTGGGCAGGTGTAAGCCAATCCCGTGCTTGTGCTGCCTTTAAGTAGGCTGGGATTATGTTACTCTGGGCCAGTGCTTTGTTGTATCAACGCTGTGCTCTAGCTCTGAGCTCTCTCCGTGCATTCCTGTGTGATTCCCGTGGTCCAGATATCGCCTCCGTTCCCAGAGGTCCGTCTGCAGCCTTCACTGCTGAAAGATCCACCGGCTCTCCGCTGTGCTGTCAGTTAATTGCTCACCTACTGGAAACAGTTGAATTCCCAGAGTCTTGCATGAGGTTACCTTGTCGGCCTACCATTCAAAGTTTGGAGGATTCCATTTCCCTCAGCTGTTCATTTGTTCAACTCTGCATTTAACCCATTCATCACCTTGTCATCTACTACAGTTTCACAGTGATCTCCGGAACCCGCAAGCAACCCTATTCAGTACTTTATATTTGCTATGTTGTCATAACAAGGATAATTCTTCACAGTCTCTCAGTTAACTCTCAAAACTCCATTGCAAATCCTTACAGTTATTTCTTCATGTCTGCATTATCCAGTGAATCACATTCTGCAGTTCAGCATCAAAGCTTGTTTATATTTGGACAATTCAACATTTATTCATCAGCTTGTTTTATATACAGTACCATGAACATTTCTTTTATTTGTCTTTGAGATTTATCCTGCATATTATTTCTGCCATTCCTGCAATACTTCAGTATGATATGATGATTAACAACTTGTCATTTAACTCTTTACTGGAATTGTTAATTTCAATAAATATACGGAATGGAACTTTCTTCGTCCACCCTGCTTTCTTCATACCCCAGCACCTACACCTGTGGTTGGTCCCGGGTTAACGGATTCACAAAAACACCCGGACCTGACAAAATGTAACTGCTGGGGCCATGGCACCAACCCCCCCCCCCCCCCGCAACCCCCCTCCCCGCCACGCCCTCCCCCCTGTGGCATCTTAGCGAGCGCTTCTGCAACTCCCCCCTTCTGCTGCACAAGCTGCCATGTAGATTGCAGCTTTTGAAGGGATTCAGGGCCTCTTCACCTCATTAGGATGACGAACAGTTTCTCTTTCAAACTCCAAAATAGAGCATTTTCGGAGTATGATGAAAGTCACAATTTCTACATCCCCTGGGGAGTGTAGGAATTGTGACAGTTGAAGGATGATGAATATGCCCCCTAGCCACCATAGGTTAATGCATTCATAGCACCCTTCCCTCGCTAAGCCCCAATGTCTAGGGAGTATTTCCAAGACATGCCACCAGAGTAGGCATGACCTCTATTTTTGTGCTCCTACCTCACGCTGTATTATGTCAGCGTCAGGAAGTTGAGGTCAGAGCCTCAAGTATAGGAGCTCAGAACAGGTAGCAAGTGAGCCCTTGGAGGAGGTGCTCCCTAGACTGTTAGTAGCAAGCATCTCTTCTCTCCTGACCATGTGGTGTAAACATTGCTGATGTCAGGGAACAGTACACAGTAGCATGAGTGGAGGAGTGCAACTGCGTGTGTGGCTGGTCCATGAGCAGGGGCCAATTACCCCTAGTGGTGCCCACCAATTCCTGGCACCCTAGGGGCTGGCTTGGGACAATTTTTATAAAAATATTTTTATTTATTTATTCATGACACCAAATGGACTCTGGACATCTCTATATACATCTGCAAGTCCCTACACTAGCATAAATTCCCAGCACACCACTGCATTGCAGCTAAATGCACTCATCTCCCAGATACAGAGGGCAACATCTATAAATGGGCTGACTTGTGAGCACATCCAACAAGGCCATTTATAGCCTTGACTGAAAGCAGCCATGACAGCATTAGGCAAAATTGTGAAACAAAACAGAACAGAAACATGTTTGAGCTCAGTATTACCCATATTGTACATAGTACCATCTACATGGCAGCATTAATATCATATATGTAAATCAGCAAGTCTTTTGCTATTGATGCTAACAATTATATATATATAATGTGTGGCTTGAATTTTTGGGAAAAATTAATGTGAATACATATAATTTGAGATTCACTGGTACGTTTGATCCAAATAGGCTAGAATTCTTGGATCTAGTCATATCCACTGAAGACTTTCTAAATACAGGTCAGATAGAGACCTTTACACATTTTAAAAAGGTAGATAGCAACAGCTATTTGGATTTTAAGAGTTGTCATCTTCCTCAGTGGAAGGAGAATATACCGTACTCCCAATATACTCGACTAAGAAGAAATTGCACCAACCTCTCCAAGTTTGATGAACAAGCAGAAATATATTCAGACAGATTCATGGAGAGGGGCTACCCTAAAGATCTTACACAGAAGGCTATGCTTAAAGCTAGGGATAGGAACAGAGATTCGTTATTGGTATATAAGAATAAAGATAAGGGAGAACGTAAGATTTTCTGCCCACTGGTTACACAATTTAGTACGGGTTTTAGGGATTTGGAGAGAATAGCCCAAAAAAATTGGAAGATTCTCAAATTGGACCCCGTATTGGGACCTGAGCTCCCCAAAAAACCTGACATTACCTATAGAAAGGCAAGATCCCTAAAAACTATGATGTCAAAAAGTAAACTTGAGAAGGTTCAGGTGGAAAAGGATGCTCATTTCCTTGCACCCGTGAAAGGCTTTTTTCAGTGTGGGGGGTGCAAAGTTTGTAATCTGGCTGATAAGGGGGCCAAAAAGATCATGGAGAAAAATTCCCTACGTCATAATCACATTATTCAATCTTTTATAAATTGTAATACTAGCTTCTGTATTTACGTTCTCATGTGCCCCTGCGGTCTTAGATATGTTGGAAAGACCAAAAGAGTACTGAAAACTAGAATACTTGAGCATAGTAGAAATATTAAGAATAGAGTTATGAATCACAGCGTTCCAAGGCATTTTCTAGAACGACATAACGCAGATCCGTCCCTTTTAAGATTTGCCGGTATCGAACATGTGGCACTCACTAAAGAGGGAGGAAATAGAGAGGAACGTTTACTTAAGAGGGAGACATTCTGGATATTAACACTTAATACGCTGATCCCTCATGGTCTCAATGAAAACTATGAGATCACTCCGTTCATTAGAGACAGATAATATACTCTGTCTGGACTTTATCTGTCTATAGATTTCCTCAAATAAGGGGAGCCACTAAACAGGGCTCCAGGAGAATGGCTGCTATATGTAACTCTCATTAACAATGTATGGTACTCTGATAGTGACATTTTTGTTACATATATATTTTTTGTCATACTCTGATCTTTCTGATGTGAGAAAATGGGTTTTTAAATGCAGGAGGATTGTGCAATAGAAGCGAATAGCTTTGTTTATCAATGGGAATAATCTGACAACATATTGTGAGCAATTTGAAACTGATAGATACATTTATTGCAATACTGTCTATTATAACTATAATTGCATGTTTTTTCACAGTTTGCTTAAGCCGCTTATTGCTTTTGATTGTGGCTGGCTGTCATTCGGATATTATGTGAAATTAAAAAATGTAGGGCTAGACCATAAGTAGATATTATTATTAAACTGTATAATTAGCATAGATGGATGGTAGCATATTCCTGTATGAAGTTTGCACTAGCACTTTATTTGGCAGACACCTAATGATTAAAAAACTAAACATCAATGTGGAAATTAATGAGTTCAATTGAGGCTAGATAAGTGTGTTTTACTGATAAAAAATGTATAATCCATTCTTAAAATGTTCTGAGTATGTGGGCTACTGGGTATTTATTGATATATGCTTGCCCGGTAGATGTTTAATTATCTGTGTAATTATCTGTGTATTACTGTTTCATGCTAAGGCTGTAATTGAGAAGAACCAATATAACTGCTGCTAATTAGTGGATACAGCTTGTAAAATATCTTGCTGTGATATATATAGCTCCCATTACGTCTGACAAGCCAGCCTCCTGACGAAGTAACTACGAAACGCGTAGAGGCGGGGCTTGCCAGACGTGCGTCTTCTCCCACCCGGCTCACACATCCCGGCTGCTTCACTGTGAGTGACCTGACGAGTTCGGCTTCTACCGGCGCGGTGCATGGTCCGGTCTTTGACTGCAGCAGGTTTGGTGGATAGCCTGGTGGATTGTTTCATGTGTTTTAACTGGCCCAAAGAGTGGGTCTTTTATGGTACGAGTCTTTTATAATCCATGGAATGTCCTGTTTTTAATTTATGTGTGAAATAAATTTATCTGCACTATGGGCGCATTCTCCTGATTTTTTCCAGATATATATATATATATATATATATATATATAGCTGCTGCAAGCGGATCGGCACTCACCTAGCTGGTGATATCATGCTCAGGTGCCATCTGGAAAACCATTTTTATCAACAACTCTAATACATACAGCGGCACTCGGAGGCTTGTTAAAATTGCAGAAGGTGCTTTTACTGGATCATGGTTACAATTTGCATTCCAACGTTTCGGGGCATAAACCACCCCTTTGTCAAGGTGACTTTTGTTTGCTCACCTTGACAAAGGGGTGGTTTATGCCCCGAAACGTTGGAATGCAAATTGTAACCATGATCCAGTAAAAGCACCTTCTGCAATTTTAACAAGCCTCCGAGTGCCGCTGTATGTATTAGAGTTGTTGATATAGATATATATATATATATATATATGCAAGAGAAGAATGAGGGGCGCGGAGTATAAGTATAAATGCAAACAGTTCATTTAATTGTAGTACATAGATACATACATCTTAGTTTAGAAAAAACGGCACAGTCAGTCCCCCTCGGTGTCTCCGGAACACATCCGATATGGAGACCTCCCGCCGGCGCTTCACCGCTCACCGCTCTCCGGTTAATGCGTTATAGAATCAGGACAGCATGTAGGACGTAGGCTCGTCACTTTAGTCGTTATCACGCCAACGCGTTTCAACCGTCAAGGTCTTCGTCAGGGGGTGTGGCTATTGATGGTCTAATCCCGTATTTATACACACAATGTTAACTAATTAATCACACATCAGGTGAAATGGTAAAGCAATACACACTAAAAATAAATATGTATACGTTTTGTAATAAATTAGTAAATGTATTTTCCTTTTCCCTGTATAAAGGGGTTGCTGTATCTCATTATAATATATATATGCCACCTGTGCATGAACTAAATGGCAGAAAATAGTCATTATTA
Source organism: Pseudophryne corroboree (assembly GCF_028390025.1). NCBI lineage: Eukaryota > Metazoa > Chordata > Amphibia > Anura > Myobatrachidae > Pseudophryne > Pseudophryne corroboree. The sequence continues at coordinate 242,693,745 of NC_086444.1, read as the reverse complement.
GAATATAAAAATGTTTTTTATTTGTATTTTGAATCCAAATTATATGTAATTGTTTTTATTTTTATTTTTTAGTGTATCGATATAAATTTGTGCAATGTTTTGTAATGATGCACTACGGATGTGTTGTAGTGTTTTAAAATTGCTCTGCATTTGGCTCACCTTGACAAAGGGGCTTGCGTGCCTCGAAACGTTGGAACACTTAGCCTTTATCATGGAATAAATAGCACCAGCACTTTACATTCTTCCGGCTGTGTCAGTCTCTGAGTGCCGCTGTTTGCATTACAGTATTCGTCTGCATGAATCCTTCCAGAAGGCACCTGAGCAATCTACCTACATTCAGGAGAGTGCCGATCCGATACCAGTTGCTATATATATATATATATATATATATATATATAGTGTGTGTGTGTGTGTGTGTGTGTGTGTGTGTGTGTGTGTGTGTGTGTGTGTGTTTGTGTGTGTGTGTGTGTGTGTGTGTGTGTATCTGGAGAGCCGGCACTCAATCCCTAACAGATGTGTGTGCCTTCCTTATCCACAATTGTGGAGCAGATGCAAAGAGTCCAAATGACGGCACTCCCAGGGCTTGACAAGAAGATCAAAATAAGGTGACCTGCACCACGTTTCAGTTTTATTTGTCAAAACTTTCGTCAGTATAAACATAACATTAACAGTGTCTTACCTTTATAGCTATCATCCAAAATCAAGTGTAGCATGAGACTCACCACCCGGCACCGGGATAGGAGTGATGTCACAAACTTGCAACACGCGATCCTCTACGCTGCTCCCACCCCTTGTGTAAATAGGCGACCAAACAAACAAGTGGCACATTATGAAAACATGTAAAAAACCAACACCAGAATCTCTTAATAATGTACATGATCAAGTCGATATAATATATAATCTATTCACAATTGAGTGATAATCTGATATACAAGCAATTAACACAGGATCCTACTATGGAATACAAAAAGAAATTGGATATCATACTGTCACAAGCAGTACGAGATGGTACCAGTACGAACAGCATTTACAAGAATTTGATTCAGGAACATTCCATAGCACAAGTACTTAACACAATCCTCAAGTTAAATAAGGATGTGCAAAGACCACCAGGACACCCTATAATCGCAGACAGGGATTCCATTTATAATAAAATTTCAAAGTACTTGGATTCGTTTCTGCAACCTTTGGTCCAAGACCAACAGATGTATTTGAAAGACACTATCTCTTTTCTAAATAAATTAAGTTCCAGTTCCCCAGTACCATCTGACAGTATATTGTGCACTATGGATATAGTGTCGTTATATACTAACATTCCACACGATGCTGGCATCTGAGCCACCACTGAGTTCTTACAGGACAATGTTCATTACACTGGGCCGAATTTAAGACTGTTCATCAGGCTTCTTGAGCTGCCCTTAAAATGCAACTACTTCTTATTCGATAACAAGTGGATCCTACAGAGGCAGGACTGTGCAATGGGGTCCTCTGTGGCCTCGACATTCGCTAACATATAGATGTTTAAAATCGAACAAGGGCTCTTTTTGATGATATCATCTAATATCTTGTGGATCACCAGGTATATAGATGATCTGTTTTTAATCTGAATTGGTTCCTCACAAAGTTTGGAAGATGCCAACCAATGGGTAAATGCACAAGATGACATGATCAAATTAACTTTTGAAGCAAGTGAGAAAATGGTACATTATTTGGATGTCCAGGTTACCTCCATGGAGGTTCACATAACCACAAGTGTATATAAGAAACCCACAGATCGATACAGTTACCTTCATGCTACGAGCCAACATCCCATTACCTATATAATGGGTCTTCCAAGCTGTCAATTTATACATATTTGCCGCATTTCATCCATCAAGGGCAGAACAGGACATAGACGGGTTAATTGAATAATTCTTGCACCAAGGTTACCAAAGAAAAGATCTCCTATTGGCCAAGAATAGGGCCTTTTCTACACCAAAGGAATATCTACTCCAACCTACACAAAAGAAGGATACCTTGAAGTATAGATAGGTGTTTGTACAACAAAACCATGACAACAGTACTAGGAACAAAAGGTTTATCCAGCAATTGTGGCCTATTGTCACACGTGACCCAGATCTCAAATTTGTCAAGAATAAGAAGATCCTATCTAACTATTCTAGGGACAGAAACCTCAACACCAGGGGAGGGAGCAGCATAGAGGATTGCGCGTTGCAAGTTTGTGACATCACTCCTATCCCGGTGCCGGGCGAAGAGTCTCGTGCTGCACTTCATGTTGGGGGGATAGTTGTAAAGCTAAGACACTGTTAATGTTATCCTGATGAAAGTTTTGACAAATAAAACTGAAACGTAGATCTAGCATGCTGTGGTGCAGGTCACCTTATTACGATCTTCTTGTAAAGCCCTGGGAGTGGCGCCATTTTGACTCGTTACCATATGATTTCATACTACAGCCCAGGCAGACTCTGGAACACTGCATACTGCTGACCTCAACCCCTTTACCGACCGCCAACTCGGATGCCGTCACAGGTGGAAACACAGTAGCCACTCGCTGAGTATCAGTGACACAGAGAAACACACAAGTCAGCAGACTCCACCCAAAAGCGTTTCATCATTGACTTCTATCTATCTATCTATCTATCTATCTATCTATCTATCTATGCACTATAGTGATAAGAACACTGTAATAGTTTTCAAGGGCAGGTATATTGTAGTGATGAGCGCCTGAAATTTTTCGGGTTTTGTGTTTTGGTTTTGGGTTCGGTTCCGCGGCCGTGTTTTGGGTTCGACCGCGTTTTGGCAAAACCTCACCGAATTTTTTTTGTCGGATTCGGGTGTGTTTTGGATTCGGGTGTTTTTTTCAAAAAACCCTAAAAAACAGCTTAAATCATAGAATTTGGGGGTCATTTTGATCCCATATTATTATTAACCTCAAAAACCATAATTTCCACTCATTTTCAGTCTATTCTGAATACCTCACACCTCACAATATTATTTTTAGTCCTAAAATTTGCACCGAGGTCGCTGGATGACTAAGCTAAGCGACCCTAGTGGCCGACACAAACACCTGGCCCATCTAGGAGTGGCACTGCAGTGTCACGCAGGATGTCCCTTCCAAAAAACCCTCCCCAAACAGCACATGACGCAAAGAAAAAAAGAGGCGCAATGAGGTAGCTGTGTGAGTAAGATTAGCGACCCTAGTGGCCGACACAAACACCGGGCCCATTTAGGAGTGGCACTGCAGCGCAGGATGTCCCTTCCAAAAAACCCTCCCCAAACAGCACATGACGCAAAGAAAAAAAGAGGCGCAATGAGGTAGCTGTGTGAGTAAGATTAGCGACCCTAGTGGCCGACACAAACACCGGGCCCATCTAGGAGTGGCACTGCAGTGTCACGTAGGATGTCCCTTCCAAAAAACCCTCCCCAAACAGCACATGACGCAAAGAAAAAAAGAGGCGCAATGAGGTAGCTGTGTGAGTAAGATTAGCGACCGTAGTGGCCGACACAAACACCGGGCCCATTTAGGAGTGGCACTGCAGTGTCACGCAGGATGTCCCTTCCACAAAACCCTCCCCAAACAGCACATGACGCAAAGAAAAAAAGAGGCGCAATGAGGTAGCTGTGTGAGTAAGATTAGCGACCCTAGTGGCCGACACAAACACCGGGCCCATCTAGGAGTGGCACTGCAGTGTCACGCAGGATGTCCCTTCCAAAAAACCCTCCCCAAACAGCACATGACGCAAAGAAAAAGAAAAGAAAAAAGAGGTGCAAGATGGAATTGTCCTTGGGCCCTCCCACCCACCCTTATGTTGTATAAACAAAACAGGACATGCACACTTTAACCAACCCATCATTTCAGTGACAGGGTCTGCCACACGACTGTGACTGATATGACGGGTTGGTTTGGACCCCCCCCAAAAAAGAAGCAATTAATCTCTCCTTGCACAAACTGGCTCTACAGAGGCAAGATGTCCACCTCATCATCATCCTCCGATATATCACCGTGTACATCCCCCTCCTCACAGATTATCAATTTGTCCCCACTGGAATCCACCATCTCAGCTCCCTGTGTACTTTGTGGAGGCAATTGCTGCTGGTCAATGTCTCCGCGGAGGAATTGATTATAATTCATTTTAATGAACATCATCTTCTCCACATTTTCTGGATGTAACCTCGTACGCCGATTGCTGACAAGGTGAGCGGCGGCACTAAACACTCTTTCGGAGTACACACTTGTGGGAGGGCAACTTAGGTAGAATAAAGCCAGTTTGTGCAAGGGCCTCCAAATTGCCTCTTTTTCCTGCCAGTATAAGTATGGACTGTGTGACGTGCCTACTTGGATGCGGTCACTCATATAATCCTCCACCATTCTTTCAATGGTGAGAGAATCATATGCAGTGACAGTAGACGACATGTCCGTAATCGTTGTCAGGTCCTTCAGTCCGGACCAGATGTCAGCATCAGCAGTCGCTCCAGACTGCCCTGCATCACCGCCAGCGGGTGGGCTCGGAATTCTGAGCCTTTTCCTCGCACCCCCAGTTGCGGGAGAATGTGAAGGAGGAGATGTTGACAGGTCGCGTTCCGCTTGACTTGACAATTTTCTCACCAGCAGGTCTTTCAACCCCAGCAGACTTGTGTCTGCCGGAAAGAGAGATCCAAGGTAGGCTTTAAATCTAGGATCGAGCATGGTGGCCAAAATGTAGTGCTCTGATTTCAACAGATTGACCACCCGTGAATCCTTGTAAAGCGAATTAAGGGCTCCATCCACAAGTCCCACATGCCTAGCGGAATCGCTCCGTGTTAGCTCCTCCTTCAATGTCTCCAGCTTCTTCTGCAAAAGCCTGATGAGGGGAATGACCTGACTCAGGCTGGCAGTGTCTGAACTGACTTCACGTGTGGCAAGTTCAAAGGGCAGCAGAACCTTGCACAACGTTGAAATCATTCTCCACTGCGCTTGAGACAGGTGCATTCCACCTCCTATATCGTGCTCAATTGTATAGGCTTGAATGGCCTTTTGCTGCTCCTCCAACCTCTGAAGCATATAGAGGGTTGAATTCCACCTCGTTACCACTTCTTGCTTCAGATGATGGCAGGGCAGGTTCAGTAGTTTTTGGTGGTGCTCCAGTCTTCTGTACGTGGTGCCTGTACGCCGAAAGTGTCCAGCAATTCTTCTGGCCACCGACAGCATCTCTTGCACGCCCCTGTCGTTTTTTAAATAATTCTGCACCACCAAATTCAAGGTATGTGCAAAACATGGGACGTGCTGGAATTTGCCCATATTTAATGCACACACAATATTGCTGGCGTTGTCCGATGCCACAAATCCACAGGAGAGTCCAATTGGGGTAAGCCATTCCGCGATGATCTTCCTCAGTTGCCGTAAGAGGTTTTCAGCTGTGTGCGTATTCTGGAAAGCGGTGATACAAAGCGTAGCCTGCCTAGGAAAGAGGTGGCGTTTGCGAGATGCTGCTACTGGTGCCGCCGCTGCTGTTCTTGCGGCGGGAGTCCATACATCTACCCAGTGGGCTGTCACAGTCATATAGTCCTGACCCTGCCCTGCTCCACTTGTCCACATGTCCGTGGTTAAGTGGACATTGGGTACAGCTGCATTTTTTAGGACACTGGTGACTCTTTTTCTGAGGTCTGTGTACATTTTCGGTATCGCCTGCCTAGAGAAATGGAACCTAGATGGTATTTGGTACCGGGGACACAGTACCTCCAACAAGTCTCTAGTTGGCTCTGCAGTAATGATGGATACCGGAACCACGTTTCTCACCACCCAGGATGCCAAGGCCTCAGTTATCCGCTTTGCAGTAGGATGACTGCTGTGATATTTCATCTTCCTCGCAAAGGACTGTTGGACAGTCAATTGCTTGGTGGAAGTAGTAAAAGTGGTCTTACGACTTCCCCTCTGGGATGACCATCGACTCCCAGCAGCAACAACAGCAGCGCCAGCAGCAGTAGGCGTTACACGCAAGGATGCATCGGAGGAATCCCAGGCAGGAGAGGAATCATCAGAATTGCCAGTGACATGGCCTGCAGGACTATTGGCATTCCTGGGGAAGGAGGAAATTGACACTGAGGGAGTTGGTGGGGTGGTTTGCGTGAGCTTGGTTACAAGAGGAAGGGATTTACTGGTCAGTTGACTGCTTCCGCTGTCACCCAAAGTTTTTGAACTTGTCACTGACTTATTATGAATGCGCTGCAGGTGACGTATAAGGGAGGATGTTCCGAGGTGGTTAACGTCCTTACCCCTACTTATTACAGCTTGACAAAGGGAACACACGGCTTGACACCTGTTGTCCGCATTTCTGTTGAAATACCTCCACACCGAAGAGCTGATTTTTTTGGTATTTTCACCAGGCATGTCAACGGCCATATTCCTCCCACGGACAACAGGTGTCTCCCCGGGTGCCTGACTTAAACAAACCACCTCACCATCAGAATCCTCCTGGTCAATTTCCTCCCCAGCGCCAGCAACACCCATATCCTCCTCATCCTGGTGTACTTCAACACTGACATCTTCAATCTGACTATCAGGAACTGGACTGCGGGTGCTCCTTCCAGCACTTGCAGGGGGCGTGCAAATGGTGGAAGGCGCATGCTCTTCACGTCCAGTGTTGGGAAGGTCAGGCATCGCAACCGACACAATTGGACTCTCCTTGTGGATTTGGGATTTCGAAGAACGCACAGTTCTTTGCGGTGCTACTGCTTTTGCCAGCTTGAGTCTTTTCATTTTTCTAGCGAGAGGCTGAGTGCCTCCATCCTCATGTGAAGCTGAACCACTAGCCATGAACATAGGCCAGGGCCTCAGCCGTTCCTTGCCACTCCGTGTGGTAAATGGCATATTGGCAAGTTTACGCTTCTCCTCCGACAATTTTATTTTAGGTTTTGGAGTCCTTTTTTTACTGATATTTGGTGTTTTGGATTTGACATGCTCTGTACTATGACATTGGGCATCGGCCTTGGCAGACGACGTTGCTGGCATTTCATCGTCTCGGCCATGACTAGTGGCAGCAGCTTCAGCACGAGGTGGAAGTGGATCTTGATCTTTCCCTAATTTTGGAACCTCAACATTTTTGTTCTCCATATTTTAATAGGCACAACTAAAAGGCACCTCAGGTAAACAATGGAGATGGATGGATACTAGTATACAATTATGGACGGACTGCCGAGTGCCGACACAGAGGTAGCTACAGCCGTGGACTACCGTACTGTACTGTGTCTGCTGCTAATATAGACTGGTTGATAAAGAGATGTAGTAGTATGTATGTATAAAGAAGAAAGAAAAAAAAACCACGGGTAGGTGGTATACAATTATGGACGGACTGCCGAGTGCCGACACAGAGGTAGCTACAGCCGTGAACTACCGTACTGTACTGTGTCTGCTGCTAATATAGACTGGTTGATAAAGAGATGTAGTAGTATGTATGTATAAAGAAGAAAGAAAAAAAAACCACGGGTAGGTGGTATACAATTATGGACGGACTGCCGAGTGCCGACACAGAGGTAGCTACAGCCGTGGACTACCGTACTGTACTGTGTCTGCTGCTAATATAGACTG